>NC_064881.1:45428586-45748336 GCF_929443795.1 Astur gentilis | reverse complement strand
GACCACAAATAAGGGGCAAGTATCTCCAAATAAGGTGTAGTAACTAAATGTTTTTGAAAGTGACATTTATAGGGAGGCTTAAAAAGCAAAGCCCATACAATTGAAAAAACAATAAATTGAATATCTGAAGCAGATTTAATTATTCACATTTCATTCAGAAATCTCTTTGTATCTGAAACGTTCAACCGCTACACGCTTGACTTAATTTTCACAAGCATTAGCGCTCAGAATTTCTTCTGAATTAAAATGTAATTGACTCTTTTAAGAAACCAGGACACTTCTTGTTTAAGTCAGACCCTAAACCCCTCTGTTTTCAGATTACAGGAAGTTATATGGAACACCACTTAACCTGTTCTTCATCTGTTCTCATATTCCATCTGCTGGTACTAAAAGACGTTAAATACCTATTAGTATATAGTCACATGTGCACTGTTCTTGCAAGATCTTACAAAGGTGCACTTGGAATAAATTGCTCCATTCAAAGACACTCTTTCAAGAAAGTAAAAAAGGTACAAACCCTTTTGTCCACCAAATAGCGTAAGGAAAGAGCAAGCCTCTTCATAAAAGTTGACCCCTACATAACAGTAGAAACTTCCACCTTCATGGGCTATAAACCTGACTACATCCAGTTGGCAGTATCATTCAAATGTCTTGTGTAACAGTGACCAAATTTTGTGGTAAGCAATGCAAGACTGTACCAACAGTCAGAAAGCCTGCTTTATTCAGAATGACATACGTGCATCATACTAACATAGTACTCAGCCCCATGTTTACGCAGAATCCCATAAAGGAAAATTGTACAGTTAAACAAAAACACCCCACACCAACTGGTAATCCAAGTACAGAATTCTAAATGGATTCATATTTCAAATAGCCTCTTAATGAGTGATAACTGCCTGACACAGACAGATTTCTATCTTCCATGGAATAGTGTCCCATGCTGCAGGGACACAATACTATATGAAAAGCTACCAAGAAGCCAGGAGAATAACAATGACTTCCTACTTAAGCTAGCAGGGGATCAGACATATGTGGTACAAAGTATCCACACATACCTGGAAAGAATAGCTGCAACCTTTTCAGTGATTTTCTCCATACTGAGGAAAAGCAGTCTTTAAACATAATTATTCATGTTACAGGGAAAAATATTAATCCAGCATATGGTGGCTTTTTAACTGTGGGTTTATTACAGGAGTCTGCCCACCTATAGCTTTTTCTTATTTCTAAATAAATAGGGAAAATCTAAACCAAAACAAATTCACTGGAATATCTGCAATTTATTTCTTAATCTGAAGTCAGCTTGTACAAAATGAAGAAAAAACCAAAAAGCACTAGTAAATTATGCAGGTATTTGAAAAAAATTAGTCATAGTTTGATTTCCCTCATTCACAAAACACACATATAAGAAGTTATGGAATTAACCACCATTAAGTAGATGATTTCAGAAACATTTGTACAGATGTGGAGAGAAGAAATTTTTAGTGCAAAGTAAGTTGCATTCAAATCAGGCATTTTCTATCAGTAACGTGTTTGGAGACTGATTTCATACCACTGACACTGTGCTTGTCTTGATTCTGCATAGTACTTAACACAGTCCCTAATGAGTGAGAATTTACATTTCACTTTTCTTAATGTTTTCCACTTCTTAATTTATCAGGATTCTAAAATCTAATTTTTTAATAAAAAATTAAAAAACGTAGAATATACAAACCCAAGGTGACTGGTATCCAGTGATTGTGAATTTGTCCCCAAAACAGGTACTTTTCCCATAATGAACATCATAATCTCTGATCTCTGGTAATCTGGGAGATTGCTTCCAAAAAATCCTAAATAAAAATGGAATGAAATCACAGAAGGAAAGAGATACAGAGCCCTTCTCTTTAAAAGAAATGCCTTATAAATACAAGGAATGTATTAACAAGGTCAAAATAGATGAAGAATAAAACTATGATTTGTTTTAGGGCATAACACTCACACGTTCATTTCTGCTGAATGGCTTTACAGAGTCTTTTCACGACCCTCACTTTCTTCTTTGAATCCTAAAACTTTCTAATGTTAGTCTCCTTTAAATATATCATTTAAGAGTTAAATATGTGACATCTGTTAATTTGTAACTAGTGAGGAAATGGAAATGTTTCTCATGGAACACAGTGTTACTTTTGCCTGTTCTTAAGTGACCATTAAATATTACAGGTGTACGAAAAGAAATCTCAGAGATATACAAGTATGACATGATTATTATTTTGAAACCACCGAGACAAACGGCTCAGGTGCCAGCAGGATTGGCAGCGGAGCTCTCTAGCACGGTGCACAGAGGGGTTTCCCGAACTGGGGGAACCCCAGGGGAGCAGAGAGACCCACCAGGAGCCCACAGCTCACATGACAGCAGCTGACAAGACCTGGATGGACCTGGAGCAATGGTGGCCAAGCCCCCACACCTATAAAAGAAGCCCCTGGGGAGTGCTGCCGACCAGGAGCGGTGCGGCAGATGGTGTGCAAGAAGGGCGCTGTCGCTCTGCCGGCTCGACCAGGGAGCAATGGTATCCACCCGGCAGAAGGCCACGTCCTCTCTAAACTCTGCACCCGCCACCACTGACGCAGCTTCCCAGGCAGAGCTCCGGTGGGAACGTGCTGCCATCCGGGTGTCAGGCTGCAGCGTCTGCCCTGCTCTTACACCAGCGCTGGACAGCAGTAGCGAGTACACCTGTGGGAGGAGGTGAGGAGGCTGAGGAGTATCAGGGACTCTGAGAGAGAGACAGACTGTTGGAACTGCACCTACCATCCCTCAGACAGACCTGTCAGGCATATAGGACACAAGGTATGGAGGATTCCCTGTCCTCTCCCCACCCGGCAGAAGGCGCTGACTGAAGGGATAGGGGGCAATGGTGACAAGTTCCTGCCTGGCGCAGCCGGCGCGTCTGCTCCATGACTTCCCACCTTCCCAGGTGCCCTTGCACAATAGGTACGAGGCTCTGCAAGTGGAACCGAACAAGGACGAGGACGATGGTTCATCTCTCTTGGAGGTATTGCCAAGGTCAAGTTGGCCTACGCCCTGCATCAAAACTGCTTCCATAAAGAAAAAAAAGATGGGTCATTGTCATAGGAGACACTCTTCTGCGGAGAACAGAAGGCCCAATATGCCGACCAGACCCACTTCGTAGGGAAGTCTGCTGCCTCCCTGGGGCCCGGGTTAAAGATGTGACAAGGAAACTTCCGACTGTGGTACAGCCCTCAGATTATTACCCGTTACTGCTTTTTCATGTAGGCGGTGATGAACTTGCAATAAGAAGTACAAGGGAGATCGAGAGAGACTTCAGGGCCTTAGGATGACTGGTTAAGGGATCAGGAGCACAAGTAGTGTTCTCCTCTATCCTTCCAGTTGCAGGGAATGATGAGGGAAGAAACAGAAAGAGCCAGCAGATCAATACCTGGCTCCGAGCCTGATATCTCCAGCAGATTTTTGTTTATTTTATCATGAGACAGTCTACATGACACCAGGCCAGCTGGCAACAGACAGGGTACACCTGTCTCAAAGGGGCAAAAGGATCTACGTGCAAGAGCTAGCAGGGCTCATCAAAAGACCTTTAAACTAGATTTGAAGGGGGAAAGGGATAAAACAAGGCTTGCTAGAGATAAGCCTGTGGGCAGCATGCCAATTTTTGAGGGATGGTGTGCTAGTGAGGTCCTTCAGTCTGCTCCATGCTGTCCTGGGTACACTAGAGCACATTTGAAACATCTCTATATTAATGCACATGGCATGAGGAATAAACAAGAGGAGCTAGAAGCTTTGGCTCAGTCCCAGGGCTACAACATCATTGGCATAAGCAAAACCTGGTGGGATGAGTCCTGTGACTGGTGTGCTGTGATGAATGGTTATAGTCTCTTCTGGAGGGACAGGCAAGGCAGGGGGTACCGCTGTATGTAAGGGTGGGGTTGGATTCTATGGTGCTTACAGTTGGCAATAACACAGTTGAGATCCCCTGGGTAAGGATGAAGGGGAAAGCAAATAAAGTGGATGTTGTGGTAGTCTACTATCGACCATCCAGCCAGGACAATGACACCGATGAATTGTTCTACAAGGAATTAAGGGATACCTCTAGATCAACTGCCCTTGTCTTTATGAGTGATTTTAACTTCCCAAGCATCAACTGGGAATATCATGCAGTAGGCACAAACAGGTCCAGGAAATATATGAAGCACGTTGAAGGTTACTTCTTGGTGTAGGTACTAAGGAAGCCAACTAGGAAATGTGCCCTCCTAGATTTTTTTGTTTGTAAACAGAGAGGCACTCGTGGGCAAAGTGCTGATCAGTGGCTGTCTTGGTCACAGTAACCACAAAGTATTTGAGTTTCAAATTGTTGGTGATAGGAGAAAAACTGCCAGCAAAACTTCAACCCTGCATATGGGGAGAACAGACTTTGGGCTGCTGAAGGAGCCAGTTAGTAAGGTCCCCTGGAAATCTGCTTTTGAAGGTATTGGGGTCCATGAATGCTGGTCACTTTTAAAAGCCATCTCTTAGGAGCACAGAAGTTGGCAATACCAAAGTGTCCAAAGTCAAGCAAATGGAGCAGAAGGCTGGCTTGGCTGAGCAGGGATCATATTCTAGAACTTAGGGGGAAAAGGAAAGTGTATGTACATTAGAAGCAATAACAGACAACACAAGAAGACCACAGAGATGCTGTTCGCCACTGCAGGGAGAAAATTTGTGCAGCTGAAACTTGATTAGTTCAAGCTGGCTAGCACTGTGACAGACAACAAAAAGGGCTTTATAAAGTATGTTAACAGCAAAAGGAGTATCAGAGATAACATTGGTCCATTGCTTGATGAGGTCAGTTACTTCACAAATAACGATGTAGACAAAGTGGAAACATTTAATGCCTTCTCCGCCTCTGTCTTTAACACCGGTAATGGGCTCTGGGACCCCCGGACTCAGGAGTTATAATAAACTCCCAGCTGACCCTGAACTTGTTCAAGACTTGCTGCTCCAGTTGGATGTGAAGAAGTCTCTGGGGCCCAATGGGATTCATCCCAGGGTACTGAAAAAGCTGGCCAATGTCATTGAGGGACCTCTCTCCATTATTTTTCAATGGTCTTGGGAGTCTGGAGAGGTCCCAGTCGACTGGAAGCTGGCAAATGTCCCAATTTCAAGAAGGGTAAGAAGGAAGACCCTAATAATCACAGGCCTGTCAGTCTCAATTCGGTGCCTGGCAAAATTATAGAGAAGGTTATCCTGCCAGTTACTGAAAAACACTTGAGAGTCAATGTAGTCATTGGTCATAGCCAGCATGGGTTCATGAGGGGAAAGTCCTGCTTAACCAACTTAATGTCCTGTTATGACCAGGTCACTTATCTAGTTGACCAAGGGAAGCCAGTGGATGTGGTAGTTTTGGATTTTAGCAAAGCTTTTGATACTGTCTCTTACAGTATCCTGCTGTACAAAATGTCCAGCACACGGCTAGACAAGTCCATAACACATTGGGTGAACAACTGGCTGATGGGTTGGGCTTAAAGAGTTTTAGTAAATGGGGTTATATCAGGCTGGTGGCCAGTCACCAGTGGGGTTCCGCAGGGCTCGATTTTAGGGCCAGTGCTCTTTAATGTTTTTATAAATGAACTGGACACAGGAATAGAATGTACATTAAGTAAGTTTGCTGACGATACTTAAACCAGGAGCTGTGGACCCCCTCAAGGGTAGAGAGGCCTTACAGAGAGATCTGGAAAGACTAGAGAGCTGGGCAATCACCAACCATATGAAATTTAACAAGAGCAAGTGCCAGATTCTCCACCTGGGACAGGGTAATCCTGGTTATACATACAAAGTGGGGGATGAGAGGATGGAGAGCGGCCCTGCAGAAAGAGATCTGGGGATCTGGGTTGATAGCAAGTTGAATGTGAGTCAACAGCATGCTCTGGCAGCCGAACTATTAGAGCATGTCCAGAGCAGGGCAACCAAGATGGTGAAAGGTCTCAAGGACAAGACTTATGAGGAGCAGCTGAGGTCACTTGGTTTGTTCATCTTGGAGAAGAGAAGGCTGAGGGGTGACCTCATTGCAGTCTACAACCTCCTCAAGGGGGGCAGCGGAGGAGGACGGGCTGATCTCCTCTCTCTGGTGACCAGCAATAGGACACAAGGAAATGGAATGAAGCTGCATCAGGGGAAGTTCAGGCTGGACCTTAGGAAAACGTTCTTCACTGAGAGGGTGGTCAGTCACTGCAACAGGCTCCCCAGGCAAGTGGTCATGGCACCAAGACTGTCAGAGTTCAGGGATTGTCTGGATGACGCTCTTAGTCATACGGTTTAGTGTTAGGTAGTCCATCGAGGAGCAGGGAGTCAGACTTGATGATCCTGATGGGTCCCTTCCAGCTTGAGATATTCTATTCTATTCTATAGCTGTGCAATAGTATAAATGTAACATTGATAGAAATAAGCTTTACTTTAAAAGTTTGTGTTTTGTTTTTGGTGTGTGGGGGAACATTTTAACTTGGAGTTTTACTGGAATGGCGAGAAGTAATCAACTACATATTTGCTACTGCTCTAGAAAGCTTCAGGGCATAAGCAAAAGTACAGATTAGTGAACAACATTTAAGTTACATTCCCCCTTGTTCTTCAAGTAAGGAATACACATCATAAATGAGCTACAATATATAATATCAGTACCATAAAAAGAAAATCTGAAAAAAAGGGGAGAGGCTATTTTAACAAAATCATTTACAGAAATTGCTGCTTTCATTTTCAGTACTGTGCTTAGAAGTACTTCAGTTAAGTTGTGGTAGCACAACCGGCCATTAGATGTCACTGTTGCCACCATGTTTAAGATTGGTTTCTACAAAGTTTCAAGTAGTACCTACTAAAATATATTACTGCATATGATTGCTTGCAATATGATTTTTCATAAAAGGACTAGTATTAGTTCTGTACCAAAGGCATAGAATGATGTCTATATTTCAAGGGCCATACAATAATATAACCAACAAATTCATTATAAGTCCACCAGCATTTTTAATTTTCATTGAGCTTCTTGGCAATCTCTTCAGTTAACAATTAAAAGAACAGTCCTTCAGAAGTCAAATACATAAAGTGAGTCTGAGATTTAGAGGCAAGTACAAACAGAGATACCACACTTCCCATTACTGCTTTTTGATTCAAGCTGGTTTAATACCATTTCATTGAGGAAGGGGGAGAAGGGAGGGAATTTTAAGTGAGGCTATGTTACTGTCATTACTCACCGATTGTTTGAATAATAGCATTCTGGACAATCCTCTCATCACTCTCCTTGGAGCTTGTGCTGATAGTGGCACTTCCTGCTGAACTGCGCCTATCACCCAGCTCAAAGTCAACACTGATGCGCAAGTGCTTCAACAAGGTATTAAAAACCTCCAGAACTGTTGGACCTGGAAAGAACACATAACAATGACTGCACCTGTCAGTGGAAAGATGCCTTAACAAAATGTAAACTAACCTTTTCAATCCCTTTTCAGGAGAAATCAGATTAAGCTGAAAAGAACAAATAAACAAATAAAATTCACTGTTTGAGGGATATGGCCTAGGGATAAACTTTTGAAATGTGCCTGTACCTTGACATTTTAGAGATTATTTTGGAATCAGGAAATGCAATCAGGTATATATGCATAATCCATTACTAAAATGTTGTAGTGGGTCTGGCTGGGATGGAGTTAACTTTCTTCCTAGCAGCCTCAGCGGTGCTGTGCTTTGAATCTGTGACTAAAATAGTGTTGACAACACACCAGCGTTTTGGCTGTTGCTGAACAGTGATGAACAGTGCTAGCAAGTGTCAAGTCTTTTTCTTTTTCCCACTTCATCCCTACAGAGAGTAGGCTGGGGTGTGCAAGAAACTGGGAGATAGACAGGGTCAGCTGATCCAAACTGCCCAAAGGGCTATTCCATACCATATAATGTCATGTTCAGCAATAAAAGCTCAAGGAAAGGAGGAGGAAATCAGGTGAACATTTGTTCATATGGCATTTGTCTTCCAAGTAACCATTATGCATGCTGAGGCCCTGCTTTCCAGGAAGTGGCTAAACATCTGCCTGTCAATGGGAAGTACTGAATAAATTCCTTTGCTTTCCTTGTGCATGAGCTTTTGCTTCACCCATTAATTTGTCTTTATCTTGATCCATGAGACTTCTCACCTGCTTTCTACCTTCTCCCTGACTTGTGGGAAAGGGGAGTGAGCAAATGGCTGTTGGCCGCAGTCAACCCACCATGCAAGTTTTATATAGAAAATGAGCGGTTGCTGAAATGAAGCATCAACAATGGGTTAAACTGCAGGTACTTGCACCCAAATTTATTTCAAAACCTGCTACTAAAATCCAGTTCTATATATTGGATCAAATAATGAGCTCTTTTCATAATATGGTAGAAGACTTCAGAAGTCTGTGCATGCAACTGTCTTGCCTAAAGAGAAAGGACAGGAACAGACTCAAGCTAATGAAGTAAAGCAATAATGTTTCAGCAAGAGACCAAAGCAAAACAGCAGCAGAGCACATGTGTGTACACATCTTCATAACTACTCTTATTTCAAGGAACTATGCTACCGTAAATGACATAATTCACCTTATTTCAGCTGCTTCACAGTTACTAAGGTAAAATTCCTCAAAGATCATTCTACTCTTGACTCCCATATTATCACTCATCTCACAGCAGCTGTATCACAAAGCGACAGTGCTCTTTACATTTTGTAGAGACACACACAGTTCTCTCAGATTTTGTGACTTCTTACCAAAGAGGAATTCCTGCCTTTCACAAGGCTGTAAAAATGCATCTACTCATTTTTTCAGTGCAAAGGATTATAAAAGTCAAACGACTAAGTAAGTACATTTGAGTAATTGTAAAACAAGTAAGATTTCAAGTATTTTATCAGCACACAGGAGAAAAAAAATAATAAATACAAAACCTTCTCAAAATATATGCTTTCATTCAGTCTGAAAACAAAGCAAAAATGAACACCACCCTTCAAATCTATCCTTTGACCTGATGCCTTCAATTAAAGATGACTTACCTATTGAACCTTTAGCTGCAATTGCAACTGCTTCCAAAAGAACCTGAATAATGCCAGCACGAACTCGTGGTGAGTCTCTTTTGCGAACATCAAGGTGTCCAAGAATTTCTTGTATTACATGGTGGGAATATTGTGCCTATTGAAATCCAAACAAACAGAAAGAAAAGCTTCATCTGTGACGTTAGTAAGAATGACTTCATACACCATACAGCTATAGTCGTGACCATGTTCCTATTCTGCAACATTCTTACTACACAAATTCAATTAAATTTCAACTAATTAATGATTAAATATGGATTTTAAAAACTACCATGACAGATGAAGCCACACAGGTCCATGTAGCACCATATACAAAAGCTTACAACATTAAAATATCCAGGAATATCTACGAGCACAGAGGAAGCATGAAGTGGTAATTCATTCAGCTAACTGCAGTTCAAGAACTTCCACTGGCCTTACAAAAAAGCGTAACTGATACAAACGCTAAGAAAACTCAGCTTTCTTCCACAAACCTGGAATTCTATGACTTTATCTTTTGGGTGTCTCTGCTTGATGCAATCCAAGAATCAGACTTTGATCATGTTTACAACAGGCAACAGAGGTTGCCCACTAGTAAAAATCAATTAGCAAAACACAGTTCCATGTGAAGTTGATTTCTTGGGTCGTAAAAGCAGTACAGCTGTATTGGCACGGAGAAATTACTAACTTGAGATATTATTTTTATCAAGCACAATGTCCGATCAGTATGGCTATCCTGCTCCTTGTTGAGCTCGCTGAAAGACCTCTGCACTACCTTCCATTGAGAATTCCTCAATATCTTTTTTTCTTCTGCAAGTGTACAGTAATTGGAAGTAAATCAGATAACTTCTGATCACAAACTATGATTAGGTTATTATTTGAAAAGTTTGAAGAATAAGCCTAAGGAGTTATGAAATGGGATCTTCTGGATTCTTTGATTTCATCTACTGTCTATCACTATTGTGGTGAGGTGAACATTTAAACCTGTCTCACGTGCTCAAAATATGTATGCAAGGAAAAAAAACACTACAGAAAATCCTACCTGTATAGAATACATGATGATTTTGAAGCAGGAAACAGCAAATTCATTGGGATCCCATAGTCTATGATGGTCTAAATGCCTGTAACGAAAAATTAAGGGACCGAACATAATGACATACCACACATATAATAAATGGCATCTTAAAGTTTTCTCAAAATTCACCCCAAAGGGATTATTTCCTTACATAAAGGTTCTAAACAATGAATTTATTAACTAGGTGAGAAAACTAGAACTTCAGAAAAGCATTTGTTTTCAAGGTTTAGGATGCGATCACAAAACATTTGGCTGCAACAGAAATTCCCAATTTTCTAGTTTCAGGAATTTAAGGAAACTAGTCATACCAAGGATACACAGTTAAGAATATACTGTTTCCACATAAAGTGCATGCATAAAAGTGGCAGTGGCATTACATGCCTATTTTCATGAAAGAGACACACTGGAGAAGATGGTTATAATACCTTGACAAACTTCTACTCTAAATAAGATGAATAATTTGTTTTGAATGAGGACCTACAAAATAATTATGGCTGAATGTTACATCCAGAATAGAGACTCTTAAGAACTATTTTTGTTTTCACAGTGGCTTCATGAATAATATATATGGAAAACAAAAAAGAACTACTCTTTGTATATATACTCCCTTATCACTGAAGCATTTCAACACTTTCTGCAAGAAATATCAAAACAGAACCAGAACAATAAATGCATCAGTTTCTCTTTAAATGGGATAGGAACCACCAATGAAAAACTTTGTCAGAGTTTCAAGCAAAGACAAGAAATTCTGCCTAAGCACTACGCTGAAAGCTGTGAATAGGGCACACATCAAATTCTCCAAAAAGGAGATTTGAGTACCGGGAAAAGCATGACAAAAATAAATGCATTTTTAAATCTAGAAAACTGAAAAAATTAATTTCGGATGCCTTTACATTGGTATGATTTAGGTTAAAAAAAAATACTACAACAACAAACACCCCCCCCAAACAAACAACACCTCCCCCCCCCGCCAAAACTAACAAAAAACTAACAAAAAACTTTTACAGAAACTGAATTTAGGTAGAGTTTCTAAGTAGGTATCTCAGCTACAGAATCACTATCGGTCTGCCCTTTCCCAAAGAACGTAATAAACTTATAAAGATGCTTCAAATAACAAACTTGAAAGCATACAGGTGAAAGAAGTCAGTACTCCGGACACAGAAGGACCGACTGGATGCTTTAACTTACTTTCCCTGGAATCTGGAGGTCTCAATTAACTCACTGGCCACCTGCTACCAGCCTAGTGACCTAGCTGAGTACACAGGTCTCCTTTAAGGTTGATTAAACCAGCTGGCATAAAGCTACATTTTCCTCTGCCCTAAATTATCTTGCAGTGCATTGCAGAGCTTAAAAAAACATACTGCCATTTTGACACATGACATACCTTTAATAGAAATCCCTACAGGAAAGAATTTCAGGAATTTTAGACGTGTTTGTCTGTCAAGATAACAGCATATTTGCATTACTAAACATTAAACTGGATTACCTGTTAGGGATAGCTGCCTTTCCTATGCACATTCCAAACACACAGGTATATTTAATCCTGACTTAGGGTAGAAAGACAAACAAAATTACCTCTTTAAATCCTCAAGGCTTAGTGGCTCATAATATATTTAATCCTGTCTTCCTTCTCCCTAATATCATTCCAGTACAGTCCATCAAATACAAAATCATACTCTTCACTATCTTCTCCCGATTGGAACTGATCCTTTAATCTTTCAGGGTAGGACGTGTTCTCTGTTACCCTTGACAGTTGGCTCTTTATCTGCCCCAAAGATCCATTCAGGCAGATTATGGTCAACTCTATCTTAAAAACCTTTCCTCTCAAAGCAAGACATACAGTTTTCTTTTTCCAGAAAGGCAAAGTATTAGCTGCTTCAGGTAGCTGAACTGATGGGAAGACAGCAGGGGGAAGATGACAGCTTAGGTTAATGTTTTGTGTAATAGCTCAATGGGCAGCATACTTTGTATACTGGAATTTTCCTCCTAAGAAAAGAGATATTAGATTACTGTAGGTGATATATTTTACTCGTCATAATGCAGGCAGTGTATTCAATGTAGTTTTGTTCTTGTAAAAGACAGTAAATGGTAGTTTCAGCATGGTGGATTTAGTTTAGTTAAAATCAAGTCACATCTTGCCCATTTTTTTTTTCCAATTACATTTCTTTTAATAAAGAATATAATTTATTGCTGGATTAACAAATGCCATAATCTGCCTTCCATTAAGATCTGCTGCATGTATGTAGAAAATGTGCACAATTAGATTTCTCAAATTAAAAGGAACAGCAGAACCAATGGTACATGTTACTACATTATGGAGTGAGAGCCACTAACAGTCCCTGAATTCACTCACATTGTCACGCATTCAAGCAATCCTTCTAGTACAAAATGATAAATTGATACAGATGTTTAGAAAGCAGAAGTGAAGCATGTACAGGAATACATAAAATAATTTTCTCATGCATTACATTTTCTGAAAGAATATTAAACACCAGCCTTTTGATATTCAAACCCCTTGCACAGATGATGTGATAATTCACAATAATGGAAATACAGTGAGATGAATAGGGTGTAACTTGTTATACTTGGGAAGTTGTTTATATTCACTACGTTTCTGTATCCCTCTGGATCTGCCTCATCTATTCACCACTGCAAATTCATGCTAAGTAAGTCTAAATAGCTTGTGACTGTTGACACAAAATAAATTTTCTTTTCATATCATATTAATATATTTATTTTTTTTTTACTTTCTTTAACCAGTTTGCCAGATTTATTTGTCAGATTTCATTAAAAATGAGAATTTGAGCGTTTCTAGCTGCTAAATGTAGACAGTTATAACCATGGAGATTTTCTGCCAAAGGCAAGGAGAATTAAGGTCAATCCAAACCCATACCAGGAGACCAACTTCAGATTTCAACTATCTTCATTATATTTAAAACCCTCCATCATTGAATGTACTTAGCCTCATGATGCAAGCAGCACTATTCTCTCAGTTTTGCAAGGAAGTGATAGCATGTTGACTGATATTCCAATGCCACATGAAACAAGCCTTCAAGCGGGGAACTGAACTTGCATATTCAGTGTTAGCACTGTAATAAGTGGCCTTATCTTTATTTCCAGAGCTTTCTTAAAAGCTGTGAAATTGTTGAAAACTGTTAGGAGAAACTGTTTTCTAATCAAGTATACATAAACTAATTTAGGTTTTTCAAACCTAAGATAAAGTGCAATAGACTCACTATCTCAAACTTTCATTCTACCAGTTCTGCTCATTCACAAAGTGAAACTGATTAGATAGAGCACTCCCTTTTTATTTAGGAAAAACAGTTTGGAAATTGCATTTTCTGAATCTCTTGTTCTTAAAAAAACCTAAACTTTTACAGCAGTTATATACAGAAAGATAAATTTATTTGGCAATTCTTCCTCAAAATGGAACACAAAAATGGTGACCACAAAGACCCTCTATTCATAGAAGAGATAATATATTCTCAGTAACTGGTCATTATCTACTGATTTCAGCGCACAAATGCAGCATGTGGCATGTAGAGATGCACAAAGACTCAAGAAGTTCCTCAGGATCACAGCAAGCAAGAAAAGAAATTAAGCTGGAAAGAACACTTCCAAAGCTTTGGATTTGCCACAGAAAATGCAGGTATGACATGTTCTCAAACACCAAACCAAGCACTAACTCTAGTCTAGGGAATCAGGAATTATTTGTGGGAAACTTCCCTGATACTGAAATGATTCAAAAGACTGAAGTAACGCATGTGCTGATAAAATTTTCAAGATAAACCCATAAAAGGAACTTAAAAGTGGCAAGAAAGCAGCTGCAATATAGTTGAAAATAGTCCATCCAGACTGTTTAGTACCTAAACGTTACTCTAGTGGCAGTTATTTTGGTGGAATGCAAATTTTAAATGTCGGAAAGAATGAAAATTTTTTAATAAAACACTCAACTTTGCAACAGTTAAACTCCTATTAGATTGGTATAATAGTAACACATGGAAAGTGAGATAACAACACAGTTCTTTGCATTTAATGTGGAAAAAAAGAAAAGGGGGGGGCTACAAAAGTTTTCTGCCCTCAATACCTACTCTATCTTCCTTTTGCATTTCTGTTCTTACTTAACAGTAGTAACTTGAAAATGGCTTTATGTAGCTTGAAAAGTCTTTCAGTATATGAATGGAATACTTAGTCTTTGTGGGAGGAACTAGGCCATCTAAGATAAGATATTCCCTAACAGGTGGGTATCTTGAAAATCTACAAAGAGCAAGCAGGTCTCCTGATCAGCAGGAAAAGCCAGAGTTTGAAAGCAGTATCACCGAGTCTACTGCTTTCTGCAGAGGTTTCTCCTGAGAACATGCCTACTTTGTGGACACTAGCAGAGGTGAAAGAAGCAGATTTAAGTTATCTCAATGCTTACAGCTTTTTTCACATCATATTTTTTTAAGGAAGCAACTGGGGCAATGCAGAGAACTCAACAATGCTGGACTTGAGAGTTAATACATCAGCTATAATTTGTACTGTGTGCATTTGTGCATAATGTGTGTACTGTGTGCACATCTGTCATTCACTACTTAATGAGCTGTTAAAGACATTCCTCACAGAGTATCAAAACAGGTCTTGGAAGAAAACCACAAGAAAGTATAAATCTTAACTTTATGTATTAATCTGGGCACAGTATTCCTTTCAGCTACTTGTATTTTACTCGGCTTGTCTCTTCACTGACTGCAACAGTCATCTATGGGACATTAATATCTTGAAATAACACATTCAAAAGAAAGGCCAGCTGAGCCAATAACCCATCCAAATCATTATATCGCACTTCTAAAATCAGTAAAATGGGATACATATTTCTCCATAACTATCTTCAAGTTAGCAGACAGGCAACAAAGAGGTGAGATTAAAAGAGGGGCAATTATTTGAAGAAACATGAATGGAATCCTTTGGGTTGAAAAGGAGGAAGGAATTTAATGCAACATAATTAGAGGATGAAATTAAAAAAAATCTCTTTAAGAAAGACCTTCTATGAATTTTCAACTTACGCAAAAACTGGTCTGACAGCATTATTCATATTTCCATAGGTTGCTCGTCCTAGTAGTTCCCTGAAACAATTCTCGGCCAGCAGAGCAGGATTTTCCTCTTTCTCTCCTCCTGTAGGAGAGGATGGAGGGCCTATTCTGCTGAAATAAGACAAAACCACATTGATTTGATTACTGATTAATATTCATCTTCCCTACTGTACCCAGCCTTGGTTCTACAATGTTCATGAGTCACGCTCTTGATCTAGGCAAGAACTGTTATCTCAAAATGCATCAAACTAGAATTCTGAATAAAACATTTTATTATCCTATGGCAGGACTACAGATCATCATCTGTTCTCTCCCTACTGACCACTGCATTAGTAAATACTCATATGGCAAAAACAATGGCTGTTAATACTGATTTAACTTGTTACACACTGCGTTTTGACAAACTATTACCCACTACTAACAATGAATGAAGGCTACGAAACCATGCAAAAAAGTAAGGCAGAATCTTAGACATTTTGTTCAGACTAATGATCTCATTCACCTGCCCACTACTGAATCCACACTGTGTGGGCGAGTGTTAAATAAAACTCCAATACTTCTGCAGAAACAGATGGCTTGTGAGTTGACAAAAAGTCTGATTGAACCAATTAGAACATTATCACCCACACATACACCTCTAACTAGATAGTGCACAAGTTAGTCACCTTCTAACTGACTGTCTCCCAACATTACTATGGAGAGGACCGTGCAGGCTGTCCGTGCCCAGGTGCTGGCAGTGTGGCTGCAGGGCGGCCTGTGTGAGGGGAGGCCGGGGCTGCCCCGTGCCGGACACAGCCGGTTCCAGCCGGTCCCAGCCAGCTCCAACGGCCCCACCGCAGGACACAGCTGAGCCCCTCAGCCAAGATGGGGGAAAACAGGTTCCAGAAAGGGCCGAAGGCGGCACAGGCAGAGGAGGAGGAGGAAGAGGAGGGCGGGAGGCGGTGCAGGCCGGCAGCAGGGATCCCCTGCAGCCCTGGAGAGACCCCGCTGGATCAGAGACCCACCCTGCAGCCCGGGGAGGGCCCCACAGGGGCCGCAGCAGGGGGATATTTCCTGCAGGAGCTGCGGCCGTGGAGAGCCCGGGCGGGAGCAGGTTGTCCCTGAAGGACTGCAGCCCGGGGAAGGGCCCGCGCTGGAGCAGGGAGACGTGTGAGGAGGGAGGAGCGGCCGAGAGGGGCTGGGGGGGGACCCACCGCAACCCCTGGCCCCAGCCCCGGCGCCGCCCCTTGCGGGGGGACACGAGTCAGCAGTGAAGGGGTGAAGCTGGGAATGGGGCAAAGTTGAGGGGGAAGGTGTTTTAATTTGGGTTTTACATCTCCCTACCTAAATCTATTTTAATTGGCAATGAATTAAATGAATTTTCCCCAAGTCAAGTCTGGTTTGTCTGTGATGGTAATTGGTGAGTGATCTCCCTGTCTCTATCTCGACCCATGAGCTTTTCCATCCTATTTTCTCCCTGTCGTGTTGCGGGGGAGGGTAGTGAAAGAATGACTGGGTGGGAGTTTGGCTTTTAGCCAGGGCTAACCCACCACAAGGAATGAAGAGCTAAGCGTAGTATCTATTAGAACATCTGGATCAGTACGTACAAACCTCTAACTTTTAACCTCATTAAAACATAACACCTTGCCAAGTTGCTTTTTGCCATGCAGTATTCTTCACCTCTATGACACCATTGGGCAACTGGACTCCCACGTTCACCACATAATATGTTACTAATAACTTGGAGGGGGAATAAAACACACCATCAAACACCTTCTGCATTCAGAAATATATTTTTAAGATGTAGATAGTGATGTTAATTTCCCCATACTATATTTATAAAGGTGGCCCTTGTTGAAGCAGGATTCTTCTTTCCCTAAAAGCATTGCTCTGAAAAAGAAACAAAGCAACATAACAACAAAAAAATACAGATTGTCAAACTTTGCATCAGATAAATAGACCTTGAAGAGTGTTAAACCCCCTAAGTTTTGCTGAGAAATTTGTCCTTTAACAAGAAGACTAGTTATTGCAATCATAGAAATGTACTACTGATAGTAAAGGATAATAAAAAATGACACAATAGGAGGGAGAGGAAAAAGCAATGGCAGGGGAGAATTTATTACTACCACAGCTACTATTTCTTCAGGTGCTAAAATACGCCAGTGAAAGACTAAATTAATTTCATATGGAAATTTAAACTTATGACTTAATGGATCTTGCAGTGCAAAGCAAGGCTTTAGTGTTTTATACTAATGACCAAACTTTTGTAAAGTTCAAATACTGTCATTTTCAAATATTTTTTTTTTTTTCCCTTGGTGACTGGGAATTAGGCCAACTGTTTAAAATCAACATGGCACAAAAAGAGAGTAAGAGTACTGAACTAAAGACAGAATCCAGACACAGGAGAAGCAAAACTACAGAAATCTTACAGTTTTGGACAACCCAAAACCTACAAAGGCCTGAATTCTACCACTAAGCTTTCCTGTCCTCACCATGGAGTAACTAAAATCAGCACCTGCACTGTAAACAGTGAAAGGTAGAGCCTTTCTAGAAGAGTTTCCAGTTTCTCAGTTCTCATTTTTGATGCAGGCCGTGGTAATGTTTTTTGGTTCGTTTTTTGGCTTGTAGGTTGGTTGTGGGTCTTTTAGTTGTTTGGGCTTTTTTTTTTTTTTTCCTTTGTCCAAAGTCACCTCCTCCTCAGCACACAGAGACCTGAATTACTAGAACAAATGAAAGGCATTTGAAATGCATTTCTGAATTTAAGTCCTTCACACATCATACCATTAAGCCGTTACTAATCCTTCATTTAAATTGAGCAGTTGAGATGTGGGAGACTGAGGAAGAAAGAAATAAAACAGTTCCACCTAAGGTGCAATATTACTTATTGAGAAGTATGGTACCTAAAGGTGGCAAGTATTTTTTTTGCACAGAACACATTATAGAAACTTAAGTGAGGATTCATTTACCTACATTAACATTATGCAACTATGCATTAGGAGATGTATTTTAGACTGCAGAAATCAGTACACTAAAACCTTAATCATACTTCCAGTTCTGCAGTACAAGCTTGTGCATTAAAATATGTTTAAAAGTGTTCACTGAGAGCATCAGCTTTAGTTAATGTTCACTCTTCAGCATCATAAAAACATAGCTTTAGAGCATTATAAAAAGTCAAATACTGAAATGCCACGAGTCAGATAAACACATTAACATCAAAGTTGTAATATCTTCTGATAGCAAAAGATATTCTAGTGTTTCAAGACTACTGCAATCTAAAAGTTGCAATATAAAAATCCTGTTGCCTCTGGTAACATCAGTGTTTCAGAAGTGACCGTAACATTGCTAGCTTGTCATATTTTAATAATAAAAAAGCCCCAGGCACCCTGTTAGATAAGTAAGGAGAGAAATAGTTTTACAAATGCACAATGATTAAAATTCTAAAAGGCATGATAATTTGTACATAATCCACCATGAGTACTACTAAACTGCAGCTTTATCCAACTGCTGTGCCCCTCAATCTCCGTATTTTTTTTTTTTCCTGTACTGCCTAGACTCTGATCTAGACAGATGGGCATCCTTCTCAGCCCAGAAGGTACAAACAACAGTGCAGGACTGTCATTCCCATTGCTGTTTTGACACAGATTCCCTAGAACTCAGCAGGATTACAAAGGCGGCTGGGTGGGGGGGGGTAAGAGAGCAGGCTGCAGAACACATGGAGCTAGTCTATCTGGAAGAATTCTAGTTAAAATGCAGTAAAAATAAGTTATCTTTTAAATGTTTGTATATGCAATCTTATCCAAAGTGACTTCTCAGCATTGCTTGGAGTCTTATTTTAGAATAGGTTAAAAGAAGATATTGCAATCCAGTCTTCCTACTCTAAAAAATTAGTAGAAACATTATCTCCCGTTGTCTGTAGGAATCACAGTTTTATTTTGAACATTAATAGCATCTACCTATAAGTATTTCTCAGTAAGTGCTCCTTAGCATTATTAGTTGACAGACAATGAATATAAAACTTTGTACAGCCTCTCAAGTTTTTAAATTCAAATGAGCAACTTGCATTCATTTTGTTTCACTGACTTGGTTTTTAAACAAAGATCTGACAAATCCAACTGCAACACTTAAAAAAAATTACTACTATTCTTCTGCATCCAGACTTTCTGTACTACCACAAGTCCAGAGGAATGAAACATCACATGTAATTTGCAATGGAATGGGCAAGAACTACTCCCTTTAACTGTCTACCAGCTTTCTTGTGGGCAATCTCTATCAGAAAAGGTGGCAAAAAGGAACTGCAGGGAAGGATGTTTTGAAGTACAGCAGTTTCCATAGCAAACATCTAATCACAGGCTTAAACTAGCTCACAGCAACTCAGCATCCCATGCATGAGACTTCCGTAACACCACAAAACCAGGACTGGCCAAAAAAAATATGATGTGACACGTGAAGTAACTGCTACTTTTGAGCGGAGTAGCTACAGGAATGTTTGACTATGATTAACTCACCCCAGGAAAGAAATATATTCTAATCTACCTCTAAAACATAATTTATATGAACATTATAGATATATTAAAGGATTTGAAGTCAAGTCTACAAGTGCTAGAGTGTCCTTCTGCCTTAAACAAGGCTGGCACATTTAGCTTTGCAGTAATCATGAAAAATATCGTACAAACTAAGTGAATTTCCAATTTCATATATCCCCATTTTAGAGATACACATAAATTGAAATACATGACTGACTCTTCTGAATTTTCTTCTAGGGAACTTGAAGAAGGGAGGGAGAGTCTTTCAGGCAATGCCTTATACTATACTGAAGTATGCATGGCAGTTATTTTGTAATACAGAATCGTCGTGAAGTACAACTAAGAAAAAACCCAATCTGATTTTTAGAATATGTTACACTTGCAATTTTTACTGACAGTCACATAACTAGAACGTGCATTCAGATATACAGACAAATAAAAACATCCACATATAATTATCTTTCTAAAATGTTGTTGAAATATTAAATTCTTAACCCCAAAAAGTGCCTTATCTGACATGTACTCAGAAGAACCTTGAATTAAGCTATTAAGGTTCCACAAGTTAAAATTACACTGATCTTTAAGGTAAGTGTTACCTACGTGTCCTTCAGCTTTAAACAAAAATCAATATTTTCTATGGACTTAAGTTGGGGCTATTTTCTGGAATTTCTGCTCTTTCTCAAATAATGCTTTGATTCCATCTGCCAGAACAAAATGCTTCTTACTCTTACTCTTCAAGATGCCTCTGTTTGTGCTCCACAAATATGAAGCCACATGTAAAACGAGACGAGAAATTCTCTGTAACATCATTTAAGGCCAACAGATGAACAATTTATAAATACTGTTTTCAGTTTTTCTGTCATATGCACATAATACAAGGCCCCTACTTGACACTTGGAAAATCATTAGGTTTTTTTCCTGTTGAATGTGCAGTATAGAAAAAGTTTCAAGCAGCCAGTTCAGATGTTTAATTAACAGTTGCCTTTTGACAGATTTGTTTTTCACCACTACTGAATCACTCAACAAATGATAAAAATTAGTCCTGCACTACATATAAACTGATCTGCTTTAAGTGATTGATCCAAATCCTATTTCAGTCATTAAGGTGAATGGCATATCCTCAACATCAATTATCAGAGATCTTTTCTGAAGGCATACCTGGCAGGTAATATGCCTAGGAGTCATTGAAAGCCAAAAAAGAGAAGGGTGTCTACATATTAATAAATTTTAAATCCCCACTTTAAGTACTGTTGCAGACAGGACAGACAGTTGTTAGTAATGGTTAAATGGGAATTAAACCCTCAATCGTTAACAAATGTAATTAACAAAATCATTTGAGTTGCCAAAAAGCCTGTGCTTACTAATCTCTGACATTACAAAACACAGAGTTTACAATTCTCAAGAAGTCTAAACATGGTTATACAATTTCTGGAGAAATTTTTAGGCCAATAGAATCTGGAACAAGTGAAACAAAGGCGGTTGAAAAGACTTTAACAGAAGAAACGTTAAGAGCAGTTAAGCAGAGCTGCGCTATTCAGTTTCAAGGAGACTCAGTTAGTAAATGTAGTTATTTCCACTAAAAAGAAAAAGGTATCTATCATAAAAACTAAGCCTAAAGATTGTTTAAAAAACATGCCAGTGACCAGGAATAAAAATACCTGTCAATATCTTCTATTTTCTGCATATTAAACAGCAATGATGGTACTATCTTGTCCATGTGCTGAGGTTCCCATATAGTTGCTCGAAGTTCATCATTAACTGTTTTTCGAACCACTCCCTGAATGCCCCTGATTCCAGCAATTCGGATCCTAAGGAAGGAAAAAAGGAATTACTAAAAAGGAGAAACACAGCACCTCCCAGTATGGCTGTTTAGCTATTAGACAACAGTAATTATGTAGTGTAGAATTCCATTAAGTCCTCAAAAGCAGGAATTTGGAAATTTGGCCAATTCATTAAGGTTGCCCACATTGCCTTTAAACGCCTCTATAGCCTTTATAGTAAAGAAGCTGACAAAACAACTGAACAGAAGGTGATCTCTAAGGATAATGCTGACACTGATCGATGAATACTCAAACTGTGTATACCACCTCCAAAAGAAAGTCACATGGGTAAAACCCCACCAACTCTATGCAATTTACTATCTACCAGTTGAAATGCGCGCAATCTCAACCTATTTCAGTGCTGAAGAAAAATATTGTGAAGTTATCACAGCAAAGCTGAAGCAATAGCTACCAGAGCCATGTGATCATGTCCTTAAAAGTTGTAATTAACGCTGTGGATTAATCATAACAAATCTTTAAAGCTTTGTGCAAGATTCACAAGATGGAAAGCAAAGGATAACTCTATCAACTTAAGCCTGATGCACAAAAGGAACCACCACTTTTATCCTAAAACCATTTGAAACAAATTAACTAAGAACTGATCAACCACAGTAATAGAACAATAAAAAGGAAAAATTAATATAAGTTCTAAAAAAGACTTAGTCTAGCTGTTAGCTATTTTGTTTTGTTAAACAAAAAGAGTTTGCAGGAGTATCTGTACAGTGAATAGAATGGCAAAATATTCTTTTCTGAAGTGGTAATAGCGAATTATGCCATTATAATAAATGGTGGGAATAGAATTTTACTTACTGAAAATGAGTAGAAGAAAAGGTGATATAGCAACCAAAGGAAATAAGCACAAGCTACACTAAAATTTGAAGTTACTGCTATTAAAATCCATCCCTCAGTTTTTAAATCTTGATTTCAGTATGGACAACACAAAACTAGCCTTTGTTCAGTCAAATTCACTACATTAAAACATTTGCTAGATGAACTACAGACCTAACTGAACTCTATAATTAGTATTTTTGTTTAGATGTCCATTTGTAAATACTTCTATCTGTAGCCCCCTGATTTTCAGCTATTTCTGAACAAAGCCACATGCATTCAATATGGATCTGATACCATTCCAAACCTTTCTAGACACTTTTATTAGGGTTACATACCACACAGGGAAGATGGATGCACAAACAGCTAGAAAAGCACTTGCTATTGCTGTACAACTACAGAGCAGTATTCAATATTAAGTTTCCAATATTAAGGATCTAAGATTGACATTTAAGGCACAGAGCTTCCAAAATTCCATCACGGACACCTTTTTTTTTTTTTTCTCTCTTTTAAATTATTAGTTCTGTCTGGTTTAGGATCAGCTGAATTACTCCCTAGCGCCCATCAACAGTATGGTATCGACTACATGTGATATCTGCTTTTAGAATTGTAATCTGTAGTCACAGCTCATCTGTTTTGTTGAACTACCTCAGTACCTACAGCAAACCTGGTATGCTAACTCCAAGAATGAAAGAGATCTTTATGAACAGCAATCAAAAGAGACACATTTAAACTGTCTACGACGATGTGGAAAAAAGTCATATTGCTACTTTTGGTCAACCTAAGTGAAAAACTGATTCACACAGGGTAAAAAAAGGTCACACTTTTGTGTGCTGGAGTGCCACTAGCACTAATTTCATGTTCTTACTGTTGTACAGGAGGTTGAAAAATGAGGGTTGAAGTACTGAGGAAGGAGCAGCATCAAATTTCATCACATACAGGAAATGTTTCATTTCTCTAAGGAAGGCTCAGATAGGTATTAAAGCAAAGATTACATTTAAATCAAGGTCACGTACAGTCTTATGTCACTAGGATGAAATTCCTCCCTGTCTAAGGGTACATCAACATTGCAAACTGAAGCACAGGTAAGGGTACAGGCTGACAACCTGAAGAGCAAAAGATTATCACAGTTCTTTTACTCCCACAGCAATCACAGCTTTGAAGTATTTTACTTTGGGGTGTCCTTATGAGTGGTAGATCGTACTAGATAGATGAATCGGGGATGTACTATTCTCTTAATTCATTCCAAGTTCTAGTTTATTACTAATGATACCTCTCATTTGCAAGCGGCAATGAAAGTGAAAGTAGTACTAAAAATCCTGAGCTGAGCTTCATATCCTAACCTCTTATGGAACATTTTACAGTAAGTAATCAGTTTAACATTTCTGGTTTAGTTTCCATAAGCCAAAAAGGCAAAAATCTCAAAGAGCTCACTAAAACATTTATGAATACTATTTGCAATCATCAGCTTCAGGTAAATATACTGTACCTGACACAAGCCTAAGTTATGAGGTAGTTGCAGGATACACCAGCTTAATTAGTGACACCTGCCTAAGAAGTTTCCATCCCCTTTGCCCTTTCGTCCCCAAGTATTATTTACCATCCCCCTTCAGTCCTTCCCCAACCAATTAATGGGGGTTCATCCTGTAAAACCATTCACTGGAATAATCTTCCTAAAGGGAAAGAGGGTGGAGCATGAGGAAAAGTACAGGAGCAGGAGGCAGATTTAATCCTAACCTTTTTAGAGACAAATTTTAGAGCAGAACCCTACGTACAGCAATAGTGCAACAAATAAGATGGGAGCAAATTATGAAAAATAAGGAGGAATGAACCAGAAAACTAAAGGAAGAGTGAATTCCTTGTTTTGTTTTCTTTTTTTCCCCCTAAGTGATGTACACAGTATTCACTCTTTTGAAAATACAGTTCACAGATTTTTGAAACTGCAAACTTCTAAGAAAAATCCTTACGCATTGCAGCTAACATAACAGCAGTACACCCAAAGGGTTGAATAAATGTTCAGTATATTAATTTTTCATAGTTGGCTGAACAATTTAATGCATGGAAATAGAAAAGGTGAGTAAAACAGAGATGCAAACCATAGAATCTAAAAAGCCCTAAGTTTTCTGAAATGCTCAGGAGTTAAATACTGATTGACAATTCACATAAAGAACACTTCGCTAGGGGGAGCTGAAGTAAAAAAAAAAAAATATTGAGCTTACATAACAATGTAAAAATTTGCAATACTAATTCATGAAGGCATTTTAGTTTCACACACAGTATCATACTGCAGACATCTATGAAAATTCAATTTTTAATGAGTAATTCTCAAATAGCAGACTCAAAATATGCTTTTGCTCTTCTATTCATATAAGCCCCATTAATTTCTCAATGAGTTATGCAACTCGCACACATTTACAGTAATAAGTAGTGCTTTTCTGGAGAGAATCCATGCAATCTGGCAAGCATTATGCAGGTAAAATTCCACTTAAGTATTCTAGGAGTTCTAGCCATCTAAGATTTGCAATATTCAATGCTATTTAAAGAGTCAGACTTTCATTTTCTTCTTATGGAATGAATTATTCCACCAAATATCATAATAAAAGCTGTATTACAGACTATATTAACATGTTAAGACAGTTTTCTGTAATACAGACAGAACTGCACTTACTCGGTTTGTATTTCTGCATCGTGGTCACATGAATGACACATGGCACTGAATCGAGACACAAAGAAGTCATAGCGTCTGTGATATGAAGGAGTGTCTTCCTCAATGTTGGCAAATTTGACAAACTGGAAAATGAAATACATTAAAAAAGCTTTTCATACCAATTTCTGAAAAGAAAATAATCAATACTAAGCTTCATTTAAGAAGTAACATAAAACACTGCATTAGGAAAGAATCCAGATTTGACAATACTTAAATATTTCACTTCAGAGAAGAAAAAGTTATATTGGAATTTTCTTTTTAAAGCTTTTCCACTAGAACTTCACTTAGATCATTATGAAAGGGTGCAACTGCATGAAATACAACATACTACACAATATGGAAGCATCCAAAACTTGAATAGTGAGTGTCATCAATTCATAGAACCATAGAATAATTCAGGTTGGAAAAGACCTCTGAGATCTTGGGAGTCCAACCGTTAACCCAGCACTGCCAAGTCCACCACTAAACCATGTCCCTAAGTGCCACATCTACACGTCTTTTAAATACCTCCAGGGATGGTCCACTTCCTGGGCACCCTGTTCCAACACTTGACAACTCTTTCGGTGTAGAAATTTTTCCAAATATCCAATCTAAACCTCCCCTAGCACAACTTGAGGCTGTTTCGTCTCACCCCATCGCTTGTTACTTGGGAGAAGAGACTGACTCCCACCTCACTACAATCTCCTTTCAGGTAGTTGTCCAAGCAATCAAATGGTACACTGTCACTTACAGGTTAACTAGCAACATTCTGACTTATCAAAATTCAAGTGAGATAAACTTGGAGGCATCATGTCAATTCTATCTTTACAAAAGGGAAAAAGGAGGAGTCAGGGAATTATAACCCAGTCAATTTTAATTCCATTCACAGAAAGACACTCTGAAAAAAAAACAAAACTCAATTTGAAAACATCTACAAAGTAACCAAGGGGTAAGTAACAGTCAACATGGATTTGTCAAAAACAAATCACATCAACCCAGCCTAGATTATTCCTGTGACAAAGAAATAGATTTTGTGAATCCAGATGAAGCAGCATCTGTCATATCTTAACTTCAGTGACACTGTTCACAAAAAAATACACAAAATTCTCAAAGTGAAGCTAGGAACACATTGTCAAAAGAACACTCCCTGTAAGATAGATGCAAAAGGGTTTGAGAAAAATATTAGAAAGACTTGTAAATCATCAAACTAGAATAATGTATTGAGTGAACTTCTGAAGGGGCCTGTCTGGAATACAGTAGTCGTTGAGTTTCACTAGACACTTAAATGGCAGAGTGGGCTCATCAAATTTCCAAAGAACACTAAGCTGGCCAGAACTGTAGGCACACTTGATGCCTGGTTCTTGACAAACTGGAAATAGGACCTGCAAAATCAAGGAAGTAATTTAGGAATGACAAATGCAAAATACCACTTTAAGACAGCTGTACAAATACCAGCCAGACACAGCTGAATGCAGAAAAGAAACTTATGGTTATAATAAACTGCACATTAAACAAAAGTCAACACTGCTATACTGACATGAAAAAGAAAACAATATATTGTGATACATCTGTATTACCCATGACACCTATGAAGAAATTTTTGCCATCTAATTGGCACTAATAAGCCCTTAGATGAAGTACACATCCAGCTGAAGCATCGCAGCTGAAGATGGTGATTAACTGATACAGTCCTTCAATTATTCAAGGGATGAGCAAAGCTTTAGATAAACACCTGTTAAAAATGACTGAAAGACATTAAATTATCTCCTTTAGAGCTACCTAAAAGATATTAGTCTTACAATGTACAGAAGACAGCTAAAAAAAAAGAAAAGAAATAAATGGTTTTGTCTGCCCAATGGTAATAGGAAAAGCAATAATGGGCTTACACTGAGGCAAAGGCTAACTAAGTTAGCCATTAAAAAAACCCTCCTTTCTAAAGCAAGCAGACTGCCTAAAGACCTTTAGAATTCTCCGTTACTGACAGTTTTAAGAACAGACTACTGAGGGAAGAAAAAAGGGAAAGGAAAGGCTGTCAAGAAAGGTTTAACACAGTGCTGGTTCTGCCCTGAAGCAGAGAGATGTCCCATTAAGATCCTCTGCTTTTTCCCACCCCAGTATTATTCTTACCAATTGCTAAGCACAGGCTGAGGCATTTCTTGTATACTTTCCAAGATATAGAACCTGCTCTTATCAGCACGTTACTCACAAACACCTAGACAAGCCCGAAGCACTTTAGCATAATCTACAGCATACTGATTTGTGAAGGTTTTGAGGTAGTTTTCAAGCTGAAAGTGAAAGCTGTTATTTCAGAAAAAAATCACCACTTTCTACTCTATTCTTAGTCCTTCTTCTGTTTTATCTAGAACACTTATCCCTTTCAACTGCACTACCAGTTCACCCACTGGAAGCTACAGACACAGCTGAAAGCGATACAAACTATATTCTCAGCCATTACTGAAAATGGAGGAAAAACTGTATAATACTAGTCTATTTTACAAGACCTTGTGTAGAGAATATCCTGTATAGTTAGGTAATAAGAAAGTGACATACAGTCAAAACCACTTCTGTATAGTCTACTGCCACAGTTTGAAAGACAATACACAAACAGCAACCATACTTTATTTTCAATACAGTGACTTATAAAAAATATCATTTCCTTCCCAATATACCCTAGAAAGTGCTTTAAATCATAGAATGGTTTGGGTTGGAAGGGACCTTTAAAGGTTGCCTAGTCCCCCCCCAGCAATGAGCAGGGACAAATTCTTCTAGGTCAGGTTGCTCGGAGCTCTGTCCAACCTGACCTTGAATGTTTCCAGGGATGGGAAACCTACCACCTCTCTGGGCAACCTGCTCCAGTGTTTCACCACCCTCATAGTAAAAACTTTCTTCCTTATATCTAGTCTGAATCTACCCTCTTTTAGTTTAAAACCATTGCCCCTTGTCCTATTGCAACAGGCCCTGCTAAAAAGTCTCTCCATCTTTCTTACAGGCCCCCTTAATAAAGTACTGCAAGGGCACTATAAGGTCTCCCTGGAGCCTTCTCTTCTCCAGGCTGAACAACCTCAACTCTCTCAGCCTCTCCTCATAGGAGAGGTGCTCCAGCCCTCTGATCATTTTTGTGGCCCTCCTCTGGACCCACTCCAACAGGTCCATGTCTTTCCTGTGCTGAGGACTCCAGAGCTGGATGCAGTACTGCAGGTGGGTTCTCACGAGAGTGGAGAACAGGGGGAGAATGACCACCCTCGACATGCTGGCCACACTTCTTTTAATGCAGCCCAGAATACGGTTGGCCTTCTGAGCTGCGAGCACACATTGCTGGCTCACGACTATCTTTTCATCCACCAGCACTCCCAAGTCCTTCTCCACAGGGCTGCTCTCAATTCCTTCATCCCCCAGCCTGTATTGATACCAGGGGTTGCCCCAACCCAGGTGCAGGACCTTGCACTTGGCCTTGTTGAACCTCATGAGGTTCACATGGGTCCACTTCTTGAGCTTCTCCATGTCCCTCTGGATGGCATCCCTTCCCTCAGATGTGTCAACTGCACCACTCAGCTTGGTGTCATCTGCAAACTTGCTGAGGGTGCACTCAATCTCACTATGTCATTGATGAAGATATTAAACAGTACTGGTCCCAGTATGGACCCCTGAGGGACACCACTCGTCATCGATCTCCGTCTGGACATTGAGACATTGACCACTACCCTCTGGATGTGACCATACAACTAATTCCTCATCCACTGAACAGTCCACCCATCAAATCCATATCTCTCCAATTTAGAGAGAAAAATGTTGTGGGGGACCATGTCAAAGACCTTAGAGAAGTCCAGATAGATGACATCCGTAGCTCTTCCCTTGTCCACGGATGTAGTCACTCCATCACAGAAGGCCACTAGGTTGGTCAGGCAGGCCTTGCCCTTGGTGAAGCGATGCTGGCTGTCTCGAATCACCTCCCTGTCCTATATGTGCCTTGGCAGAGCTTCTAGGAGGATCTGTTCCACGATCTTCCCAGGCACAAAGGTGAGTGTGACAGGTCTGTAGTTCCCACGGTCTTCCTTTCTACCCTTTTTAAAATGCGTGCAGCGTTTCCCTTTTTCCATCACCAGGGATTTCATCTGACTACCATGAGTTTTCAAATATCATGGAGAGTGGCTTGGTAACTACATCAGCCAATTCCCTCAGGACTCTGGGATGCATAATGTCAGGTCCCATAGACTTCCGTATATTCAGGTTCCTCAGGTGGTTACAAACCTGATCTTCCCTTACAGTGGGAGGGACTTTTCTCCCGCAGTCCCTGCCTTGCGGTCCATCTACTCAAGAGGTGTGGAAAGAGAGGTTGTCAGTGAATATGAAGGCAAAAAAGCTGTTGAGTACCTCAGCCTTCTCCTCATCCCTTCTTACTGGTTTGCCAGTCTTGCTCATGAGAGCAGGTACACTTTCTTTGACCTTGCTTTCCTGCCTATATACCTGTCAAAGCCCTTCCTATTATCCTTTACATCCCCTGCCAATTTCTGCTCCAGCTGCACCTTGGTCTTCCTAACACCATTCCTACAGAACCAGGCAGCGTCCCTCTGCTCTTCCCAGGAGACCTGTCCCTGCTTCCACTGCCTGTGCATTTCCTTCTTGCCCTTTAGTTTGACCAGCAGGTCTCAACTCAGCCATGCCAGTCTCTTGCCTTCCTTGCCTGATTTCTTACACTTGGTGATCGAGAGCTCTCGCGCTCTATGGAAAGCATCTTAAAGATCTGCCAGCTCTGTTCTTCTCCCTTGTCCCTGAGGGCAGTTTCCCATGGGGTCCGTCTTGACTCACTCCTTGAACAGCTGCAAGTTTGCTTTCCTAAAATTCAGGGTCCTGACTTTACTCTTTGCTTGACCCATATCCTCAGGACTGCAAACTCCACCAGTGCGTGATCACTGCAGCCCAGGCTGCCTGCAGTCTTGCTATCAATTAGCTCACTTGCCCTGGTGACCATCAGGCCCAGTATTGCATCCCGTCTGGTAGGGCTGTCTATTACCTGGCTTAAGAAGCTATCCTCAATGCACTCCAGGAGCCTCCGGGATTGCCTACAACTCAACGGGCTACTTTTCCAGGAGATGTCGGGGTGGTTGAAGTCCCCCAGCAGGATGAGAGCCAGCGAGCACGATGCTTCCCGTAGCTGGAGTAAGAAGGCTTTGTCAGCAGCTCCCCTTGACCAGGCAGCCTGTAGTAGACACCAACCACAAGGTTCCCTGTGTTGCCTCACGCTCCAATTCTTACCCATAAGCTTCCAAACTGCTCATGGCTGTTCTTCAGAGACAGCTCTTCACCATCTATCCATTATTTGATGTAGAAGGTAACCCCTCCACCCCTCCTCCTTCCTCACCTGTCTCTGCTGAACAGCCTGTAGCCATCGATAGCCACACTCCAGTCATGGGATTTGTACCACCAAGTTTCCGTAATGGCAACTAGGTTGTAGCTTTCTAGCAGCATTGTGGCTTCCAATTCCTCCTGTTTGCTGTGTGCATTGGTGTCGAGGTACTTCAGCTGTGCTGTCGGCCATGTCAGCTTTTTGGAGGAGCACACCTTAATTCCTTTGAGGTATTTCACTGTGTTTCCCTGCTGGCTCCTGTTACCTCTGGAGCCCCTGGCTCCTCTCCATAAGACTTCAAGCGTGCTGCAGTGGAGCCAGCAAGTCTCAGAGCAACAGGCTGAGGGCCCTCGCTAGCACCCCGTCCCTCCGACCTCGGCGTGTCATCCCACGGCTTGGCACGGGCAAGCCTGATATTGTCCCCTTCCTCCGTCAAGTCTAGTTTAAAGCTCTGTCAACCAGCCCCGCTAGCTCGTGGGCAAAGACCCTCTTCCCCCTTGGAGAAAGGTGAATGCCATCCGGCATCAGCAAGCCTGGTGCCGTGTAGGCTATCCCATTATCGAAAAACACAAAACTGGCGGTGACACCAGCCACAGAGCCATGTATTAATAGATTGGCCCCATCTGTTTCTTCCCATGTCGCTGCCTGCAACTGGAAGGAGAGAGGAAGAAAAAACCTGTGCTCCAGATTCCCTTACCAACCATCCCAAGGCCCTGAAGGGTCTTTTGATCACCTTTGGACTACATGTTGCAGCTTCATTGCCACCCACATGGAAGAACAGTCTTAAGTCTTACTGGTTTGTTTCATGGAATTGTTAATTACAAACCAGAAATAGATGATTTTTTTATTTTTAAGACAGGAACTTAACTAGTCCTTACAATTTAATAAAGCATAAAGTCCAGGGGTTAAAAAAAATATAAAATCAATATGACCTTAGTATTTTCCAGACATTCAAGCGTTCAAGTCTACAATCGATTCACCCAGCAAACTTCCATAAAAGCATGTAAAAGAAAAGAAGCAAAACATTTATAGAATATAAAATACAATGGGAGCGGCCATGATAATATTAAATCATCTAGCATTTAATATTAGCACAACCTAGCTTTGCAGCAGGGAAGAAAGTACCCAAAAGTTAAACCTCTCAAAATGGCACACACAGTAAAATGTCCAGAAAGGGCAAGGTCTTTTTATTTCATCATGTGTATAACAAAACAATTTCACTCACTGAACATAAAGCATTTCTGAAGCATATTCCAGGATTAGCATTCAGATGACTGAACATTTAGGCCACAGGAAAGCTCACTGTGATAACAGTGTCTGGAGTTCCACTGTCATTCAGGAAGTTATACAATTCTATCTCATTATAGAAATTTTATGTTTTTACAGTACACAGTCTATACTTTCTCCTTTCTTAGCAGTGGTGGTCTTAAGCTGTTGTTGTTAAATAAAGAATATTTTACTCCTAAGCACCTAAGGTATTTTCAAGCATACTTCAAATATAAAAATTATTCAACCTAAAAAAGGACAAAACTCATGAAAGTCTAAACACTTGCCTGGTACAAAGCTTTTATAGATGTAAACATGTCATTCAGTCATAATAAATGCTTGCAATCACCCGCTGGTAATTTATGGAAGTTTTACCAGTACAAGCATCTTCTCTATTTGTACAATACAGAGGGTACAAAAAGGAACTTACATTGGTAATATCTTATCTACATTAATTTTAAAACCAATAAAATTCAATCAGTATAAAAATGTATAAATCTATCATGAAATAAAGAAGGAACATATTATCTATTCAGAAGATGTTTGTTACAGACTGAGTCATGGAAGTTGGATCATATTACCAGGGAGACAGAGACTGTGCAAGTGCTGTAAATCATGCAAGTTCTCAAACTAAATTCCTAAGGACATAATTTCTTATATATATATTTATGCTGCCTTATCACTCTTACATAGCCAGTACAGTAGTAGAAAAATCATAATTTTTAATGCACCCTGAATGTCTTTAAAGAAGGTCAGGTTTTTGCAGCAATTCAAAACCAGAGAATCAGCATGCATTGTATTTAAGTTTGAGTTATGTTATTTAAAGTATCTCCCTGCAAAAACTGTAGGCTGGATCTGAGCAGTAATTTTTTTTTTATATTTGAGCTCCTCAGTCTGTCTTCTACAGCCTGCAATTTTCTCATGTTTCAGATAGCGGAAAGGGGGTGCTGATACTGATAGTTAACATCTTTTATAGACAAAGCTACTGTATTTCAGGAAACTGTCACATAGGAAGACATGATATCCTATAAACTTGAGACACTTAGAAACTACACAGTACAGCATTAATCAGAAGTGGATGAATGTATGTATGCACTTCTAACAAATGCAAAAAGGACAAACGCTTCAACTTTTTAGAAAAGTTTCAAACACTAGATCCATGCATTAATGTCACAAACACAGTATTAAAATGATCACAATAAATAATAACAAGGTAAGGTTCTCAGCAATAGGAATTGGTCATTTAGTTCAGTTATTAATAGTTAAGGTCACCTGACACTTCTCATTTTGAGTTTTATTGGAGTAGGATGGATAGCTTCACAATCTATTTTACTTCATGCCACTTGGATGAAAATTATCCTGAACACCACATGTGCAGTTGTGTAACAAAGTCAGTAATGATAAATTGGCTTACAGGGCCTTATTAGCGTGGCTATGAAACTGCAAGACCAGAGATAACAAGCATGAGGTGGGGGAAGCAATATTTAACTGAGAATGACCCTAAAAGGACTGCCTAAAGAGATTTATCTAGGATCACTCAAATTCTAGTAAAGGCAGACATAGAATTCAGAAGATAATTTAACAACCTACAGGATGAGAAAGAATGCTTTGTGTAATTCTGTCTCTCTGTACGTTTAACTCCTATTAAAAAAAAGACAGAGCAGGGATCCTAGAGATTAAATACTTCATTGTATATTAAATCACTACTAGTACATAATTCTGTATTGGTACATGGAATGAAAGAAGCATCTTGTAATAAAGATAAGTTTGCATCCCATACTTCCAGATTAGCATACTACAGACAAGCAAGACAAACAAATTGAGTACTCTACTGGGAATATTAATTCTGACATTCCTTAATTTGACAGTCTTGACATTTTATACTATTTTTACATATACATGCATTTCAATTCTGCCAATAACAACTGCTTTTATAAGCCAACTCTAACAGATACAAAAATCTTGTTATATCAAGCACTGACTGGTCACTTTTCCACTTGGAATACTGCCTGTCTTCTTTTAAATAACAAATGGTGACAACTAGAAATACAGTCACCACCTCATGCACAGGAATCTCAACACTGTCACTGATGGTATCATCATTTCACTGCTCCTAAGAAGAAACTGCCCTTCTAAAATGAAGTGCCCTAACAACTAAAGAAAGCATTTGTGGCAAATAATTTAAAATGTGGTAATACTGGGTTCTACGTGTATCTGCTCTTTTCAGATGGAAAATCAATGTTTTACTATCAAAATACAAAGAAGAATTTACCCCGTCAACATTCCATATTACCTTAAAACGTGTTGTATTCAACTGAGTTTTGTCATCACAGTTTAAGATGAAAGTTTTACTAAATTATGCAGCTCATTGGTTTTGACCAGCTGCTCACTAAATAAATTTTCTGGACCCTCTCTAAAAAAAAAAAAATTGACAGAAAATTAAAAATATTTTTAAAAATTATCCCATCCCCCAAAATTTTTACAAGTTCAAAGATTTTAAAGGTGTTCACACCATGACAAGAAAAGCAAGTATAATTAAGTCATTCTATCCTAGTAATATAACTACTATGGATCTAAGCGAAACATTTAATCATTTGTACATAAGAGATAAAGATGTTTTACATGATATTCAGCTACTGAAATTCTGCAAAATGGTTAGGGTGAGAAATTTAGTATTGCCGTAAGCTTCTAAGTAAAAGCTTACTGCAATCAGCCTCCAGATTCTGAAATACTCAAGCCAGGGAAATCTCACTTTTTCCCACCACAGTTTTTCAGTTTCCTCACCAGCATATGCTATCCTAGCACATGGTTAATAAAAATATCTTCCATGGTAGAAAAAGACATTTTGAACTTCATAGACACTGCCAATTTGAAATCTGGTCTACTTAAAAAAAAAAAAGAAAAATACAATTCAACATATCCACTATCAAATTTCACCTGTTTTCAAGTATCTGCCTATATAAGTAGATTTACAATTATGTTATAAAAAAATCATTGCTGCTGTAGGAAATAAGTTAACATAATTTACAAATGTAACATGTAAAAGTCATAATTATGTACATAATTATATGTAACCTGAAGATCAGGCATAAAAGTACATAAATGAAAAACAAACAGTTGTTTTTCTAATACAGTAATCTTCAGGTTTGCTTTTTAGAAGTAAATCAACTTAAAAATGAAGTTTAACTTCAAAAAGAATTTAAGAAGTCAAACAGCTGAATGAAACCTTTGTTTTTTTGTAAGACAGACTGCCAAGTAGAGTAAGTTCTGCATCCAAACCCAGATATTTGGAAGTCAAGGAAAAAACCTTGGAAGACAGTGGGAGCTTCCAGATCTTTCTGAGACTTTAAACTACTCAGAGTCACTCAGTACACAGATGTTTACTTTGAAACCCTGACTTCTGAGCAATCACAAGAGTCCCCACAGCTGAAACAAAATCTGCTTGTGAGGCTGAAAAAAACCCCTACAACTCAAGACAGTTGAATCTTACTTGAAAGATATCACTGTCTTTGTGTCCCAGTGAAGCTCTGAAAGTCAGCTTTGGGATGGAAAATAATCAAAATCTACTTATAGGCACAATCATACCCCATATCTTTTTAAGCGTAAGCAGACAATGAATTTGTATTGGCCTGAAACTGAGTTTAACCTAAAAATATTATGGAAACTTTTCCAAAGGTTGCTTCACTTTTCACCAGTTTAAAGATGTTTACTTCATATGCAATTTATTATTCTCTTCCGGACAATACCAGTTTCCACTCCAAAGTGGTACACTAAAATAACTAAAGCACATGAAAGATTTATTCAGTCACTCTACCATCTCTACTCTTTTTGGAGTTTTTTGTTTGTTTACTTATTTATTTCTCTTGGGAGGAGAGGAAAAACTAAAAAAGGCTAAATGTGATGATAAACTTTCTGCATGCCCAACAAAATTTATTTAAGAACATAGTAGGTCAGTGTCCTTGGTAACAGACAAGCTGTCAGTACCAATACACCTTACTCCTCTTGACACAGAAAGACTCTGTCTTTTCTCTCCATTGACTATAGAAGGCACCTAGGGAAATTAGCATAATTAGGCTAAAATTAGCTTTTGGAATACTGCTGAAGAGCAGTATAGATTCATTCTCCTCACAAAATTTGACATCTTATTTAGGAAAACGTAATTATTTTTGGTTAGTGAGTTTTACAACAGACAAACACGAATTATCTCCTAATTTAGGAAGTCCATTAATCTGTTTTGCTCATAAAAGACTTCATTAGGAACTGACAGGGATATCAAACAGATTACCATAAGGTGGAGTTGTGCTCAATAACATTCGTTTGGAAGTGACATGTGCCTTGTAAATCAAAGTGGAGGTTGGCAGTAACTGTTTGCCACCATGGATTTTAAACAAGTGGAAAGTGATGTGCATCTTGCCATTTGGCAGCCCAGGAAATATATTTCAAAGCTATTTTCCTAGAAGGTCTTGCTCAGGCATTATTATACAAAGAAATCAAAAGAAGCAGGGTAGTCTGGCTCAAAGATATTTAAAAATAAATAAATAAATAGTCATTACCCTCAGTAAAGCTGTCCTGCTAGTTTGGGGCACAAGGGGACACTCATCCACTATGTCAGAGCAAGAACTCTCTGCATTGCACCATAATAAGAAATTCTACTCCAGAGTAGCGTCACTGTACTACACCTTCGTGTTTCTCTGAACTGCAACTCCATTTAATTCCATCAACTGGAAATCATGCTCAAAGGAAAGCCCAACAGTTTTACAGAATACACAAAGAACCCTCACACTGCTAACAATGGCAACATACACAAAATGCAAGCATTACTTCTTTACTCATGTAAAAGCAATCACTCTAAGTGAAAACAGTCTACATCAAAATCCTGGAATTTATGAGATTCCTATTGTACTAGCTGGGAAATACAATGTTTACAAAGGAAGTATGACAGAACTATAATACTGATTGCACCCATCACTATTTGGAAAACTAGATCTCCAGGTCTTCATTTTGACACTTTTAGTTATGCCCTTTGAGCCTGGACCTGAATCCTGAAATATTTAAGCTAGTAAGATGGTGAGGTTATAATACTGAAGGCTTTCGCCTCCTGACTACTTTTCAGCTAAGAGGAATCTTTCTGTGTAGTGTCAGTGCTGTGGAGAAGGATGTGACGTCCTCCCTCTCACACCACAGCTCTCATTGCTGGAGAGCAAGGAAACGCTGCCTTACCTATACAATGGCTCCAGGAGGTGTGTTTAAAGATTCAAAATAGGAACTCAGAGAACAGCTTTCCTGTTCCTTCTACAGGAGATGAGCCCAGCCATCACAGAAATTTTAGAGACTGAAAGGCAACAGCTTTTCTGCCTCCAGATGGTATCTGGTCTGTGTTTAGGCCCAAATGGTATACCCTGCCACATACAGAATCTTCTCAATTAATGTTAACTGGCAGATACTTTGCGACTTCTGAAACTACCTTCCCATAGCAAATAAGCAGAACTTTATTCTGATTTCATTTAGTATCTTTACTCACAGAATTAGTTCCAAGAACTTGCAGCTTTGGTTCGCCTGATTCCAGAAGCTTGGCCACCATATGAAGGAAACTTTCCACAAACGGTTTTATGCTTTGAGAATGACAAGCCATTAGAAGTTGGTCCAATGCCTCCATGGCAATTAAAACATACCTGAAAATTAATTAGAGAGACTCACATAAAGATGTGCTACATTTACCATTACCTGAGTTAGTTCAATTTAGGTCCTTATTACTACAAAAATTAGAAAAGAAAGAATGGAAGGCACATATTTCCCACTGTATAAAAATGGAAGTTACTGGTATTTCCTGGTTTGTTTTTCTTTTTTTTTTTTTTTTTTTTGGGGGGGGGGGGCAGGGGGCGGGATTGAGTGTTTTTAGAAGGGGTGTCATAATACTTGGTAACAAGAGTAAATATAGTTCAATTATCTTTCCTAGCACATTTTATTTTCAATTATAAATCCCAGCTTTCTAGTCTACAGATCCTCTGTCTATCCGAACCTCAGCATGGAAAGCCAGCAACCTATCCATGCTCCTGCACAGTCAGGCAACATGTGAAGTAAACGAAAAAGAGTAAAGAAAAGCAGTCAACAAAATTAATTACCCTAAAGAATAGCCATTTACACATTCCATAAAGTTATAAAAATAGCTTTTGACATCATGAAGGCCAAAAACAATGGCCTGTGATGGATGCTGCCTTTCTTTCCAACTCCTGCCACTTCTTAGACTCAGTATTTTCCTACTCCATTTCCATATTCTTTAAAATCTTCTCCCTCTTTTGACTCTACATTCTTTAAAATTTATAGCTCACAAAGGACTTAAGAGTATGACAGTTTTAAAGTTCCCATTTAAATACAATTTAGTCAAAAGGACTAAAAAGAAAGATATCCCCAATTCCCACTACGCTGAATGACATTCAAAGGTGTATTGGGTCTACATGGCAAGGTTTTGGTAGCAAGGGGGCTGCAGGGGTAGCTTCTGTGAGAAGATACCAGGAGGTGCCCCCATGTCAGACACAGCCAGCTCCAAGACAGACCCACCACTTCCCAAAGCTGAGCCCCTCATCGACACTGGTAGTGCCCATGGAGGACCACGGAGGAGCAGATATCCACACTGCAGACCAAGGAGGACCTCACGCTGGAGCAGGTGGATATGCCTTGAAGGAAGCTGGAAGGGCCCCACTGGAGCAGGCTCCTGGCAGGAGCTGCAGCCGCATGGAGAGGACACCACGCAGGAGCAGCTTTTCTGGCAGGACCTGTGATCTGGGGGGGGATCTACGCTGCAGCAGTCCATTCCTGAAGGACTGCATCCCGTAAAAAAGGCCCATCCTGGAACAGTTCTTGAAGGACTATCTGCTGTGGGAGGGACCCAACACTGGAGCAGGGAAAGAGCATGAGGAGGAACGAGCAGCAGAGACAAGATGTTACGAGCTGACTGCAACCCCTATTGCCCATCCCCCTGTGCTGTGCCGGGGGGAGGAGGTAAGGGCATCAGGAGTGAAGTTGAGCCTGGGCAGAAGGGGGGCTGAAGGGAAGATGGTTTTAGCTTTATTTTTATTTCTCACTATCCCACTCTGTTATTAATTGGCAATAAATTTAATCTTCCCCAAGTTGAGTCTTTTTTGCCCATGATGGTAATTGCTGAGTGATGACCCATCTCAACCCATGAGCTTTTCATCTCATTTTTTCCTCCATCAGGCTGAGGAGGAGGAACAAGAAGAGTGGCTGGGTGGGCACCTGGCAGCCAGACAAGGTTAACTCACTACAAAGAGACCGGGTCTGTCTTGCCTCCAAAATTTGATCAGAACAAACATGACAAAATCCAGCTACATGTTAGCATCTATTTTTAATGCTGTGACTTATTTCCTTACCCATAGCGATGTCTGACAACATCTCTGCTCAGTCTCTCTGCTAGGTAAGCACCAATTCGATCCAGCTTTTCTGGTGCAGAAACCGCATAGAAAGTCAGCTTCTCCATATCAGCCTTAACAAGACCATCCTAAAAACAGACATACAAAATATAAAAGTTCACAGAAAGTATAAAGCTTTTGAGGTGGTTTTCCTTTTGTCTACTCAACATTTAAAGATCTGAGCCATAAAGATGGGAATAAGGTACTGGAAAAAAAACCCAAACTTTTGAGCAAAATTCAATAGCTTAGATGCAAAAAATCAGCAACATAAAAAACTAAGTAAAACATTTTTTGAAGAAATGAAGCAACTACCTTCCCCCATCTTTTTTGGGGGGGGGAACAGGTATTCCAAAAGAGGATATTTAGTGATATATGTCACCAGTTATAAGACAGCTTTTCCCTACCAGTACAATGTAATTTTTTTTCTTTGCCCATTCCCCCACCAAAAGTATATTAGATGCATAACTTTGACATTATATACAAACAAGTTTGTAGGTTAAATATTTTAGATTATAGTTTAAATACTTTCTTTCTTCAGTGTCATATCTTGGACAAGGCTGACATACAGGATACCTGAAGGCTAATTGTTAGAACAAGATTAACATATTAGTTCCAACATGAACTGTGATATGGATCTCCTCAGATGAGGTTATAAATAGAACTATTAGGTAAGAAGGATAAGGCTTTTTGTCTTTTTTTGCTTGTTCACAAAAAACATTATCTTTTTCAAATAAATAACTTCAAAGCTTTTAACACACTGATTATTAATGTATTTTATCAAGAAAGTCTTCTCAAACTTTAGAAAAGGCCTGTAATTCAGTGAAACATCATGGCCTGGCTTGTGTCCTGCACTGAGCCAATGGATATTCACAAAGCAGAAACTAAGGAGTGACAACTCAGAGCTACTGAGTGAGATTAAAGCTATAAAACTACAACTGTAGCAATCCCAGGTGTTGCTACACCTGTATCACACAAGTAGATTAAAACAAATAAATCTATAAAACCATACTGTTCCATGCTTTCAACATACTGTATACACAGAAAACATTTCCTCTGAAGTCAGAAACATACACTTACATAGTAACTAGCACTCAGTAACAACACATTTTAAAGAAAAGCCCACATACTTTCTAAGAATAAGCCAAATATTATTGCTGTGCCGACTATTCTGCTTACTTCTACTATAAAGAAGATAACAAAATCTGGCAACACATTTAAAAAAATACAGCAGCAGAAACATAAGCTCCTGATCTGTCTTAACTATCACATGATTATGTATAGATATAGGCATTACTAAATGGTAACACAGAAGTTATTTATTTTCACAGAGACTAAAAACTAGGCTTTAATATAGCTCCAAGACTGTTCCAGTGAAAGGAAGACTGTGTATGAGTAACTGAAGAAATTAAAAAACAACAACAAAAAGACATTTTGGATCACAGTCTACCAGAACTATAAAAACTTACACAGTCAACATGTCAAGAGTACGTCAAGAAAATTAAAATCTTGTAGAAAAATAGAACATGTTCACACCTGCAACCATAAAAAAACAAGTATTTGTGGTTCTAAGAAGTTAAGTGCTACCTCTGCTGCAGAATACTCTGTTTAATTAAATCTCTATTTCTCTGCACAAAACACACTAATTTCACTCTTCAATACGCACAGCCGTGCTTTGAAAAGGGAATTAGCTCAGATGATCTGTAGAGGTTCCTTTCCAGCTAAATTATTCTGCTAACCTCTATAAAAGCTATGAAGTGCTAAAGCAGAATTTACTGTAAAATGTTAAAACAGAAAAGAAAAAAAAATATTGTTAAACTGCTAAAATTAGTTACTAACCACAATTTTTCAAATGCCAATCCCTTAAAGTTTTAAAGTCAACACTCACTTTTGGATCTTCAGGAAATATGTTATCTACCAGACGCTTGTAGCGAGGTCTCAAAGCAGCACAGCAACAGCACACTCCTGCAGAGAGATTCACCCAACAGAATTTAGAATTAAGTTTTAGGAACTCCAGTATCTTCATTTGAAGAGACTAGCTGACAAGCAAGGAGGAAGAAGATACAGTGAATTCAGCTGCTTGTTACTATCAGCAATAAAGCCAAATTAAGGTAATTGAAAATGACTGAAAAGTCAAATAAGAAAAACTACTATTATAATGTAACACATGAGAAAATATGCAAGCAACCTGGGTACTAGAAATGCACCTGTCATCCAGCCATACTCAAAAACATGCAGAAAAATCAAGAAATTTCAAAATTTAGTAATGTTAAAACCAAGGCTACTTCAGTTGCTGTTTTATGTTAATTCTGAATGATCATTTCAAAACATATCTAAACATGCATTATGTTCACTCTTCTACAAAAAAAGTCAACTACAAAATCTTCTGTTTTCAGGCAACCATATAAAGCAATAGAAAGCACAATGTACAAAACAAGCTCTCCCTTCATTATCCCACTATTTTACTAGGCATCGAACAAGAGACAGTAACTTGAAGTGAAGAAAGGTATTTTTCTTACCTCATTTCTACTCTCCTACTAATACTGTACTCATATAAAGATAATCAGAACAATACATGTAACTTTTAATTTTATTAATTTAAAAAGAGTCATAACACGTGCTCTAACAAGATAGAAACCTACAAACTATGGTTTGTTTTTTCTAGCATTCAGGACTACTAGAACTTTGGAATAATTCCAGTTTACCTGAAGTAAAAACTTAGCACACAAAAAACCCCTGAAAAATGTTTCTAGATATCTGTCCAATTGTTTTATCAATGCAGATTTATTCCCAAGGAATTTAAATGTTTTGACAAATCAGGTTTTAAATGTTTTAGTGCACTTATCAATTAACTCACTGGTCAGGTCTCAGATTAACATAAAGCAGCAGCATTAGTGGCATAAGAGTCAGTAAATTGGAAATAATATACTGAATAATACTATAGCAAGTATGCACACAGATGCGTGGCTCTCTGGTCTTTCAAATCTCAGTACCAAGAGCATTCAGAGTAGCTAAATGTCTTACAAATACCTTATTGAAGGTATCAATATATGCACTCAAAAAAATCATAAAACACTTTACTAAAAACAGTTAAAGCAGCAAAAGTTTTTACTGAAAGTCAAAATAGGGAAAAGAATAAAGGATATGTTGGCAGTAACTTTGATGATTATAATTTATCTGCAAATTTTTCAGGATGTGAAGAAGCAGTAGACAAATACATCAGGATTTGTATTTCTTTACTTATGATATCCAAGTTACCTTAGCTGTTTATAACCATATTTATCAGAACATCTGGAAGATTCATGACAAAGACTTCTCTTGCTGTGCTTGTTTTTATTACAAGACTCCGCATAAGTAGATATTGTCCCTCTATTCCACCTGTTTTCTGATACTACTTGTCTTTTGGGCAAAAAAATGAATTGTGCTCATAGTCCTTCAACTTAATTCTTGCAACTTATTTGATCAGAAACAATTATTAAAGAGAGAGCTATGATTTTAAATGCACACTTTTAAGTTCTCCTCAGTGGTCTTTTAATTCAATTCATTAATTATAGAGTCATACATCACCAGGAAGATGAACACAGACTTACAACTTCAATACCTAACTATGAAAACAAGACAACATGCAAGGAATAAACCGCTGGAATGTTAAGATTTTTTGTGTGAAACAGTACTTTGTGACTACTGTTAAGTTCTTCATATGACTCCTTCTGTTGACATCTCCTACTCACAGAATGTAAACCAATCTAACAGAATCTAACCAATGTAAAAATCTGCATTTACATAAAAGCTGCAGGTCATAAGTAGCTAAAATCAAAGCTATTTCATATGCCACTGGAAAACATAAGTAACCAGAGAGGTTAAAAACCTACTTGACTCAAACCAGAAATAATTCATAGTTGTACAACTAGATTCTATTGAAAGCAATGTTGTGTTACAATTTAAAAGTAAATACAATCATAAGAAAACAGTACCTCATTGGTGTCTAGTATATCACTGAGTATTCGGAAATCCAAGTAACACCATCAAAATCCACTGAATATTGTTAAAATCTACCTAATATTGTTAACAGTTTCTTTAGTTAGGTATGCAGCTCTGCACCTGGCTCAACACTGTACTTGTTTTCCTACTTGATTTTCCACCTTATGGACCACTAACATTGGGCCAGAGTAAACAGTATGTTTGATTACTCCTAAGTATAACAAAATATTCTTACAACAACAGTAGTAAAATATTTTGCTGTAGCTATCTACAACATAGTAAGAACAGAAAATACTCTAAAGTATTGCGTGCAAGACAGAGGCAATTAAAAATTCTGCTAGTTTCTCCCTCTTTAAGTGACAGGAGCGAAAATCATTGCAAAGAAGCACAGTTGAAGTCTTCTAATGATGTTTTAGAACTGTGGTAATTACATAAATTGCACATAAAACCTGGATACAGTCACTCCTTTGAGAAGGACAAATATCAGATAACAGTACCAACCCATTCTGACAGTCTTACCAGATGGTTTCAGTTAATGGAAACTCAATAGTGTTCAAATACTGCTCTTTAAATTTATGGCATACAGTGAATTTTGACATAAAAAAAGGTCTAACAAGAAGTATATTACATAAGACTTGAAAACTTTCTCTTCTCCACACCGTGGATTTTCAGTAGTATATTTACATTGCTATATATTTAATCATAGCATAGTTTACATTAAAAAAACCCACCTACCCATCATCAAAATATAAAACTAAAATTAATATGAATGGTGATGTCATTAAAAGAATTTTCTAAATTAAATAGAACATTCAAGTACTAGAAAGCTTATCTATGAAAGCTTTCAGCCTCCAAAGATATTTTGAGTAAAGAAATTTAAGCTGAACACCATCAGAAAAAAAATTAAGTGCTAGGCTCTCCAAAGAACACAGGAAAAAAGAACACCAAAAGCAAAAACCAAAACAACAGTCATGAGACACACTTTGTGAGAAAATTATTTATCATTGCTCAGTGTTTTAATATAACCAGGAAAGATTAATAAAAAACTAGAAATAGGTTTAAAAAAAGAAGCATGACTATTAAAAAAAACCCACAAAAATCAAGTCTGAACAATATTCATTAAAAATACATTGAACTTAAAAAAATAAAGTAAAATCTAGGAACATTTCACTAGTAGACCAGAAAAGACGAGTGTTTTCAAAGATGGAGAGAAGCTGAGCAATTGAAAACAGATTCGCTACTTCCTGCATAGAAATTTAACCCAGATAAACGTTGATCCAAATAAACAGATTCATTTCACACAAATAAGCTGTTTTGTAGGTCTACAGAACACAGTCACTAAGACAAGTAAAAAGAACCTGTTCCATTATATGCAGGTTTATCGCCGAAAAAAATCCTATGACAATTCCCTTTCAGTGTCAAACAAAATTTGCATTTTAATAGTCTCCCCCTTGAAGACATCTTTACGTCATTTTATACAACTAAATATGAAGGTTAAAGTGGTATCTACAGAGCAGTTCACATTGTTACATGATGGTCAATGTAAAAGGTTTAAGCAATACTTATTATTTACTTCTGCAATAGTGGGATTTTCCAAGTTTAAACATGCATGTTCTCTTCTGCTAAAGGAATCCTGTAATCTGCATTTTACACGTTAAGACTGTACATATTTCCCAGCTGTACAGGTACTTCTTTTTAACACATTTATTCTACATAATAGCAGTAAGAAGAAACAGTCTATCTTATCAGAAAATGATAATTTCACCTACCCAAACACATACATGGTCTTGGCTCAAAAGCAGAATTATAATCATAGGCTTTTTCTTGCTCAACAGTTGGAACTTGAACATACTGCCTCATCCTGGATGTGATTTCACTCCCTGTGTACTCTCTCCTTTTCTAGAAATTAGCTCTCTCACACTAGCATAGAAGCAGTTACTTCACACGAGGGCTCTGCAATACTGTAAGCTTATCTGATTAGCCCTGTGACATCTACATAAAGCCACCAAACACGTGAAAAACTTCAGTATCAAATTCTGTTAACAAGGCCAGGCACAAGAAAAGAGAAAAGAATAAAAGTAAAGATAGATCGTCAATGTGTGATTCACAGCTCATCGAATTAAACCAGACAGAGCCAGTTTCATTACTTCAACTTCACCAGAACATGCAGTTCATTATTTCTGTGACTAGAAGGAAAAAATCAGTATAGTTTCAGAAAAAAACTGTTTTCAATCAGCAGCCACATATCACTGTGGAGTGATAAATATTTTAGCAAAACGTATTTCCTCGATCTTGCTGAAAAATGGTCAGAAAAAAATTATTTAAGGCAGACTGCTGACCAAAAAGGCTTTTTAAACAGAAGGATTTATCTTCAAGATTAGAGAAGCACTTTAAAAATTAATAGGTTAATGAAATTAACATTATCTCTAATAATACCTCAGAATTTAAGCAGCAAGGATTACAGAATTTAAATCCTTAACATGCTTACTCACAAACATTATGATACATCAGGTAGAAAATCAATTTTGAGTTAAGCAATTCTGAAGATACTTTCTGGCTTCCCATTACTTCTCATCATTTTATCGTTTTACTTCCTACATTACATACACCTGGGTAACACAAAACCAGGATTTTCATATAGGTATTTTTATAAACCCTGAAAGTGATAAGGTATTGTTTTTAATAAAATCACAACTAATAATTTCCATTAAATAACAATTCCATACCAATTCTAGATTTAAGACACTAGTGCTAATAAACTAGTGTTTACTGCAAATAAATTCAGAGAAAACACTGAGCTGCACAGAAACTGTCACCACATAGTTTACTAAAGAAACCCTATGGTATGAATTAGAAAAATACACATCACAACAAAGTCTTACTTCAAATGAGTTTGAATATTCACTGCTACATCTTATACAAAATTACAGAAAGACAAAACCTTCAAGCTGGCTTTAAACATAAATCACCAAGTTCTGCCCATCAAGTTTAAAACTGACAGATTATTTTCCTCTTTATCAAAACCCCACAAAAGAGAAAACAAATGGATTGTATTATTTATCTAATGCTAGAATTTCTTGCAAAATTTCACAATGCTAATATTGTTGTCATCTGCTTGCAGAACATTAACAACCTGAACCAAGTTTTCCTGTTCACTAACTGAATATTTTTTTTATGTCCCAAGCTTGGATGTGGTCATCCATATCTTTATTGCCTACCTTCCAAGATTGAAAAAAAAACCAAACCCCAACACCAAAACCAAAACACAACCCCACAGAATCTTTTTCTATTAAAAAAAAATAGTATAATTAACATAAAAGTTTGAATCTAGAGATAAGTGCATGTTTTGCTAATATCAAGACACTGAGCAATATTGAAATTGCATTTGGTTGCTCAATGTCCTTAAATATAACTACGTAAAAATCGAGTACTTCGCTTTTATACATTAAACTTTCATTTTATTTATTTTTCTATATCTGAGATGAGAAATATGAACAAAAAGAAATTTGTTTCAAATATCCAGAGGAAAGCAGATAAACTAACACTTCAACCACTACTCTAACTATACCTGGTTAGTTTTCAACTGTTAGTATCAGTTGATGCATTTAATTCAGAACTAAAATTCTTTTCAAGGGCATTCCCTTTCCACTATTAAAAACAGATCAAATATTTTAGAACAAGGAAATTATTCTGGCCATATAAGGGAGTTAATTAAAAATATTCTTCAACCTGCTATAAAAAGCACAACTGCTGTAAGGACACACTCATCAGCCGTTGCAATGTCCCTGTAACGCACTCCCAGAGCGGAGGACTCATCATTTAGACAGCATGAAGTCCCATCCCCCAGATAAGCCTCTTCTCTACCTCCCACCCTAGTGCTATTTGACTTCTAAACAGCTGGTTTCTAGCCTCTCTCCACCAAAACACAGCAAAGAAAATGTCTAATGTGCAGATTAAATTTCTGTCTTGAGAACACAATATTCATCTTTATGTCAACTTCTGACTGCTATGACAGCAAAATTTCAGTAACAGCCAATGTGGAAAATTCCATCCACTACCTAGGCTTGGCAATTTTACATTTATTTTTAAAAATATGTTGGTGCTCAGATAATTTGAAACAAATGAAAAAAAAACCCACAAAAAAACCAAGCCACTTTCTCCCAAAAAATTATTCTTACAGTAAGTAGAGCTGTAAAGCTAATTATAAAGCTAATTCTGATGCGATATGACTTCATGGTATGTTCTTCTATACTTGAGTCAACATGGAGACATGGACAGCATGCTGCAGTGAAAAGCATGCAAAAGTAATTTGAATATAAGCTTTTTCTGAAAATGAGAAATGACTGCATGTCAAGCTATAAGAAAGAAGGGGGGGGGGGGGGGGGGAGGGAGGGAAACAACCTAGTCAAATAAGGCTTACCACTAAGCTTCTTCAATGAAGTATTCTTTTCAGGACCATTAGCAATTAAAACAAATCCCCAGGGAAGGTATTATCTTTTGGCCCGTGCCTTTTAAAGACTTCTAAACCATTAAAAGGAAGTTTTCCATTACATCAAGTTCTCCGGTTGCATTCTCTTTCACAAGTTCCACAGCGTGCAGTGTTTCCATACTGTCTCTTCTTTCTCCCACCTTTGTTGTTTTCACACAGTAACTTTGTTGTACTTGCTCATTTCTGTTCTCTTCAACACCGCCTCCTCCTTTCATACTCTGAGATAGTATGAGCACTCTCTATTTTTAATACAGCATTAAGAATATCTAAAATTAATCCAGTTCCAGTGAAAGAAGCTCTATGGTTTATTATGAAATTTGCTTCTTAGTTCTTGTCCTTACTTCTCTTCCTATTAAGCTGCCCGTAACAAGGTCATTTACTTCTAATCACTAAAGCAATACAAAATTTTGTCACTCTGACTTTGGAAGACACCTGGAAAGACACATCTACATAAATCTCCTTGACCCTTCTCCATCACAGCTGGCACTGATAACCTGTTCACAGTAAAAAACTGGGTAAAGTCCAACTTTCACTCCTGCTTTCAATATTGGGTTTGCAGTCAGGAAAGGAGTTCTAGGTGATAAACCTAGAGGAGGAAAAGAAAAAAAAAAAGGGCTTGTGTGTCATGATGGTCCTATTTCTAAATAAATACTGATTTCATAGCAAGGTGTTTCATAAATCAGTGAAAAATGGGGACATAAACAAACTACTGGACTAAAGGAGAAGGGGAAGGAAAAGAAGATTCATAGTGCTTTGTGTAATCTCTGAAGCACATGAACTGGCATTATTCCTCCATCCAGGCAAGTAGTAGAGCTTGGAGCAGATTCATAATAAACAATGACAAAATATCCACTGTACTTGAAGGCCTAATCCAGTAACACACAGAGCCAGGAGGATATCCTTTACCTACTATTTAATGCAGAATAAAAAAGTAAGGAAGGATTGACATTATCACAGCAGCCTACTTCCACTCTCACTACTTCACACGAATACTTTGATCTGTCTCTCCCTGTCCAAATGCCTGGCTGCTCCCCAAATCAATGGGTACAGGAGAACGGCACAGTGATGATCCTGGCATAGAAGTAAACTCCCAGTACCAGACAATCTTGTTCAAAGCCTGACTTCACCTTGGTCCTAACCTATTCTCTAACCCAGATGAGCAATTTTCAGAATACTGCATCCTTGAGCACTACATAGCTGCAGCAGATAGCTCCAGGTGACAGATAGGCATGTTGTAACCACTGTAGGCACTCAAAGGCCAACAAACTTGCTTTACACTCCTCCACTGGGGGCTGCAACACCTGCACCTCCCCTACCACCTTGTTCCCACATTGTTGCAGGTAAGGAGCATCATCTAACACCGAAGACCATTCTACAAGACATGCTGCAGCAACCTCAGGATTGAGATGGACGTTGGGCTTGAAGGAGAGGAAAGACACTACGGAAGGCATGGTTGAAAGCTAACAGGACAAGCAGCAACACTTAGCCCATCTCCAGAGGTTGATAACAAGCAGTTCTTGAGAGGTGCCAGGGGCAAAACTATTCGAAAACAGCCACTGCCTCCCTCTGGAGCCTTCAAATGATACTTCTGGTCAGTAGGTTGGCCAACTACAGGTAAAAATACATATTTACTTGGTGAAATGCCTCAGTAACCTTTGGTGACTGCTACTTAAGCCCAGGCTATCAGAACCCCTCCCAGATGCTCAAGCTGGTCATACCTTTTCTTCCCAGTCCCAGCTTCAGAGAGCAAGGCAGACAGCTGACAGGGATTTTCTCCATGCCACTCCCCCCGCACCCAGTTCTAGTTTTAGAAGTTCTAAAATAGATTTTCCACACTCCCTTTCCCACTGCATTTCCTCATAGATCACTGGACACAGCCCTCATTCCCAGCAAGGAATACTTATTTTGTTGGTTGAACACTTGCTGCTCCCTTCTCTTTTGCTACAGGAATTCACGTGAATTAAGCCATTGCCTTTAAAACAACACCCCTTGTATATGTGTGCATTTTGAGGATGAAAGGGGAGGGGAAGAAAAGGGCATCAACAGAAAACCAGGACAAGAGCATGGATCTGGACACAACTCTAGGCAGAGCATTAGGACATGGTATGTTGATAGTCTGTTCAGTAAGGGCTAATGCAAAGCCAACCATCTAGCAGAGATATTGTAAATTATACAAGCTACCATTGTAAGTGCAGTAAAATTACAATTAATGGTACATTTAAGATCTCAGACTTAGGGCAGTAGCACATATGGATTACTTAACATCTCAGAACAAAAATGATCACCGAAATACCATGAACAGTCCTGCCTTTCAGCAAATGTCTTGATTCTAAGGTCAGAATAACGAAAGAAACTGTGAAGTTCAAAAGTAGGGTACCAGCATCTTAAAGTCCTTTTCTAATCATTAAACAGTTACGTTCTAGTTTAATGAAAATGCAAAAATCTGTTTTATTTGCATACATTATTCTGTACTTGTTAGAACTACAGAAGTGTATCGACAAAATATCTGTGAAGATTTTTCTTCACATATTTCCTTAATATTAACAGCTTTACAAAAGGAAGGAGTACTGATTTAATATAATGATATAGCTAAGTGCTAGGTTGAAACTCCTTACTCATTCTCTTACTAAGGAATGAATAAGCATTCTCAAGCCACAATTAAAGACTTGGAGTGCCCATTTCAATCCAAAGTACAGACCTTAATCAGCAAAATACTGTAACGTGTCCAAGTACAATTTAGAATCACAATTTTGCTCTTCTTGAAAAATGACAGGACTGAGACTTTTAACAGATATCAAGTTGGACATGAAAAGGGAAGCTGACTTATACAGGAACCAACTATTTTTTAAAATCTTGGGGTCTAGAATTCTACTTAGACTTTACATAGTATAAATATTTTTTAAAAAGCCACTGAATTTAAAAAGAAGTAACAATACACTTATTTTGAAATCAAATATTTACCTTTTCTCACATAATTGTTGGGGATTTTGCACATCTTTACAAAAGATTAATTCTTATTTCCATGTTTCCAGTTTAGAAAAACAGTATTTGAAAGAAGCCAAAGTTCTCAAACTCAAAATACCAGTACTTCAGTAGCATTAATTTCATGGGCTCAGTTATTTGCACATGTAAATTATCAAAAGCTAGACAGTTCTTTAGATACAATGAAATCTTTTTTGCTCTGAATTAAATGCAAGTCAGACTACTGCAATATTCACTCTACACAAATACATTTACCGATTTAAACTTCTGTTCAAGGAAACAGCAAGTACTCCACAAATAGATTTAACTAATTTGGTTTTTGTATTTTGCACTTAGGCAAATTAAGAGGTTTCCTAGTTTACAAATTACTTGCTAGTCTTAAGATTCTTAAATATTCCTGTGCAAGACAAGAATTCTAAAATTGTTTTAACTTTTCAAATGTGAACAGTTATGACATGTCCCTTCTGTTAGAAAATTTCATACTGACCTCTACGTGGGTACCAAAAGACTTGTATTCTTTGAGCAAGCTGGTTACCAGTAAGTCACAGGTCATTCCCTTGAACACATCAGCTACAAACAGAATTTGCTAGTATACTTCATAGACACAAACTCCAGAATATGGAATCAAGCAGAACTTTGGCTGTTCAGCTAAGCACCTTCAAACCAGCAAAATCTGGAACTGTCACTTTTGAACATGATCATTAGCTGAAATCGACAAGTTAATAGATGAGGAAGAGTCTCATTCATCTACCTACCCCAACTTTTTCTCATTCCTGTCCAATTCCTGCATTAATTAATCTTGAATAATGTAACTTTCTAGAAATGAAATAGCACTCTTTGAAAGCCAAGAGTCATGTATACAGCTAACTTCCATCTTCATCAATTCACAAGGTGCCTGATTCTCTAGAGAGCCACTGGAGATCCTAGTGGTTGATGATGGGAAAGAAAGTCCATCTACCATGTAAATGGAAAGCCAAAATATTTTTAAAAGCAGTTTACCCTGGTCTTTCCACAGAGACATGCATTTAATCACAGAGTAGAAAACTTATCCCCCTCCCAAAAATCAATTTTTCTTTGTTGTCATGCATAAAAAAATAGGGCACTTGCATGCATAATCAGCATGAGCCTTCTTACCCTTTCGTCCCATGATTGAGAAATCAATAGCAAGCAATGCTGCACATGAAGGTTAATCGACTGATAGGAAAACCAGTTGCAAAGTGATTTCTGTAAATAACAATGACAGCCATATTTTAATAAAACCTGAAAAAAAACTATTAAGGTACATTTTAACATTTGGTGAACTGTCCATGTGTAGTTTAAAAGCACATAAAGGCTTTGATGGGGGCAGAATTAAGTTCATCTCTAAAGCATTTGATTTCCTATGTTATATGCCCAGATGGTCCACACATAAACGTGTGCAATAAAGTCTTCAGGTTTTGACAAGGAATGGATGAAACAAAATTCTTGATTTCTTGGCTATACCAAAGTGTGTTCCAAAACAAATGGAAAGAATGAAAGGAGAAACAATGTTAATGATGCTAATAGACATTATTTGCAATGTGTTAATATGAGTGATTTTCACTTTCTATGGAATTGCTCCTAAACATTAACCTTCCCAACTGGAGTTAGGATGATGCATACGAAGAGAGAATTAACAGCTAACAAAAAAGAACAAAATGAAGACTTATTCAAAGTTAACAAGTCTTAAAGAAATCCCTGCAGATTCATTAAAGAATATGGAGGCAAACAACCTGTTGGCACACAAGGTTGCTTAGGGTATCATGAATGAAATAAACAGATGTACAAAGAGCTACAGTTTTCCAGCTACAAGTTCCTGGGTTTTTTTCTTAACTTAACCAAAGGATACATTTAGAGAAGTTACTACTTTTTCTGTTCATTGTAGAAAAGACAATCACCTAAAAATCAGCTGAAAAAAAATCTGTATCGAATTGTTTATAAACTGAAAGCATTTATTGTATATTATTATGTAAAGATTCCATTATATATTTTGTGACCATAGTATTACAGTAGTTACAGATAATCTGAAACACAGTTGAAAGATGGGCTTGATACAGGGCTGCTCGTGTTTCTCATCTGCTAAGGTACTAGAATCAAGCAGATGACAATGATTTGAGATACTCCCCCATGTAACTATTCTGTAATAGCCGAAATATGAAAATTTTATAGGATTATAATGTATTTATTTTAACACTATTCTAAGTAGTCAACAATACTGTCTGAAAACTAATAGAGTTTCTACTGCATATAAAATAAATTAAAGCAATTATGAAAAATGCTTCATTAAGTGGAAGGTCCCATCTAGGGTTTTAAAGTATCAAGGGTACATGAGAAACATACTCCAGATAAGGAAAAAAGTACATTAGATAGAGAAAGTTATTAATTAGAACTATGGCTTAATTTTCACTAAAAACACTAGAATCCATGAGCCATGAAATATTTATATAGACAGATTTAGGAATACCTCTCCAGCCACCATGGGTATTTGAGAAATGTATTTTATAGGAAAAGAAATCTTCCCTTCTCATTAACAATCTTGTTATTACTTACTTATCTACAGAATAAAAACTAGAATAGCAAAAGATAAATCAATTTCCCAAAACTGTTTTGAGGGAAGAAACCCAATGAGGAGACTATCTGCCTCTTAAAATGAGTTAAGAACATTAAATAAAAGTTAAGAATTCACTCATTTCAAATTCCATTTCAAGTGCTGGTTTCCTTCCTACACTTGGCAAGGAGGCACTATTCAAAAAGAAAATTATAATTTTTAAAGTCTGTTGGTTTGGGGTTTTTTTTGGAGGGGGGGAGGGGTGAGGTTTGTCAGTTTAACAGGAAGCAACTTAACTGAAAGCAGTAACATCCAAGAACAAATAAAAAAGACTATTCAATTGTTCTATTCACTTTCTTCTCACACAAACTAGGGAAACCACCAGTACACACTAACTGAAGACTAGTAGTCTCTGCAAAGACAACTGGCAAAAAGCCACATGGTGTTTGGAAAGCTGAGGAAACAAAATGTTAGGTAGTTTAATGAGAAGCAATCAATGCATTGAAGGTACTTGGAGAAGCATTCTGAAGTTCCTGAAACAGTCACTTCACTGTAACCAAGAACAGGCCAAATCACGGAAGATCTTCCACGTAACTGGTGCATGTCTCTCTTAAATCAGAGTGGTCTTTTTCTAACTGGCAAGTATTTGACAGAATACCATAGGAGATGTTCATATTACTAAATTTCACAGCAGTAATTCAAGGGAAGAATGTGGGAAAATTACATTTGTCAAAATCCTTATTTTTATTTATTTGGTCTCTTAATTTACATGTTATAGTCAGTCATACAAGGATCTGCTAATCAGCAGCTAAAATCAGATTAACGTAACAATCATTATTAACAAAACCTCGAAAAGCAAAGATATAATTAAGCATGCTAATGGCATAAGTAACAACAAGAGAAAAGAATAAGGAAAGAAAAAAGAATCACACACATAGCTACCACAGGTAAAATACATTCTTATAGTCAGCATGTGTTCTCACCTGTATCACACATCATTTTTCTAATCCAAGCAATTTCATTTTAGTATAAAAATCTGCCTTTAAGTAAAATATTTAATTGAAGTCAGGGAATACAGCCTGTAAGTACGTTAGCTGTTCCTTAAAAAAATCATTATCTACCAAACTGTGTTTCAAGCATCTGATTAAGTGTAAATATCTGGAGCACAATGTCCAAAAGGAAAGAGTCTTAAACAAATGTTTTGATATATGATTTAGCTATGCTTTTTTCTTTAAATTATCTGCACAAATTATTGAATAGGGAAATTGAGACCCAACTTGTGACAAATGAAAAACACATACTGCCTGTACTGCAAAGGCTATCTGGTTACAAGTTATTTGGTTTTGTTTTTAAATAAAGGGACTAATTAATCTTTTAATCCGTGGTTTCTTTGTGATAAGTCATAGCTAAATCAGTTAATAAAACAGCTGTGGCTCAAATCAATCTACTCATGTTGTAATGGCAGTGAGAAAACACATTTGCTTTCTCAACATTTCAGAACTTGCATTTCAACTTCAGATGAAGACACCATGTTTGTAAGCAAATCTTGCATCAATGCTCATGTTATTTGCACAAGAGGAGCTACATATAAAGTTATAGCTACAAAGAACACAGGGGAAAAACAATGCTTTGGCAAGGTTGCTACAAGTGCTGCTACAATTATACAGCATTACACTTCCACTACAGACTAGACGTCAATACAGATGCCATGTCATGGCTAGGCAAAACCAAGCACTTTTACATCTTAAGAGATGAGACTGGAAATTTTCTGTTTATGGGCCATTACTGTATTGAAACTAAAACCTTAACATTATTTCATTAAGGACTCAATGCAACGCTATACCCCCATATTCTTAAATGGGATCACTGAACAGCAACATCAATAGAAAATTTGATAATCCAACATGTAACGAACAACTACTGCAGAGACCAGCACCCATGACTGAGATGAGGTTAAATGAGAACATTACCTTTGGTTACCTGCCCGTGTTCATCTTTCTCCCTCTCAATACCACATCCCAGTTCTGACTACATGCCTATTTTTTGGGCAGTTAATATTGAGGGAGATAAAAAGTATATTGTCCTGTGAGCATTTCATGTACAATAACTTTAAGACTGATTTCTAAAATGTCTCTAGAAACAGCTAATGTCCCCAGACTAATTAAGTCTCCTTGTCTAGTCCTTCCATAATACCAGTATCTTGGCCTCTCCTGACCTTCCAAACCACCACTTTTAGACCTAGATATTCCATAACTACTGTACCGCAAAAAAAGGGGTAAATATATTACCAGGAACTGATACAGAGACTCAAAAAAGCAAGTAGGACAACACTGTAAAAGGGAGGTGGTCAGTATGACCCAAAAACTCCATCAAATTTTCCTTTATGCTAGGTATTATCATTCTACTTCATTTATAAAAAACTTGTTCTAGCATGACAGAAAACTTTTTTTTAAAAATATTTACTCTTAACAGCCTTTTCCACATTTTATTCCAAAAGGTGCTCAACATACGTCTTGATGTGTAGGATGAAATAAATCCGTGTAAAAAAAAAACAAAAACAACAAAACAAACCAACCAACCAAACAAACAAAAAACCCCAGCCCTTACAAACAGCTGAGTTTTTCCAAGGACAAATACTCTAAGATTTCAAGGTAACACAATAGTAGAAACCTGTTTCGTCAATATGCTCTGAAAAGAATCCTGAGGAATCTCCCAAGAATCTTAAATTAGCAGGCAGAAGCTTTCCCTTTCACACGCAACAAAGCCGAAGTCTTGAAGGCTATCTCCGTGCACGTTGATAAAAAGCACAACTAGCCACAATGTGATGCTTGCTTGCATTAAAATCAACTCATACTTCTTCATCACCACAATTTTTGGAAGAAAAATATTAAGACAGTACTGTTATTTTGTAAGAATTGCAATACACACACATATGTTAGGTTACCTTCTTTTCACCCATACACTTAAACTCATTAATATACACAGAAGAGAAATAAATGGCTGCATAGTTCTGAATGTCTCACTACAGATAAATATTGCGATCCTTTAAGTTCCATCTGACTCTGTAGTAATGCAGACTCTACATGCATTAGGGTAAATAGTGTTAATAATGACTCTGAATATAAGCATACTTGGTTTAGAAAAGAAAAAAATCTTACTTTTCCAGTTTAATTATTTAAAAAACCCACACACTCCTCCACAGCAAAAATGAGCATCATGATACAGGCCTTAATAGTACAAAACACTGCAATTGAAACACAGCAGCAGTTCACTGTATTACAAAAGTTGAACCATAGTGCAGTTGGGACAATTTATGCCAGCTGCTTCTAATGTAAATATAATACATATATATTTGCCACCATTTTGTTACAAAAACTCATGTCTATATATAGGGGAATATTTTCAACTATTTACCACAAAGCAGAAAACACCTAAATACTTACAGTAAGGTATTTCACATGACAGTGGTTCAAACAACACAACACAGAATTACTGTAAGATGTTTTTAAGTACCCAATAGTCACAGCTTATTACAAATCTTAAGTCACCGGAAAAAAAAAGAAAAAAAAAAAAGAAAAAAAAGCTCAAACATTTCCTCATGAAATTAAATATTTGTGAAATTCATTACAAACCTATAACTAAAGTGCACCCAATATGATTGGTACTGTAACTTTATGAAGGCTTCTTTATCCTCTGGATAAAGCAGACTGCTTTATCCAAAGACTGATGTTAGTAATTTTACTAGACACCATGCATGATCTTTCTAAATAGAAAAATTAAAAAAAAAATTTAGTTGGAATTAATATTATTATAACACATTTCATAACTTGAGCCTTTATGTTAGACAAGTTTGCCACTCTGCAACGTAAATAATAATTTGATTCACGGAAACATCTGCCTCAAAAATCTCATTTAACTTTGAATGTGAGAAAATTTAAGTCTTATCACTCTATAACCTAAATAGTAATTGTATCTTCTATAAACGGTATTTGTAATTTTCCAAAGCTAAGATTATAGCTATATCAGAGTATCTTTTTATTTTCCAAATACAACTATATCAGAACATACTTTAAATCACAAATTATCAACATTAAACTGTGAACTTCTTACTGAAATGAAAAATGCAGAGCCCATACTAGGTTCCTTTGAAAAATATACAGAGATTTACAAACGCAGAGGCTGGATAATACTGAGATCTTAAGTATCTTAAAAATGACAGCAAGTATCATAATCTGGGTTTTTTTTTCCATTTTAATTTTGGTAGAATTTTTAACCTCCAAAGAAAATACTGTAATAGTAAACACCCCTAAATACCATCTTAACGTACTTAAGGTAACAATACTTACTGCCAGGCATTGTTAATCAGGAATCTGTCTTCTATTTTGCAAAAATACAGTAAGCTATAAAGAAAACAAAAAATTAAGTCAAGACAATAGTTTTAGGCAATTTACGTCCAACTATACATAGAAACTTAGGCAGAATGAGCCAAAGTCACATTCGTCAGCTCCAATATCAGAGGCTGTTACCACAGAAACCCAGATATCATTTTATCTGACCAGACTATATGTAGGTTTTTCCAGTTCTTGAAATTTAGTCATTCTGTTCTTGCATTTGATGCCCGAGTAAACATTTTTCTCTGTATTTATTGGTATGACCTTTCGAACTGCCACTGTTTACAATGCTAAACGGTGTATAGCCCTACACGATACTTCCACTTCAAACGTAAACCACAGCCCTTCTCTGTGAAAATGCCTGTGAAAGGTTTCTGTCCTATAAAAAGAAAAATGATGTTGAAAAATCTGTGTGCGGCACTTTCTAGGACATTTTTCTCCCAGTATCAAAAAATACAGATTTTAGATCAGAGAGCAAACTACTACAAACAATAGCTGACTACAAACAAAAGCTCAAAGGATTTTTGATGCAATTCGGTATTTTCATACAATTAACTCAACTGAAGTTACAACAACCTATTCTGGGGATAAAAATAGCCTAATCTACCATCTAATTAATTAGTATTAAAATGCAAAACATTTGAAGATTTTTCTATACTAAACCAGCACATTGGGATTTTATTAACTGCCAAATGCAAACTCCCTGCAAATGTACCTTTTCACTAATACGAAAAAAATCTCAGTTAAAGAGATTGAATGTTGCTGTTTTCAATGATAAAATAAAAAAAAAATTGAAAATCAGATAATAGTTGTTTATATATGCACACCAAAACCTTATAATTCTAGACAGTGATAATGTGAGAATAAATATTTTATTTGGTCACAAAATACGTTCATAGTTGCTAAAAATAAACTTTATTCTCATTGTGTATGTATTTTAGTCAAAGGTTTCAATTTGCTAATAGGCAACCGTGATTAAAAACAGTGCTTCAAAGTAATTTATTTAAAATACCCTATCCTATCAGAAACCTCTATGTCTCTCTCCAAGGACAAGGTTAGAAGCAGCATAATTTTATAAAAGGAACCACGTGCTGTGGATTGCGATGTTCAAGACACACATGGAAAAGTGAAATATCTAATTCGGAGTGTAGTTAAGAATTTAGCTGGGAGATTACAGAAGACAGATTTACTGACATATTAGAACATAAAAAGAGCCTGATGAGAGGTTCAAGGGAGTCAAGTGCCAGAGACTCAGAGCGTTTTACTGACCAACACTAGCAATCAGGAATTCAATAAATTTTATTAGAACATTATCACTGTTGCTGCTAGCAAAATCAACTAACTTTACAAGATATTAATGAAGAAATTACTAGAAAAGTTGTATAAGCAACTAAGACAGGTGTTCAAAGTGAAGATTCCTGGGTTTGTTTTTAAGTAGTTCACTGGATTTCTAATCATTTTACGACGTGTAACAGGACCAAAAATTCAATATGAAGGTGGCCTGGCTTCTATATGCAGAACAAACTACACAATTTCCACTTCATAAAGGTTCAATCACTGGCTCATTAGGCCTAGGGTAAAGTTTAGTCCACAGATGCTGTTACAGTAAAGCAGAACTAAACTAAAATAAGAAGCTTCCCACTATGAATCTGCTCTGCTGTTTGTCACTGAATTAAATTTTACATATCAAGAGGGGAAAAAAGAAAATCCAGAATTTGATGAAGTAGACCTTGGGTACAGTTAAAAAACAGAGACATGGCAAACCATGAGATATAATTTAGTTTTCGTAAATAGTCTAATAGTTACTATTTAACATATTCCTTGTCATTCTGAGATATTTGGCAGATCACCAGAAGTTAAGGATGTTATGTATCTATACAACGTCTCCTGCACCAAAGCAACTGACTCCTGGATATTGAAGAGGTAAGTAAGAGTCATGCCTCCTTGTCTGTGGAGGACTGAAAGAAATTTTGTTTTCCTAAGGATATAACAGTAATTCTAAACACAGGTATAATCAAAGGACAATGCTAGTGTATGCACCTGAAAAGGCAGATCAGCACTTTTATGACACATAAGGGTCCTTTTTCTTAACAAAAAATTTCAGTTTAGTTTTAAGGAGATTCTACCCAATTTGGCTAGGATAAGGAAATCCAAGATCAATTTATTGTTCTATGAGATTCAAGCAGCACTAAAAGGAATAAAAATATACTTTGTTCTAGTTATTGGTTCTGATCATCTTCCTCCAATTATATGCTTACATGTGACTTTTTTGTCATTACTTTAAATAACTTGGGATCTGAAATTAATGGATAGTTTATAAGCAGAAACTATTTCTTATTATCACGAGATTCTATAAATGGGACTGAAAGCCAAACAGAAGAGTAGACATCTTTTTCCTGTCTGCTCTAAAACAACAGATTTCTGTAAAGGATCTAAAATGGAAAAGTGTACATAACCTTGTGCTACAGGTAAAGAAACAGAAAGTCAGCATAACTGAGGTCTTGTATCTTCTTTTAATAAGTCCATCATTATGTTATTCTATTATGCAACACTATAAATTATTAACTTGATTTTGAGTATGGAAAATGAAATTGCCAGCTGGGCACCTACCCATTCCTCCAAACTAAGCCAAAGAAGAGTACAGATTTAAGACAATCCAGGCAACCCAGCCAGGCAGGCAACAGCTGAAAAATTAAAAACACACTGCACATTACGTTTTTACATCACTTGGTTCCCCACTCATATATCCTATTTGAAAAATTAATCAATGCCTTCCATTTTGAAGGTAGGCAAATGGCTAATGCAATGCAAGATTAATAAGTCACAGGCTCACTCCTAAATATAGACAGTTAGTCTCCAACTACAATTTCCAGAATCAAAAAAATGCAATATAAGATGGATTTACATAACACAGTGCAATTCTGTGAAAGTACCTGATTTTATTTTGAATTAGCTTTCTCAGGTAGAGAAGCAATGCCACGCATAAGCCTGGCTATATTAAGGTGGCTACCCTGTTCTCTCACCCAAGAGTTCACGTAAACAGGCACATCTAAAAGGACATTTGTCCTGCCTCACCTTAGAGAATTCAGTCTTGAGCAGATGGTTTTAGGACAAGAGAAAATCTGCACATTAAATAAGTGTTCCTTAGCAACCCTTCCTACAATCTCAAAGGCTAGTTTAACCCAATATCCATTTCACTGGCAAAATTAAAAGCAACTTTCCTATGCCTAGATATATATGTGGCCAATGGTGGGTTAAAAATCCAGATAAGATACTTTTTGCTCTATTCCAACTACAGAAAACTTTATGTATTAAAAAGAAAAAAAAATCTTCAATTTTTTTTTTTTAAATCACACAGTAATTTTACAAGAATTACTTCACTGCAATTAGGTTCAGCGGTTAAAAGCCACTAATATCAACCAAAGCTGTTTCTAACCTGTACATCTGACAATTTAGATTTCATGATTAGAAGTGTAATCCCCTTTCATTATACTTTAAGTTCAGCTGCCAAGTCTGATTAGTTTTCTAATGTCTCCTTCTACTTGCATGTAATATAAAATCTGTTTATTATTTTCTCCTGAACAAGTTTGGATCAGAAGTAGAGAGAAGTTAAAGTTCATCATTAACTGCAAGCACTTTCATAACACGATGCCAAACTTAAATATTTCATTTTAAAAGTTGTTTAATTACAAATTCTGTTCTAATTCTCATTTTTGTGATTTCTTTTTTCCTGAATCAGAAATAAATCCCATTCTAGCAGCATTTTTTTAGACAAATATTAAAAGGCTTAAATAAAACTTATGCGTAAGCCTTTACACAGATCAGGGCATTACAACCAAGATTTCAGCCCCAAACCACCAATTTCTCAGAGAAATTTTAGCGCATGTTCAAGACCATCCATATACCGAGTCTTCCAGCAAGATGCCCTGAATACTAAAGTTACCCAAGAAAACGTTTCAAATTATTTTGAATGTGTTACAAAGGCTTCAGGAAGTGGAACATTACCTATATCTTCCCAAAGCCTTGGCTGTTACTTCGATTTTAGCTTACCTACTCAATTTGCACAGCAAACATCTGATGTAGCTTTACAAAGTTTAACACTTGGGCTAATAAACTTGATTTTGATATAGAAATTAAATCTCTGGTTCTAAGTTACAGGCTCTTCCACAAGTTCTCCAACAGAGCACAGAGATCTCAGTCGACACCAGGATCTTTCTTCTTCCTAGTATCTCAGCTCAAAGTACCACGGGATACCTCCCTAGATGTATTCAGCTTAACGAAAAAGAAGTTGTACTATAATTAGTTCTCAGTAACAGGATTTGTGAACCTCCACCTCAATTTCTAAAGTATGGCTCCTGCTGCACAGTTAACTTTAAAGCAAGAGATGAAGCTATTCAAGAAAGCTCGCAGTGTAGTCCTTTTGTAAATTTGCATTGTGTTTCGTTAACGCTTAGCAATACCTCGCTGCGTTACGGTCCATTTGAGGAAAACCAGCTTAGGGAAATCCCAAAGCCGCAGTCCTCCACTGCTTCGCTGCTTTCAGACTGGTGCCACGGGGACGTCTGACCCCATCAGACACGACTGACAACGAGGTTTTGATGTACGACTGCCTCACGGAAGGCCTCCACCTCCACCTCCGCAGGAGCGTCCCGCACGCACCCCTCAACGGTGGCAGCACCTCAAGCCCCCTCCTGGGAAAGGCAAGGGGGAGGGGGAGGGTCCCGCTCGCTACCACACGCCTCTCGGGACAGCTTCTGCGGTGAGCAGCCCGGACGGACGGACAGACGGAGGGACGGACGGACAGCCCGCCCGCGGGGGAGCAGCGCTCAGCAGCGCCCACAGAGGCACCTCCAGCCGGCTGCCCCGCTGACAGCGTGCGAGGAGCCGGGTTGTGAGGCGACGGCCTCCGGCTTCTTCTCCCTCCTGCCTCCGCCAGCCGCCCCCGCCGCCCTGAGGGGTCCCGCCGCGGCGGGTCGGCCCCAGCCTCCCGCTGCCCCCCCATCCCCCTCAGCGCCCGCCCATCTGGCGCGTCCTCCTCGCCCCCAAACGCGGAGAGCGGGGAAGGGAGCGGAAGGACGGGAAAAGGAGACGGCTGCGAAGGTGAAGACAAGCAGAGGAACGGCTCCCTGCCTGCCCCAGACTCACCTCAGCCACCTCTCCGACTCGCTTTAGCGGCCGCCATCTTCCCCCCACCCCCCCTTAAGTTGCCCGGGCGCGACGCACGCCGGGAGCTGTAGTTCTGCGAGGAGCAGCGCCGCGTCCTTTCTCTGCCCATCCCTCCCCACACACGAGCGACGACGAGGACCCGCGGCGGCAGAAGGAGCTCCCGTGACACGGCGCGGCGGCCCGGGGGCAAGGGGCCGGCCTGGGCAGGCCGGACCGCTGCCGGGGAGGGCGAAGGGCGCCGCGGGCGGACACAACTCCCAGCATCCTTTGCGGCGCAGACTCCCACCCCCGGCGGCGGCGGGGGGGCGGAGCGGCTCGCCCTGCCCCGCCCCCTGGGCCCCGCCCCCGCCTGGAGGGCGCCTTCCCGCTCTCGCTGGGTCACGTGCCCGGCGCCCCTCCGCCTCAGGGCGGCCGTGAGGGACCCGCGGGCGGCCGCCATGGCCGCGGCCTCTCGGCGACGGCGGCCTCTCGGCGACGGCGGTCCGGGAGGCCCGTGCACCTGCTCTGGTTGCCCGGATGAGCTGAAGCCTTGATGGGGAGGCTCTGTCGGAGGGAGGTTCGGCTGTGGTGCCCCTAAAAGCTTCACGTTCCTGCGGTGGCGGCCCTGAGGGGTGGTGTGTGTGAGGAAAGGCGGTGCCCTCTGTGAGGGAGAGTAGCGTGCCCGAGGGGGAGAGGGCGTTTCTTAATTTAAACGTTGGGAAGTCAAAGTGGGCCCCCAGAACAGCGTTGGTGAAAGATTCTTGGCCTGGCTGTGTGTTTCTGCTTTTAGTCAGAACCGGACAGCAGGAGGGAGCTGCTGTTGTGCTCGGCTCCAGTTATCCAGGGACTGAAGGAAGGGGCCAGGCTGGACGAGCTGTGCTTGGTGGCTCAACTGAGACTGGTGCGCAAATGCTTCTACGCAGACGGTGACGAATAACCCAAATGGAAATCATGTGAAAGAGCTACTGATCCAAGGCAGCATAAGCTCTTAATCCATTCCCCTTGAAATAATACTACCAGCTTCAAAATCTGATGTATTTGATGCCTGATATTGTAGGCAGGCAAGGGGAAATCTGAAAAGTTTGTTTTCTGTTGTACATAGTTGCTTCATGAAGGAAGAGGTGCCAGTCCAACTGTGAAGGTGCAAGATGCCAGGACAAAGAGACGTAATCAACTGCGTGAAACGTTGGCAGAGGAGGCCAGAAAGAAAGATTGGATGGTATTTCAAGAGCCGTTGCCAAAAGGCAAATAAAATGAATTCTATAAACCCAGCTTTGGTATTTGTTAAGGGAGATCAAGCCTTAGTCGTAGCTATTATAATATGGATAGGAGAGTAAACCAACATCACTGGCAGATGCGGCGTCAGAGAAAGTAAAAAAATATCAGCATCTTAAGGGTCAAATACAAAAACTGATGAGCTCCACTATTATTAAATCTAAGGGATTTCCTTTGGGAGCACAGGGAAAATGCTATCAAGGCAATTACGAAGTACTAACTGACTTAGGACTTTAGTTCCTGACAAAAAAATGTTGTGCGTCATTTATCAAATCAGGCATTATTTACTTCAGTAGGTATTGTGCATATATTTGCGAGTCAAACATGAACTATTGCAAGACCGTAATGTATAATTGTATGGTGCTTGTAATTGTTTTGATTAATGAACATTTCAATAAAATGGTCTTTTCTATTTTTCTTATCTATCTTACATCATCTAGGGTAAAACTAACTGCTTCACAATGATTTAGGGTTAGAGCTAGTCCCCTGGGATAATTAATTGGAAGGATTTTTTTGAGTATGGATGATAGTACATAGGGACAATACGGGACTCGGGAGTCATGATGTGTCATTTATTTCTCTAAATTGGACATTAATTACTGGTCTTGACTGAGGTGGATGGGCCACCTTTACTTAGCTCGGAAAAGAAACATGTATAATTTATATATATATGTTTGTTAAATAGGCACATGAGGCCAAGGTATTCTCCACGTTTAGTTATCAGCTAAAACCTTATTAAGAGTTTACATATTTTGCTGAATTCAGGCCTGCCTATGTAACTTCTGGTGAAAAACTAGCATTTCATCTTCTTCACTGTTTGAATCTATTTTCCTTACTTTCACAATAGGATAAGAAGGATCAGTGTTTCTGACTCCTGTTACTTTGAAAATAATCCCTAAAAATGTGAAAGTGGGGAAGTGAGATGTCTCCATGTCTCGCAGTGTTCAGCAGTATCCAAAACATATGTTAATTCGGGAAAATTGGCAAGACTATCACATGTGGGTGCAACTGAGGGAGTTAAAAAAGTAAACTAAAGTCCTTATTTGTTTATATAATTTCTGAAATACAGCTTACGTTTTTGAACTTTCGGGGCCAAGCATAATGAAAGTGATAACAAAAAGTGAACAGCCTGCCTTCCATAGATACACATATGGAGTCACTGCCTATAAAGCATAACCTGTTGGGATTAGAGTGCAATTTATTAATGTTTCAGCCAACAATGATCAGCACCGAGAAATTCTGTATAGCTACATTTGTCCTTTGTCCTTTAAGTATAGCTGATAATAATCCTGCTAGTTCTTCTCTGAAATGAAAAAGAAAGTTTTAAATTTTTCATCAGCCAAAAATACAAATGAATTTTCATGGTCTCGGCTCATCGTGTCAGATGCAGCTTCAAGTTCAAAGATCATTCTTCTGACAATCAGCTAAAGATGGTCTGCTCTCTTTATTGAAGTGTTTCATTCAAGCTATTTATCTCCTTTTTCTATTAGCTGAGCATAAGGGAGCGCAGGCTCCAGTGTACTTGTCATGCCATATGGTTTTAGGAAAATGCTGGCAAATAGTGCAGTCACTAGTTCGTACTAGTTGTCTGAATGAGACGAGCAGCAAGCGAGGTTGGTGTTCATTCAGCCACTATTCACAGATTTAAATGTAACACTGAATAACACATCCCGATTACTCTATTTTTCTTTTGGTTTAAGAAGCACTAGAACAGTTTAAGACCAAAGTTTCAGTTGTCCAACATTACAGCTCCTGTGTCTGATGAATCCCTGTCATTCTCTGAGGGTTTTTAAAATGTTTACCTCCATTTTTATTGTGTTACAAATGTATGTGAATATGGAATAGACTTAACAAAGCTCAAATCATAGAATAAATACAGTTCGGGGATCAAGGTTTGTTTGAAGAGAGCTGTTAGGGGCCTCTTTTATGACATTTTTACATAAACCATGTGGTATCTAATATTCAATAAAAATCAGTAAAGCCCTTAGCATAATTGTAGTGCTGTTGTTTAAAACAACTGTTTTCCTAATTCAATTTCAAAACAGAGCAAACAGATGTAGTCTATGAATTATGTATGTGTTGATCTCTTTGAGCTTCCTTATGTGTTATGTAATGGGTGGGAAATTCTGTTGTAGAATACAAGAATTTTTCATTTTAGTGAGGACATCAGAAAAGTATCCAGCTGCCTTTCTGTTGAACACCAATTTTTCATTTACTGTAAATGAAGGATGGACCTGATCCTTTGACCACATCTAGGGTGACAATCAAACTACCCAGTAAGGTTAAGAAGAAGTTTAATTACACACATATGAAATTGCTGCATGGCTAATTTGCAGTCAAACTGTCTGGTTTTACTTCCCCTCATCCCAAGCCCATCTAAGTAGATTGGCCAGTTTTGCTTGAACATCTCCTAAATCTTCTGGAGCAATAGTTCATACCTGTGTTGATCCATACGTGCACAAAATCTATGTCGCATGTGACCTTCCTTTACATTTTTTTAAGTGATAATCATAACATAAGCACAGCTTTTAGAGCTTTCACTCTAGAAATATCTAAGGCGTGAGACAGAAACGTGCTGTTCTGTGGCCAATAATGAAATGTGAATTGCATTAGTAATTTGGCAGTAGCAGTTCTATGTTTTCTAATTGGATTACTAATTCACATAAAAGTGCAATCAAAGGTTCACTGTCTGCAGCAAACAGGAAAAAGTACTTTAGCTTGAAATGCTAGTGGAGGTTCAAAAGGGTAACAGGAATGATTAGTTAGCCTTAGATGGTCTAAAAGTATAGTATGAGGTCTTTTCAAGGAGTTTAAAGAAAAAGAAAAAAAAAAGTAAAAAATCCTAAAGGAATTAGTGTACCCCAACAACAGTATAATGCAGGAATGGCAGAAAGTTAATGTTACTGTTCTACCTATGTAGGAAAGATACAGTTAAGTTTAAAACATTGTAGATAGAGTAAGATAGATATAAGGAAATGTACAGCACTCATCAACAGAAATGAGTAAAGGCTGGACAAGTGAGTGATTTACAGCTGCTCACCACTGCATTGTGAAAATCCACTATAGCAATTAATTTTGGCTTTCAAGAGTGAGAAAACAGTAGTTTTCATAGCAGTGACTCCATGGCTTGCTCAGCCACTGGTAAAGAAAACCATTCACAGGCATTTCATTGAAATATGTTTTGTCTATATAATCAGCTGCCAATTAAATAATCATTTTGTTAATACTTATTTGGTGTGGTATTTTTCCAACCTCTTGTTTTTATGGTTGATTCTATGAATGGGTGGTAATTACAATATTTTATGACCATCCAGACGTAGTTGATGATAGAAGATGTTTCTACCAAGCGCAGTTAGACTGCAGAGATCAGATCCTCAGGGCCTGTGTTAAGACATTTACTCTATCATTGTTCATTTTGGCAGGAGGCATAGTGGATGCAAACTGACGATATTAACCAGCCCTGAAAGGAGAGAAGAGAGCTCATGCCAATGCAGCCCCTCAAACCATCCAGTAGTTCCTGGTAGATTTTTTCCCCCAGTCTCTTCTCAGGCAAGAGTTCTCAGTGACAGCTATGCTCACTAGGAAGACAGCTGTCAGGGGGGACAGCAAAAATAGATTGGAGTGATTACATTTTTTTAGAAATTCTCAGAAAGTGCTGAGCAGCCACTGTCAGAAACGTTAGTGTCTTCCAGATGTCTCAGAGCAAGAATCTTAAAACTGCATCCAAAAACCCCAAGTACTTTTCAAAACTATGGCCATATATACTTGGAGAATAAAATCCATATGCAAATTAAAGGTATTAATATTACAGAATCCTCGTGTAAGAAAAGTTCTCACATATTTATACACACACATACATGCATGTATTTGAAGACAAATAATAGTTTATAATATAAATTATTCACAGATGCTTGGGTTTTAAGTCATTAATTGTCCTAAAGCCAAAGAGACTTTACAACAAGTTTATTCAGAGAAAGAGACAGTCTTATTTTATTGGATTATATACTTTTCATCCTTTCTTCTGGCATGAGGAGTGTCTACAGTTACAATTCTTCTAGCAGATTGGAGCAATTTTAATAGATTTTATTTTTAAGATTTGTAGTGTTTCTATAAAGTAAATGAGTTTATAATACCATATTTAAATGAGGTCTGTGTTATTAAAATTTCACTCACTTGTCCAACTGGGGGCAGAAGGGGAACAAAGTACAGATCTTTCACCAATACAGGATGGGTGGCAATGTGATGCCTCCAATACTGTTTGTGAAACTCAGATTTCCTGAGGTGTTATCTGTAAAGAGAGCTGGCTATGTGTAAGGGTCCCAACTGGTCGTGCCACAGTTTTTCATACTCCAAATCAGTGACATTATGTATTAGTCAAGTTCCCAATCCATTCCACTGAGCTGCTAAGGTACCTCAGCATGTTCTGTTTATCTTCACTTGAAGTGTTCTCTTTCCTCTGCTATACAATAAGAGAGTAATGTCAAAATTTTTGATTACCATAACATCCAAAAATAGAATCTAATTACTCTCTTCCATTTTCAGTCTCAGCTAGATTTTTTTTGAGAATTGATTAAAACCCTCTAGAAAAGAATGAATGTGCTCCAGTTTTGCTGCAAAGAATATTTAGTCTGTCATTTAAAGTACTGATAACAAATAATGCACTTTATGTTCCATGCAATTTATTTTTGTTTCTTTTTCCTTGGTTTCTAAGGCTTTTGCAGTCACACTGGTCAGTCCGTAACAACTTGGGAACCAACAGGCCAATTTCAGCCACAGATAGACACAAATAGAAGTCTCACAGGTAAAATGGTTCTGGAGGTTTTATGAAAATCTGTAAAAGGTTAGGCAAAAGCGAACTGAGTTAGTGACCTCACTGAGAGAAAAAAGCATCACATGAACTCAACTTTTTGTATGCCTGGACTGCTCAGGCATGCTGTGCATACGAGCTACAGCCACAATCAACAGCAGACAGCACAGGTAAAATACCAAGCCAGGCCTGATGTGTGCTTCTTTCTTCCCAGATGGCAGTGAGGGAACGGGGGGGGGGGGGGGCTATTAAAGTATTAGGGGGTGAATGAGGTCATGATGAAAATCAGTGAGGAATTGGGATTATTACAGTAGAGGTACAGGTATGTGGGATGCAAACCCATGGGAAATCAGGTTTCACCAGTTCCACTGATCACAAAAAAAAAATATTTATGTTTTTCCTGTTAATACCTTTTGGAGAAAGACATGTCACATCCATTAAAATAACTAAATAAGTTTCTAAAAGCCCTGTGGGTGAGAGCCTCTGCTGAGAAAAAAAAGACTTAATTTCCTATCACAGTGGGCCAGATTCTCAGCTTGTGTGAACTGGCAGGATTAATCTGAAATGAATTGAGTTGTGCTGACTTAATGCCAATTGGCCTGCTGGTTTAGGATGTTAAAAATACTTCCAAGAAAATACAGAAAATAAAAAAGTTAGGCAGAAATATGTTTAGGGAAAATGGGCATAAAATTACAGTATGAAAAGCTGTTAACGTTGTAATAGGAAATGGTACGGAGGTAAAATACTAACTATTTTAAGATCTAGTATCAAAACTAAGTAGGAGATTCATCCCTTTCTATCCCAAAACATTTCTCAGTTTTCTTTACCCTGTTACAGGGAGTAGTATCAGTTTGGCAAGAAGACCTGGGCTGGGATAAAAGCCTGAAAAATGGGTACAAGGAGGAGACCGGGACTGTGAGAAAGAGTCAGTGGCATGGTGAAACCCGGAGTGGCATTAGGAGACGGGAGCCTAGAAATTACTCTTGCCTGAAATGCACAGGGTCATCAATGGTCACTACAGCATCCCCTCTCCTGTGCTAGGAACAGACTCTAAGGCGCAGGAATGCCACCGCCCCTCTGCTATTAACTGGTCTTTGTAAGAAGTACTGGAAATACTGGGGTTAGAGGCAGGTAAGAAATTACTTGGATCAACTCACATAATTTCATTTCTTTTCAAAATAAATCCCCCCCCCCCTTCTGCAATGGTAGGTAATCCAGAACTTTTTGTTCAGCTGGTTTATAATGTTTTAATCCTTTCTGTCTTTTTAGGTCAATTTTGAAATAATGCTATATGGAGCAAAACCCCCGGATAGATTTCATTTTGAAAATAACAGTATAGATGCAAATTTTTTTTCTATTTTTTTTTCCAGTCATAATTATTTGGCACATATGTCAGATTTGCATTCTTCTGCAAATTTACAATGTGGGAAATACATAAATAAGTCGCCATGCTCTATTTAAGAAATGCCAGGAGGTGGCGTGTGCTTACTTAATTTGCTTCCTCAGATTCAAGCACAGAGTTTTGCACTGCAGGTGCCTGATCATATGCATTTGCTTCCACTTGGACTTCTGCCACGTTTTAGGTACATACCAATTAGTGTTTACCAAGTGAGAAACTATTCTCTAATTTGTTTGCTCATCACTGGTCGATGCGTGTCCCAGTGGAGCGTTTGTTACCTCTTCAGATTTTGCTTTTGAAACTTAATTTCCTTGTGGACTTTTGCCTTAGTGCTCATCGATACTTATCTGAGTTCCTCACAAAATGTAACGTGTTAATTTGCCTTACACGGCACCTTTCTGAGATGAGTAGATAAGACACTTTTACCTCATTTGAACTGAAGCACAGGGAGATTAAGGGTTGGGATATAGAGTTTGCAATGTAGAAAGCTTGGGGTTTTTTTTTCTGGAGTATTTGTCTTGAAGGGCAATTGCTTCTGCTATACAAAATGGCCCCTTGCAGAAGCAGTCACTGCCAATACCTACCCACTCACTTCCAGTATCTCCAGTGGCTTCCCGCTCCAGTCCTGTCCTCCCTTCCCTTCCCTTCCCTTCCCTTCCCTTCCCTTCCCTTCCCTTCCCTTCCCTTCCCTTCCCTTCCCTTCCTTCCCTTCCCTTCCCTTCCCTTCCCTTCCCTTCCCTTCCCTTCCCTTCCCTTCCCTTCCCTTCCCTTCCCTTCCCTTCCCTTCCCTTCCCTTTTTCCCTTTTTCCCTTTTTCCCTTTTTCCCTTTTTCCCTTTTTCCCTTTTTCCCTTTTTCCCTTTTTCCCTTTTTCCCTTTTTCCCCTTTTCATGCATTTAGTTACACCAATATGCCAAGTTCATAAAGAGAAAACCATGATAAAGGTGTTGCTTTATCCAGTTTGTGTTGGATCCAGCAGCCTGGGAAGAGGTCATGCCCTGATGTGACATCTGTGACTACCAAAATCTGAAACTAGTTTCAGATTTGCTCTCAAGTATGCCAGCTGGTCCTGCATGCTGTAAGCCTGATTCTGTGAGGCGCATGTCCTTCATTAAGGATTCACATGAGGTGTCACACTGAAGACGAAATTCCTTAGGGCCAAAACTGATCAAAAGGGTGGCAGCCAGTAAGGCCAGCATTTCCAAAGCTAGGTTACTGCTGTCAGTAAAGTAGCCTGATGCTGTCCTCATTCATAATATTTTTGTTTGGGCACTGGAATTCATTAATTTTGCCCCAAATTATTTAGGACTTACACAGCAAGTGCCATGTCCTGCCACGTACTTTTTAATCCCCTGAACCTTCTCTCTACTCTCTGGGAGCCAGTGGGATTTTTCAAGCTAATCAGGATGCCCAATGAGTGACTGAAGGAGTGAGCATGTATTTAAATAGTATGTAATCTGACTAAAAAGAAACCCAAAACACACAGAAAATGGAAAGAGAACAGTGTTCAAATGCAGCTTTTCGACATTGCTGACTCCTAAAACCACTTCAACAAATGCTATTCAGAAAATCACTGACAGGGTCGATTTCTGACATCACCTTGCCTTATGGAAGTTCACTGAAGTAAGCAAGATTGTATACATATGAATGAACAAAATATAGCTCAGAGTTGTTCATCTGCTGTGACTACTATGTAGAAAATAGTATCTGTTGCTTGACCATATTCTGTCCTTTATCTTGGTATGATTTTGACACAAGAACAGATATGACATTTATACTGTGTTTAGCACATCTGGGGAAACTCTTTAAAGTTTTAAATAGAAAAATATCTATAGCCCTTTCTAACCAGTCCTGCCTCTACTGAATAGGTAATTACTGAGATTAAACAAGCGTCTCTAAATGGCTTATGTATTCCAATTGCTTCTATTTTCTGCTGGCATTATGAATGTCCTTCTAAAGAAAGCATGAAAGAGATATTTGCTTTATTTTTTTGAAAGAGCCTGCAGAAGAAATGACTTTCATTTCAGGAATAACAACAAGTTGTTGTTTCTGAGGAATAAAAAATTTGTTTTGCAATATTTGAACTGGTTTCCACTTCAAAGTTTCTGAAGCAAGAGAGCTTGCACGTATTTTTAATCTTCTAAATTCAAATCCTGATAGTATTGAAGAAAATAAAACAAACAAACAAAAAATTCTAGTTGAGTTAAAATAATAATGTGACTCCTTTCTCCCAGCAAAAAGTGATTGATGAAATGAATTGCTGTGCCTGATCCTCAAACCTTGTTCCCAGCTCCTGCAGTAATAACAGCAGTTAATCTTTTTAATCCTTGATATCACAGTGTTGAAGATGCTATTCCCATAATCTAAGGCTGTAAATAAGAAGAAATCATGATCCTTCTGAAAGATACTCCTTTGAATTTAGGAGAACAATGATTTAATTCACAAGTATTTGCAGCACAAATATGAATAGGACTAAGCACAATCCTTACGTTTGCTAATTTCTGTTTCTTGTTGAGTTTTCCATGAGGAAATCATGCATTTTCTTCACGGCCTTTCATTCGCGAACCACAAAGAAGATGCAAAAATGCTACACAGTATTGGTTGTATTCATGCGTAAATTGTGAGTACCTTATTTTTATCTTTTATCCAAAGTAGCTGGACAGTTTTTACAAATATAGACTCTGCAAGAATGTCTCCCAGCTACTTGCCTTCCAATCATTCCTAGGGTGCCTTGCACATGGTTATGTAGTTATTTAAATTGTAAATGGGTCTGTGAGTAAAAGGTAGTTGCATCATGCTCTTAAAGTATCTGAATCTTTTGTTGCCTGGTTTAGAAGTTACCATGGTGTTTTTGCATGGAGAACAGAACAAGATTAACTCATTGCTTCCTTTACAGAGTATTGTTTACAATGTGCTGGTAGATGGAGAGGAAAGCAAATAGGTGGCAATTGGAAGCACCATCCCTTGTTTGTCACATGCATGGGTTTTCAATGCAGGTTTATTATTTTTTTTAAGTATAGACTTTAATCTACATGTAATGTTTTGAATCTTCAGAAGAATGGAACCGAGTAAGTGATCATCTCTACTTTTATCTCAAAGGACTCCTGGAAGTACTATATCCTGTTGTAACGATTGCAATATGTAGCTTTCTTACTTCTAATTCATGGAAGGGTAACTGGGTTACTCTAATAGCAGTCATCTATTTTCTCCCACTGAAATGGTTTTATTGTTCAGATAATTGGATAGAACTGGCTGATGAAAATGGTGTCTAACTGGGAAATCTTTTACTGTGTGCTGTATTTTTACTACAGGTGTGCAGTGTTTTGTATGCATCATTGAAATGTGTGGTTTCAAGACAAAATAGATTTTAATAACAAAGATATGATGTGGCAGAAGTCTGTGAAGAAAATGCAGGTCGTCTGGAGCTAAGGGGTTTTCTTCAGGACCTTATAAAAAACTTTTGTAATGTTACAAAACGGCCTGTTTAAAATGCTTCTGTGGTATCAAGATACAGGAGCAGGATTCTAATTTACCACATAATCACTCCCTTGGTGATTGTGCATAATAAAGCCAAAGTGAGATGCATCTGATTTTTCATTTGTTTTCCTTTTACAAATGTTAATCAAATCTTCACAACTTCAAATCCGTTCTGTAGACAGATCTGTCAGATTCACCTCTTTCCCTCCCTCCCTCCCTCCTTCCCTCCTTCTCTTTTCTGTGTATCAGGATAGATTCTCTGGAAGCTGTGATGACATTCGCTCTGCAATTGGAAAATGTGTCCATCATATGTTGCATCAGTGTGACTAATCGTGGATGACAGTGCTATCTCCTTATGTTTTTTGGAAACAGAAAAGCTGATTTCACAAGGAATAAGGCTTGACAGAATGGAAGTTCTGTCTTGCACTTATCTGGCCTTTCATGTTACGGTTAATCACTCTTGTTATCTATATTCTAGGAGAAAATTGCTAATAGGGAATGTTTCTCACTTGGGCCTAATGCTAAAATTTGCTTTGGTTATAATATGCAAATAATAATTAAAAAAAAAAAAATCAGTCATTTGAAACAAACCACAACTATCAACATGTGTACTGGAGAGAAACTCATGGCTACAACCAAAAAAATACTATGCCATGATGTAATTCAGATGCGTTTTGATCATTTTCTGGCTGTCTTCAGATGTGTTGCAACTATAGATACACTTGCAATTAAATCAGTCCGAGTTTAGCCTCTACAGGCATAGGATCAAGTGTTGGTCATTACTGCTCGTAGTTGATGTGTATAACCCACCAGATTTATTAACACAGCATTTACAGTTTACGCCATCTTCAGTATGATTAACATTGGCAATACTATTATCTCCAAATGCAGGAGCTTATTTTGGATGGTGTACAAAGAATTCACTGCTTTGAATGTCTGATATGACTTCTGTCAGGGAATCTAAACGTGTTCCAATCCCACACAAGTGGACTGTGGTCTCAGGCATCATCCTTCTATGGCCTTGGTGTTGCTCTCTTTTGCAGAGAAAACAGTCCTTGGTTTACAACTGGTACTCGTGTACATGATTGTTAAGTGAAAGGCAACAGTGTGAAACATTTTATTGTATTAACAATAGAACATTTAATGGCAAGATTAAAGGCAAACGATACACTTTTTTTTTCCCCCGGTATTGTATAAAATGCAAAAGATTAACCTGTCCTGCATCTTCTCCTACTACCTTTAAACAGATGTTTGTCATTGATTACAAACTTCTGATGTGATTACTCAGTCACTTTCATGTTGTATCTACTTATTATTGACCCAGAAGGTACTTCAATATTCCCTGTATTCTTGTATGCTCTTTCAAAGGGTAGGTAGAAAGCATTGCTGTCACATAATCAAAGCCATCTTGGAGGAAAGACTTTGTCACCTTATTTGACCTTTTTAGAGGAACATACTTGCATAAACCTCTCAACCCTCCCAGCTATGGTGCTCTACCTGAACAAGAGACTTACTGCTTCCTACCTCAGTCCCATACCAGAGAGAATTGGTCCATGAAACTACACCTTTCCACTTAGCTTGCAACAGATTATCTTCTTGCTTGCATAGGGCAAAACTTCTTAAAGTAAAGAAGGAATAAAAATAAATGAAGAAATATTTTTTTCCAGAACCTCTGTATAGCGACAAAAAGCAACTTTGCTTACGAGTCAGAATAAAGAGAGCCAGTAACCTGTATTTGAAGCAAGTTGAAATTGAGAAAAAAAACAACTGTTGATTGACAATTATTTTTACTTTATCCTTAATTTTACTTCTCAAAGAAGACTGAGAAACTGAAGGCCTCCATCAGCCTCTCACCTTCAGCCTCTTGGGCTTGTGTTAGGGAGTTTCAGAATGGCTCTCTAAAGCAGGTGGAAACGGTAGGATTTCATGGTTTCTTCATATGAGGTTGCTTTTATTCTCCCATAGCGTTCATTAGGAATGAATTTATGTGATTGCATGTCCAACTTGAGCTTGAAGAATATTTGCCCAGAACTCTCCTTGTCTTTGAAATGCTCTGCAGATAAACTATATGATCAGAATAGCTTGAAAAAGGTCCTTTATTTAATTCTGAGAATAGATTGTTGTGATGTCATTAACTAAACTGTAGCTGGGTGAAGTTATGGCAGGGACAAGATAGGGCACAGGAGATGAGGTAAAGGTTGGTGGAAAACTTCAGGACTAGGAATAATTTCTCAGTGCTGGTCTCTCAATATTATCTCAGCGCTGGCATCTCCTCCCAGCTGTGTCCCCAGCTGTGATGGCTGTCTGGAAAGGTAAGCTACTTACATTCCCACCCCAAGCCTTGCTGAGGAAGAACACCCAACACATCAAGAGACTCCCATAAGAAATGAAATTCTCAGCTGAACAGTCACACTGTTCAGTTGATGTGATGCTCGATTTCCTATGAGGTGGTGAGTCTGGTGAGGAAAGAATTAAGGCCAGTAACTGATGTCACCCAGGCTGCTACACTGTGACTTCGAATTCAAAATGATGAACAGCTCAAAAAGGCCACCTATTAACATAGCTTTTCCCCTAATGTATGAAGTCCTCTTAAGGTTCAGGCTGATTCAGCGTAGTGAGGGATGCACCAACAAACCCTGTATTATAGAATTATAAAGTAAATTGTTACAGACCCCTTGTTACTTCTGCAGAAGTGAATGGGACATCTGATTATAGATGGTAAGTGGTACACGATTCCTCATTTGTAATACATTAACAAACAGTTCAATGTTATGTGAAGTGTTCTAGCACTGCAGAAGATTCTCTTATTCTGATAACTTCTGTCTCTGGAGAGAACCCAAGTAAGATGAAGCTGGGGTGAGAGGAACATAAAGGATGAAGGGAATGTTAGTACCATTCTTTTATCGCCCACTTCTACTGATCCTGCAAAAGCCTCTCTGTATCTCCATCAGCAGGTTTCAGGCACCAGGGAGTCTGCAAGGCCATTCTCCACAGTACTTCTTCCACCCTGCAGGGACTGCCATTTGATGGGAGTAAGGGAAGTGCAGGAAGGGACAGACAGGAGACTGTGCCCGCAAGCTGTGAGGTACATTTAGAACTGGGAGACAAAAAGCAAGAGAGTTGCTGGTCTTTGAATATTTGCATTTCACAGAATGAATCCCTAGTGTTTTGCCCACAAGGAAGGAAACTGAAATTTCAGAAATGATTAACGCTAGCCCTCTCCCTGACATAGATTCTGCCTTTGCTAGGGCTGACCCAGTTCTGTTCTTCCTTTAGCGAGACAGTATCTCACTAAAGTAACAATATGGTTCAGTTCATACACAACGTCCCTTGCCATTGCCAAGATTCAGAATATAATTCAGTTATAAATATAGCTATTAATTTCAGGATCTCTAGGGATATGCTGAGACACTGATGCCTAGCTCCTACATTACTTTATGATGTATCTTACACAGGCAGATTGCAGAAACATTTTTATACATTCTCTAATTCTGATTAATAAATGTATCTGCAGGTAATAAAGTTTATATCAAAACATATTGTTGCAAATTTACCTTTCCTGTTAAACTTGTTGGCTGGCTGACAAATAGTTTATGTAAACTACTCTTGTCATAAATAAATGCATTCTCCATGAGCAGGGACTCAGGGCTCAGACTCTGCCCTTACCCTGCTATGTGTTTAGGGGCAAGACACTTCATTTGTTCCCCTGTTCCCCATATTTGAAATGGGATCAATAATTGTTACATCCTCTATAAAGAACATTCACTTCCACTGATGCAAAGTACTTGTACTGGAGCAAGTTGTGCTGCAAACTGGCCATCCTCCCACTCGCCATCTTGGCCTGTTATGGCACACATAATATCAGCAATCCAAGCACTAAAAATGTATTAATCTGCTCCGCTTGTCTTCCTCCTTCTCCTCTTCCTTTCTTCAATGGGGCTGGCTTACCTATCATAAGATTTAAGCAATAATAACAAGAATTAGATTCTTCTTATTTCCTTCAGATGTTTGAGACTTATGGTTACACTTGTGTCTTATTTCAAGCGTTTATTAATGGCAATCAGAGAGTTAGCTTCTTATGTGAAACTTTATTTCTAAAATCCAGTAGTCAGGGCTTTGCCACACAAATAAAATACCATGAGTTGTCTAAAATCACAGCACTTGGTGCACAGCCTTCTTTTCACCACAGTGTAATTTTACATTATATTATTTATAGGTTCATATTTCACATAAAATTTTAGTTTTTGGAGGTCCGCTCCTCCTCGCTTCAATTGAATTCTGAGTTTCTGAATTGCTGTTTCTTTTGCAAACTGAATTCAGTTCCCCTCGAGAAAACAGGGGAGTGGGAGAGCGTCTGGGTGAGCATCTGGCAGCCAGCCCAGGTCAGCCTACCACACAACTGAAGGGGTTTTGCTTCTTAGAATTTGGTCCTGAACATTTATCTTGATAACTAGAAGAATTCACATATTAATTGTGGCAGCTCAAACAGGCTTAATACAGCAAAACAACCCACTTTTCCAGAAATGGCATGTTTTGTGAAACTAAGCAAATTACAAACTGCAGAAAACACTTCGTAGCACAAATTACACCCTGCAATGCATGCTGCTTCACTTTTTGCCCTCAATGGAATACTTTAATAAACCAATTAAAGTACTTTATGAAATAGTATTAGTATTTTGAATACTAATGAAATCATAATCACATCTATAAATGTCCTGAGTAGACACTAATCTTAAAGTAGGCACAGAGGAAAAATGTTATACGCATGTTCTTTGGAAACTAATCTGATCTGAAAATAATTCCCATGAAACCAAATCAACTACATGTCAGCTTCTTTCTGTAGATGATCTGCAGTCCATTCCATTTAACTTCATACACTGTTGGCAAGTTTAACTTGTTTCTCAGTATCTGATTAGGAAGAAGCGGGGTGAAGGAAGCATCTTGTTCCTGATTTTCTTTTTGGCAAGTTCCATGCATTGTAAATCCTCCTGCCAGGGGCAGTCAGTGAAAGTTCAGGTATTTTAAACTCTTGAACTTTGACCTAAATGTTGAACAACCCCAATGATTTAGAGCATATTTGCATTTGTGCAGGGAAAATGGGAGAAGTACATACAGTACTGCATTGGGTGTCCGTGCCCAGGTGCCGGCAGTGAGGCTGCAGGGCGGCCTGTGTGAGGGGAGGCCGGGGCTGCCCCGTGCCGGACACAGCCGGTTCCAGCCGGTCCCAGCCGGCTCCAACGGCCCCACCGCAGGACACAGCTGAGCCCCTCAGCCAAGATGGGGGAAAACAGGTTCCAGAAAGGGCCGAAGGCGGCACAGGCAGAGGAGGAAGAGGAGGAGGACGAGGAGGAGGAGGCAGAGGGCGGGAGGCGGTGCAGGCCGGCAGCAGGGATCCCCTGCAGCCCTGGAGAGACCCCGCTGGAGCAGAGACCCACCCTGCAGCCCGGGGAGGGCCCCACAGGGGCCGCAGCAGGGGGATATTTCCTGCAGGAGCTGCGGCCGTGGAGAGCCCGGGCGGGAGCAGGTTGTCCCTGAAGGACTGCAGCCCGGGGAAGGGCCCGCGCTGGAGCAGGGAGACGTGTGAGGAGGGAGGAGCGGCCGAGAGGGGCTGGGGGGGACCCACCGCAACCCCCGGCCCCAGCCCCGGCGCCGCCCCTTGCGGGGGGACACGAGTCGGCAGTGAAGGGGTGAAGCTGAGAATGGGAAAGAGTCAGGGTGGGGGGCAGGTGTTTTAGTTGTTGTCTTTGTTTCTTGCTATCCAACTCTGTTTTAAATGGCAATGAATTACATTAATTTCACCACCCGAGTCAAGCCTGTTTTGCCTGCAATGGTAATTGGTCAGTGATCTCCCTGTCTTCATCTTGTACGCATGAGGTTTTTCATCCTATTTTCTTTTGCTGAGAAGGAGGAGTGAGAGTGCAGCTGGGTGAGGATCTGACAGCCAGTCAAGGTCAACCCACCATGGGTGCTAATAGCTAAAAAGGAAAACATATTGCTCAGTAATCTGCCATGTGTGTGAAAAAGAAGAGCATCATCCAGGGGGCTGAAACTTTGCATGTGAAACAGAAAAGCAAATATTGCACATTCTGCTTCTAAATGTATTAACTTCTGAAAATAAGAAGAGAAACAAACTTGAGTTCTGGTGAGTCAAAAAAATAAGGAAAACAATTTCAGTGGGAGTTTATTTATCTGAAGTACTCACATAAATTTTTGTCTGGGGCATTCATAAATTATTGTTGAGAAAAAGGTGAAATAACGTCTACATGACACACCAGAAACAATTGGTTTATCGCTGACATCATCATGTTCTGCAGTATTTTGTAATAGAGACTCCATAGAGAGTGGGTCACTGGGATAGATCCTAACTGGTACAGAGAGACAGACAGACAGATAGACAAACAACTTTATATATATACACTGGTAGAAAATGATCATAAAATCACAGAGTTGTTGAGGTTGGAAGGGACCTCTTGAGATCATCTAATCCAGCCTTCCTCCTCAAAGTACAGTCGACTAGAGCACACTGCTCAGGACCATGTCCATTCAGGTTTTGAGTATTTACAAGGATGAAGGCTCCACAATCTCTCTTGGAATCCTATTCCACAGTTTGATCATCCTCACACTGAAAAAGTTTTCTTATGTTTAAACAGGAAACAACTTCCAATTTCAGCTAGTGTCCATTGCTTCTCGTGTTGTCACTGGACAGCACCGAGAAGAGTCTGGCTCTACCTTTCCTCAGTCCATCAAGTATTTACACACATTGATAACATGGGCCTGAGCCTTTTCTGCTCCAGGATGAACAGTTCCAGCCCTCTCAGCCACTCCTCATATGACATGCTCCAGTCCCTTAATCATGTTTGTGACCCTTTGTAGAACTCACTTCAGTGTCTGTCTTGACTGGATAGATGAGAGCTGGACCCAGGTCTTCAGATGTGTCTCATGGGGGATGAGTAGAGGGGGGGGATTACCTCCCTCGATCAACCTCAGCAACCCTCTTTGTAAAGCAGCCCAGGAGGCTGTTGGCTTCATTTGCCATGAGGGCTCATTTCCGGGTCATGGTCAACCCGGTGTTCACCAGGATCTGCAGGGCCTTTCCTGCCAAGCTGCTTTCCAGATGGTTGGCTCCCAGCATGTACCGCTGCACAGGGTTAATCCTCCCCAAGAGCAGGACTTTCCATTATCCTTCCTTCATGAGACTCCTGTCAGCCCAATTCTGCAGCCTGTCAAAGACCCTTTGAATAGCAGCACACACATCTCATCTATCAGCCACTCCTGCAGTTTTGTATCATCTGCATACTTGCTGAGGGTGCTGTCTCATCATCCAGATCATCAATGGAGGTGTGAAACAGTGTAGGCCCCTGGGATACACCCCTGGTGACTTGCCTCCAGCTAGACTTCATGCTGCTGCTGATGAATTTTTGAGCAGGGCAGTTCAGCCAGTTTTCATTCCACCTGTCTCTTCATTATCTAGTCAATATTTCATCAGTTTGTCAATGAAAAGATGATGTCAAAAGCATTGCTAAAGTCCAGATAAACAATAGCCACTGCTTTCACCTTGTCCACATTTTGTCCTAGAAAGCTATCAGGTTGGTCAGGCATGATATCCTTTTCATGAATCCATGCTGACTATTCCCAGTCACCTTCTTGTCCTTCATATGTGTAGAGATGGTTTTGAGGATTATTTGCTCCATCACTTTCCCAGGGATTGAGGTGAGGCTGACCAGCCTGTAGCTCCTAGTTCTTCTTGATCTTTCCAGACTACTTAATGCTTTTGCCAGTCCTAGGAGCCTGTCTTCAGCAAAATAAGACAGAAGCAAATCTGCTCAGTGTCACACTCAAGACATTGGTTCAAATAAAGGTCTGTGTTTTCTTGGCCAAATGACATATCCACTATGTTTTAAGAATCACTTCCAGTTTTCATGTGTAATATAGTGACTTGAATCCCTAAAAACCAACCTTTTATCTGTAAGTTTTGTAGTAGAACATCTACCTATGATTAACTGAGCCAAGATACTTATGGAATATCATTTCAGTAACAGACGTTCGATTTTTGCATCACTGACAGTAAAAACATCTGCCACTAAAGCTCTAGAACACTGCAATTGAAAAGAAGGGTTCAGAGGTCACCTTGAATTTATAACCACAACTGATGTGAAGTATGAGTGAAAATCAGCTGATGCACACTTTATATTGCACAAATCTCTCCATAAGACTGGTTATAAATTCTGTTGGCAGCAGTAGGATAAAAAATATTGTAATGCTTTTGTAGAAAAATCAATGGTTTGATTGTAACAACTGTATTGTAGATTGGTGGTGTGGTTTAAGCCCAGCCAGTAACAAAGCACCATGAAGCCTCTCACTCACTCCTCCCCCCCAGCCTTGGTGGGATGAGGAGGAGAAAATATAAAGAAAAGCTCGTGGGTCGAGACAAGGACTGGGAGGGATCACTCACCAATTATGGTCACGGGCAAAAGGCAGGCTCAACTTGGGGAAGAAACAAAGTAAATTTAATTTACTACCAATCAAATCAAAACAAGGATAATAAGAAATAAAACCAAACCTTAGAACACCTTCGCCCCACCCCTCCCTCCTTCCCGGGCTCAACTCCACTCCCGAATTCTTTACCTCCTCCCCCCCCGGCGGTGCAGGGGAACAGGGGAACGGGGGTTGAGGTCAGCTCATCACACCTTGTCTCTGCCGCTCCTTCCTCCTCAGGGGGAGGACTTCTCACTCATCCCCTGTTCCACCGTGGGGTCCCTCCCATGGGAGACAGTCCTTCACAAACTGCTCCAGCACGGGTCCTTCCCTTGGGCTGCAGTCCTTCAGGCATAGACTGCTCCAGCGCGGTCTTTCCCATGGAGTCGCGGCCATCTTGTGGGGCATCCATCCCCCTGCTCCGGTGTGGGCTCCTCTCTCCCCGGGCTGCAGGTGGGCATCTGCTTCCCCGCTCCCCTCCATGGGCTTGGGGGGGACGGACAGCCTGCCGTCTCACCACTGGCTGCAGGGGCATCCTCTCCTCCCCCGCTCCTCCTCCCCTCCTTCACTGACCTTGGTATCTGCACAGGGGTTCCTCTCACATCCAATCTCCTTCCCCTACTGCAGGTTCCCCTTCTTAAATCTGTTCCCCCAGAGACTCTGACACTGTTGCTGATGGCTCAGCCTGGGCCAGTGGCGGGTCCGACTTGGAGGTGGGGAAGCTTCTAGCAGCTTCTTGCAGGAGCCACCCCGGCAGCCCCTCTCACGCTACCAAAAAACCCCACCACACAAACCCAAAACAATGGCTAGCACTTGTTTCCCACCCCTCTTTCCTAACTACCACTGACCATCAGATAAAACTGAACTCTGAAATGAACATACAGCACCACCTCTCGATGGGACTGCTTTCTGCAATGTGATCCTTGTAAAGTTCCTCTCCTCCTTCCTCCCCTCCCCCTTGATAAATATAATGAGAATTTGGGAGAAATAACATAGTATTTTGCTATTATGAATCTGTAAAAGTACAATTTTTCTGCCATCCCAGAAGGCTGCAGGATCAATTTGCCTGCACAAGTCCTGTAAAGTGTTGCCATTTACAACCCTCAGGTTAGACCTATCCACTCTGGGCAAACTGACTGCTGGAGACCTCCACTTGTCTACATCCCAGGAGTACTTCATATATGCCAGGACATCTGTTGTGGTTTAATCCTGGCCAGCAACTAAGCCACTTGCTGTCTCCCCACCGGTGGGATAGAGGAGAGAAGCAGAAGAGTAAAAGTGGGAAGACTCGTGAGTTGAGGTAAAGACAGTTTAATAGGTAAAACAAAAGCTATGCCCACAAGCAAAGCAAAACAAAGAATTCGGTCACTACTTCCTATCAGCAGGCAGGTGTTCAGCCATCTCCAGGAAAGCAGGGCTCCATCACGCATAATGGTTACATGGGAAGACAAACACCATCACTCCAAACGTCCCCTCCTTCCTCCTTTGCTAGAGCTTTTATTGCTGAGCGCAATGTCATATAGTATGGGACGTCTCTTGGGCCAGTTGGGGTCAGCTATCCCAGCTGTGTCCCCTCCCAACTTCTTGTGCACCCCGAGTGGTGTGAGAAGCAGAAAAGGCCTTGACTCCACGTAAGCACTGCTCAGCAATAACGAAAACAACCCTGTGTTATCAACACTGTTTCGGTCACAAATCCAAAACATAGCATGATATAAGCTGTACCTTTTATCCCAGCCAAAAGCAGTACAGCATCTTGAATGAAACTAGGATTGGGCAACTGAGTCAGTTCCTCTACAGAGAGGTAGGAACCAACATTTAGGTGATTTAACAAGGAGGTAGATGTAGTAGGGATAAGAATGTCTTTAATTTGATCTGCTACCATCAAAAATGTAATACTGGTAGCAGCCTTGTATGGAACTGTATTTTTTTTTATAATTCAGTCATCCTGATGATGTTAGCCCACTTTATATGATTTTTTTTTTTCTCGAATTTCACTGTTTTGACATAAAAAACGATACTTGTTTTGGGCTGGATTTTTCCTCAACAGACATTAAAGAAGTAAAAATTCTTCTCAGTAAATAGGAGCTTTTGTTAGAGAACCCTTAAAGTCTCTTAGTATCTAAAAAGTAAAAAAAAAAAAACCACAACATGGATCCATGGTAATTCAGGTACCTACAAATATAAATAACTAAAAAAGCCTAGAAAAATTCAGAAGTTTATAGAGACTATGTGAGAGTCTCTTGTAATTATTGTCTATTTTTGTGTAATTTTGTCAAGAACTAGTTCTCTTAGCAGCAAAGGTTAACAGGTATCATCACAGACTGACTGGCATAAATAGGTATTTTCAGGCAATTTACTGCTCTCACACACTTCCAAATTAGTTAACCACCTAGACAAAATAAAAAAAAAAAAACAACCAATGATGAGGCAGTATCTATAAATAAACCAAAATGTGCAGATTCAGAACAAAATTGATTCATGTATGGCTCATTTCTTTCACAAAGAAACATGAACTTAGAAATTTGAGGAGCTGATACTTAAACTAATCCACCTGCTGGCTGACTAGATTTTCATAATAACATTATTTTTCTGCTTAAGTCCTGATGGCAACAGATTTTTTTAGAGTACTGAATTCTATGTTGACTTTCATTTAAGGAAGAGAATAAAAGAATATTTTCTGTCAGTAGAGACCCTGCTGTGTGGAAAACATAAATGCATGCTTTTAGTTAGCATGAAATCTGTGGTATAATCATAATTTTATTCTGTTACAAAAACATATGACACAGCAGGAATTCAAAATTCTTTGCGTGTTATCCATCACACAGTCTTGTGCAGATACCATAATGAAGTGTCACAGGCTGATTTATGCTTTAAATGTAAACAGGGGTTTAGAGTATATGTCCCAAACTTTTGGTCATTGTCTCAGAAAAATAAATCACTTTGTCAGTTTTATTTTGTAGGCTATTAAAAAATGTGATGGCTAATTAGAATGAAAAAATGTAGCTTTGTTATTGATTGAATTGAGCTGCATAACAATGCACTATCAAAAGGAACAGGAGAAGATGTGTTAAATTAGTAACACCAAACTTGAAAGTTTCTTAAAAGTGCATATAAATAATTAATCTCAGAGAGGAATATAAAAAATTAAAAGTAACTCGAATCTTGTGAACATGTGCAGTCCTTATGCAATCAAAACTCCCACAGAAACAAGAAGTTTGCCTATGAAAGAAGAGAAGACTTCAGGGCTTAGGAGATGAGATCAGCTGAAGGAAGAAGGAGTGTTTTATTAGAAATGATCCAATCTGAAAACCGTTTCTTGAATTCAATCAGCAGTCTAATCCTTCCTAATAAACATGATTATTTTCTAATCCTGTTTTTTCCACCTTATCCTTTGAAACAAATACAAGAACAGTGATTTACAAAGGAAGTTGATGCCATGAGATCTTGCTATTTTTACTCCTATAAGTTCACTTGACTCTTTTAAAATGGATCCATGCCCATGACTTTAACTATAATCTTTGTTCTGTTTGCATGAAGCAAAGAGGTTGCATGGAAGTAACAACCGTTCAGGGACTTCTCTTCCGCTGCCCAGCTCCAGGGAATAGAGAAATGCACGACTATCCAAAGGTGATGGGCTAAGGCAATGCTCACTGTGAGTGTTTTGCGGGACAGCTAACTGCAGACAGCTCATGTGCTCAAGAGTCAGCACAAGCCCCTGATACTCTCTCCTGGCTATTCTCCCTTTCTGTTCTAGAACATGTTTCTACACGTAAATTACAGCCATCTTCCATTTTTCCGAGAACAACTCCAGCAAGACCAGCAGAATACAAAAGTCAAATGAAGGAAGAAAGCTGAAAGTGCTGAAGATAAACCTAGTTAACAGAGAGTGAGGACTACAAGACCTGTGATACTCCCCATCAGCAGCAGCTTGCAGCTAGGCTTGAGACAGAGAAATCTGTCAACAGCTTCTACATCAACTTCCCACAACTGTTGATGTCTTCAGCTCCTCTTGAATTCCCTGCTGCTGTGCTCTTCCTCAGTCTCAGAGAAAAAAATAGTGTTTTTTTTCTTTTTATTTACAGACTTGAAAATTTCCTGGTGGCCCTCTTGCTGAAAGGCCTGTGCCATGAAGGATTCTGTCAGCTCTGCTCTCTCCTTTGTTCTCCCTCAGGTGAGGAAAATGCCGTCCTCTGGAGAAACCAGGTCCAAATCAGTCACTCGAAAATGCTGAAATGAACGAATGATTTTTAACCTCCCCCCCCACTCTTATACATACACACGACTGTATTGGTAGAAAGTATAGGTTTTCATTTTATTATACATACTCATTGCCTTAGCAAAAAAAATTCCTGATCATGTCTAGTTGTTGTAGACCTTCACAGTCACCTTTACCAACAGTTTGCTGAGCTGAGCAGGAAGATGGAGTGTAACTGATGCGTAACAAGTTCATGCTCAGATGGGCACACAGGAGAAACAATTCTTGCTAACTCCCATTGCCAGGTTTTAATTAGGCTTCTGTGGACCTCATTTTTCTCGGACCCTTTTCAGCATGCTTTTCATTTGTTTGCTGTGGGGGTAGATGAGCACATGCTCACTGATTCTTCAGAAATCCTCCAGATCTAATTTACTGAAGGCAGGAGCAATTGGATGTATAAAAGAAACCTGAGTAAAGTTCAGTTTAAGTAAAAATCACAAGCATTTTTAAAAAAGAATACTAAAATTATTTCCCTTTATATTTTAGGCGATAACATAGGAATCTACATGGCCTTAAATATCAGTAGAAGAGCCTCCTAGTTATTGGCTTATAAAACATGATGTTCTTCATTAGTGCTTGAGATTCTAGAAAACCTGTAAAGACTTTTGTGTTTGGAAGTGCAAAATAAATTGAATTGTATAGAATGTCAGCAGTCTTAGGCAGAACGAAGCTTTCAGGGAGGCATAATGGCAGAGAACATAATGGTATTTAAATTACTGGGCCATAAAGGATGGAACTATCAACAAGTGAACAAAAAACATAACCCATGAAGAAAACTCCCAAAGCAAAGTACAATTATTTCATCCCATTAAGGGATTCAAATTCTTTTCTAATTTTTGAAACAGATGGTATGACAAGATTGGCAATGCTCTACAGCATGAGCATAATCTAACTCATTCAAAGCTGAGCTGAAAATAACAAAATGAAACTCAGCATGGAAAAAGACTCAAGCTAACACATGCGTGGGGAAAGAAATTCAAAACAAAAGAGTTGCAAATAGAAGAGGAAACCTGGAAAGAAAGTGCACTAAAGGAGGCCAAGAAAAGGGTGGCACACAGATGATGTCCACTTAACCAGGAGAAGGGTTTTAGCTATGCAGACTTTAATTATCCAAACTGGAGCATGCCTGGGATGTTGGGACTTGTGTTTCTACACTTAGCTGATAAATCAGCGATTACATGGCTTTTAATGATAAGAAGTCACTAAAGCTTCGGTTTCTATGCCTTTTCTAAAATTTTCCATACCTTCCTGACCATCTGCATGCCAAACATGATGCACTATATTTTATCGTTCAGAAAATTTGTAAAACTTGTTGTCAGAGTTGCAGATTGCTCTTTTTCCTCAGCCCCCCAGGGAAGATCTGATTCAGCTCCACAGTGCCACCTTCTGAAACACCACCGCTGAGTGCTGCGTATTTGGATATTTGTCACGAACAAATAAATATTCACCAGGTCCATCTGTGTGCAGCGAGATCAGACAAAGGGACAGAACCACCCTTCACTGACAAAAGTGTTTGGGGGAGTCTGTCTTTCCTGATTCCTTTTTTTTTTATTTATTTATAGCAATACTTGCTTAATTACCATACATTACATTTCCACAATACATTCCTTTATAACTGGTTATGTATAAAAGTTCAACATATCTTTTATTTATTTTCATGTGGGTGAAAAATGAAGTTAATTATAACTCATTCAGAGATTTGATGGCTGTGAGCAATTCCAATTCATAAGTCTCAGGACTTGGGTTTTTTGTCCTTTCATTGTTTGCTTCTGTAACACCTTCAATACTTTTCATAATGGTCTCTTTCTTGTGACTACTAATGCATAGATTCAAAAAACAGCCTGAGTCTAATTATGTCTTAAAGAGAACCAGAGTAATACTTCATGTAATATATAATTTTCCCTGGATGTCTCATTTTTTTCTTTGGAATCAACAGTCTTTTACTCTACTAGCTGAAATTTAACATGGATTATTTGGAAATAAAGACCAAACCTATCCAGTTGTTAATGAAAATAAGTTCACTGAAATCAATTCATAAACACTGGTAAATGCTTTGAGTACAAAGTGGTTTCCTGAGATGTTAGGAAGGAATCCTGATTCCTGTTCCCCTTCCTGGCCACTTTGTACACAATTAACTCAAGTACTTTCCTTGCTTCCTTCTGTGATGTGTGTTGTCTTATTTGATCTGTACAAAATGTTTATAATGAAAATTGAAAAAAAACAGGCATTTTTTCCAAGTTGGTTTTGATTTCACCAAATAATGACACCTGGTCCAGTACAGAAAGAGAAAAATACAGCCATTTTGTGAAATTCTGTGCTTTGTTTCCTTATAGACTGGCTAGATGTCTAGCTCTGGGCACCTCCAATTTTGCCTACCAAAATTACAGGTGAAAGGTAAACAAATAGTAGGATAGTCATAATGGATTTTTGTATCATGCAGTTTTATGCTTTTAACTTTTATTTCCTTAAGCCAAGAGGCTTCTTTCATTAGGGTTGCTACAGAAGATTTGGAGAGACACAGTTACATACTAAGGCTGACTCAGAACATGTAAACTACATGCATTTTTTTATCTGACTTTTTCTTTGGGAAAGCCTCTTCCTGCTTACTGATTGCCTCTTTCTCTTATCTCAGCCTGAAGAAGGTCCCAGTCATAAAAAAAACATCCCCTGGTCTCAGTAACTGGGATATCTCCCAGTAAAGTAGGTGGTTATATCATCTCATCTCCGTCTCCTCAATCCTTCCTACGGTCCATTATGTTGCTCTTTTGCACATTTTTTCCTGCCAGCTTGGCTTTTCCTCTTAACAGTCTTTTGAAAGCTCAGCAGTACATATGATCACCTTTTAGAAATCATGTAACTCAAAAAAATAATTTTATAAAAACCTCATTAAATTCCTGGCATTCATTCTGTCATGAGCTTCATATTGAGACCAGACACAGTATAACCAATGATGAAATGAAAGAAAGACGCTTAAGCCAAGTAGCACCAGTCCATGGACACTGTCAGTTTTCTGGAGAGTTGTTCTTGACATTTAGTAATATTAATTTTGTTTGTTTTGAAAGAAAGAGTCTAAACAGATGTAATAAAGAATCTGACTGAAAATTATTTCTCTTTTTAATTCAAAATATAATAACAATGATTTTCATGGGCCGGGGTTTACATTTTCCATTAACACAGCAGTTACCAAGGAAAAGTTTTGCATTAGGCTTGTAAAAAAATCATTACATGAACAACAGATATTTGATATTTCCTCAATAATATCTCACATTCCCAATTAAAAGTAGCGTTTTACAGAAAGTATCTTTTTCTGACTTCATTTTAAGTCATTAGAGTGACTCATTAAAATATATTGTTTCTGAAAACTCCCTAAGGCAGCAAATGAAATGTCATACAGACAGATCATCATCTGTAAGGCACTGCTTTGCAATTATTATGACTTTTATAACACAACTCTATTTTTTTCAACTGACAATGTGTCCTGAACTTCATTTTTTTTACAGCATTACAGAAAGCTTTGAAGTGCTGGGAATCACTTTGAGTATGTAGAGGGATGATCATGGGGATACATCCCATCGTTGCCTCTCAGTACGTAAATACTGCATGTCTGCACTTGTAAATGCAAAGGTTCACCATGGAACTTTGTGAATACAAATGTAAGAAACTATTTGCAAGCTTTCCTGGTGAATTTAACATAACAGTAGCATATGTAACACACTGGTTGACTACACAGACCCTTGATGGGATTATCTTGTGATGGATGGCCTGTACTGTGGGTAAGGGCCTGGGCAAAGACATCAGAAGGGTGTAGTGGTGTAAGCACTAGCAATAGGGAGTGGAGACAAAGATGAGGTTCGGTTTTATCCAGCACCTGCAGGAACTTCGGTCCAGCTGTATCCCACTCAGTGATATGCCCCTCTACCCTCCTGGAAGGGCCTTTCATTCTCTCCTGTTCATGCTTTTAAATACTCATTATATCCCTGGACATAGATCTAGGTTAGTGTCCTGACCACAGTCATGAAGGAGCATTTCATATAGTGCAAAGTATAAAAAGGTCAAACAGAAATCCTGCTAAATGACAATATTAGGAGTATTTACTACAGCCAAACAGAGCATTTGCCTGGCAAATGCCAAACTGTTCAAATCCCTGTCATGCAGATCATTTTATTAAGAAAAAAAGAGATGGGTATGGTTTTTTCTGACCTGTTCATTTAGCTAATAAGCTGCAATATCAGATGGGGAATTCATCAAGGATGAGTCAAGCAGTTGGTGCTGAGGATGGGACCTCCAAATGCTCTGAGCAGCCCTCTGGGAATGCCGCTCACCCTGCTGCCTCTGTACCCAGACTGGGGAAATCAGTCTGCTGGTACAGGGCTCAAAGCAGGCAGGGCAGCAGGCTGCATGCAGCCCTCCCTTGCTACAGGTTCATGCCCCAGTGGGGCTGGGATCCCAAAGGAACTAAATCACGCGTCTAACTAGGGAATTAATACATTGACGCTTTGCTCAGGCACATATAATCTCCTCTCACGTTAATAGCTGGGCTGTCTGAAGCACTGCTAGCACTACTACTATGCTGCTTGCAGAGGGAGGCTTGTTTGTGTCAGGTATGCTTGGTTGACTAAGAAGTTAGTTGCTTGAAATTTTTACTCCTGCTGCTTTGAAATGCTGTATGTTGTGACATCATCACCAAGCAGTGATGCAATACCTTAAGTAAACACCACACTGTCAGGACAGAAGGGATTTCACATCATGGTGGCTGGACTGAAGTAGTTTGCTTTCCCCTTCTTGCTAGCTGCCTGGCTGCTTTCTTCCTTCTCCTCCTTCCCTCTCACTCCCCCACTCTCTTTCTTTCCCTCCTTTCCCCTATGAAAGGATAAATGTTCCCTCTCCAATTCTTTTTAAACTAATGGGAGGTATTGCATCACCCAGTTCCATTTAGTTCTTTGGCACTAATCTAACCACAACATACCCAAGGAGGGTTTTATCATGCTCTGGAAGTCTTTATGTGACTCTAGGGACTAATAATGAATATTCAGCAGCTCAATTATATACTATGGAAACAGAGATGGATAACCCAGGGGAAAGAGAAATAAAAGGCCTAATCAAAGGAAAGAGATAACTCAAAGATAAAATGGGATGGACCCATGAACCAGAGAAATACAAAAGGCTCTTCCAGATGGCAGAAGTTGTGGAAAAAGCTTTTCCCTGTAAAAGACAAAACACTGTGTGAAGGAGTCACCAAGGTCAGGAGAAAAATACTCCTGCTTTCATAGTTATATAGCCCTCAGATGAAATGATACCTTTACTCAACTTTTGTCCTATTAAGACAGAGGGGTCCAGCTGCTGGCCTGCTGTCTAGATCTGGCTCATCCATCTAACCTAGAGCAGCTATTTAGGCAGCAAGAGCTACCCTAATGCTTGAGTGCTTCTTTTCAAACCCATGGTCAGGTTGGATGGGGCTTTGAGCAACCTGACCTTGTTGAAGATGTCCCTGCTTTTTGCAGGGCAGTTGGACTCGATGACCTTTAAAGGTCCCTTCCAACCCAAACTATTCTATGATGCTATGATACTATGGTTCAGGGGTGTCCCTGTACAGAGCAAGTCATGGGCTGCTCCTGCGTCAAGAGGGTGAAACAAGGAGCAGACATCTGCTTGCATAGTTGAGCCTTGTCTAGCTGCGATGGCTGGTACTATCACATTCATGTAACCTGCAAGGAAAAGGAATATGCCCTTCCCCTGAAATCTGGCCCTCACAAATAACATATTGGACCAACTTTTTAAGGCTGTCAAGCTAGATTGAATGGATTGTCCATAACGAAACCAGCAACAATGACTAAAAAGCCTTCCCAGCTGAAAAACAGGTCTGTTAATTCCCTTTCAGTGCTCTTTGCTGTTCTGTAAGGTGTCTGATTTTAATTCTATTTCCTTACCACATTAATAACAGGACATATCCCCAGGTAATTAGTCTTTGCTGCTGGAAATGAATCTGGAAGTATTTGAGCCTCCTGTGCCTGTGAAGGGTTTACTTGCTGGGTCATGAGGGACTGCACTGAAATTACATTGCAGGTTTTTCTTCCTTGGTTTGGAATTTGTGAATGATCAGCAAGTGGTTTTCTGCCATCAATCAGGAGCTGTATTTGTTCTGAATTATTTAGATGAAAGACCCAAATTCTGTTCTTGATTTCTCTCAAGAAAAACCATAAAGGTAAAACCTGCTTTCAGATTGAAATACGATGTTCCATGTTTTGGGACTGAACATGAGGGGTCTTGCAACACACATTCCCCAATCAGCTACACATCTGGGGAGAATCCCCCATAAAGCCTCTCTGAATTTAGGAATTAAAAAGCAGAATCCATTTATTCAAGTCCCCAAGCAAAGCAATTGGGACTTTGATTTCTTGTAGCATCTTTTGACTGATCTATGCTATGATTAAAATTTTTGTTGCTGATGATACATTATGCATGCAATATCTGATGAAGTAAGATCACAGTAAAGTCTAAAAATAGAGTCATTCAAGTATCCTTAAAAGAAAACCTGACATGAATACTAGCTCACACATCAATGAAACTGAGCTGTAAAGGGGCACCTCCTCTTATCTGCACTTCATGCAGAATTTAAAGCATAGACAGATTTCTGTTGTGCACATTTCTACCATCTAGACCTCAGAGGTGATTTGATTTAATTTAGTTTAATTTAATGAGACAAGAAGACTTGCAAGGTGTACACTGAGTCTTCCCATACAGCAGAGGTTGATAGTTTTGCCCATTTTGCTCTACGCAGTTAATGTGTTGCAGTTGGCTGGTCATGACTACTCAGCAGACCGGTGGGTGCCACCACAAGTCAGGGGTGGCATTTCAAAACAGCTTTCATTTTCTCTCAGATAAAAGAATGAAACAACTCAACCTTATCAACATCAAAGAGGAAAACATCTTTCTCTCTTTCAAACTAAGCAGCCACAGCCTAAACATCTGCTCTCTGCCTGAATCATTTATTTTTCTCCTTGGTTTGAAAATATGCTCAGGAAGATTCAGGGCTTAAGGCTGATTCCCATAACCTGCTTATTGGTGTCCTAGTAGAAGGATCAGCTGCCTGCTTGAGTCACTGGGGACCCTAAACTCTGTTGCTGTGTCCCCTTCCCTTGGAATGGACACCTCTAAGGGTGGGAACTTCATTCAGCTTCCTCCATGATGACAGGGAAGGTAATGAGTGAATGTTTCGTCAGCTAAACAGAGCTGTAGACATGGTTTAATCTGTATATGTTCAATGAGTGATGTGTCTCTGTGGGCAAGATACAGTTATCCAGAACATGATAGGGCACCCATTCATCCTTGGGCAGCACATCATTTCAATTTTGCCCCTTTCACAGAGCTTGAAAGGGGAAGAATCAGGTAGAGAGATCCTAAAAAGTTATGTTAAGGGATTCTTCCAGTTTAGGCATGGGAGAATATAATGAAAGGTACAGAAAACATGAATGACAGCTAGAGAAACAGGGATTGTTTAGAAAGGGAAGAGTGATGGAAAAAGCAGTGTGACTTCTGGACTCTTCCCCTCCCAGAGCCCAAGTGATCTTCAAAGCTTCTCCAGCATGTGTTTTAATGTTTGCCTCCACGCTGACATCGCTTTCCTCTTCTCTGGAGTTAACCCTGAAGAATACGGGTCTCCCTTTGAAGAATGCTTGGTGCAATTTATTATTTTCGTTTTGGTGTGATAGTATCAGATGTCAGCACATGGGAATCAATAGCAGGCTTTGGTTTTGGACACAGCAGTTATAAACAGACCTGCCTGTAGAGAGCATGGAGTTGACCTTGCAAACATTGTGTACAGTGTTGACGTCAGCTTGCTCCTTACTGAAGGGATTTATTTGTTTTATCTCTGTGTCTTCAGCAGTGGAAGGCTCTGACAGAATATCAATGCAATGGGTTATTTCTCAGGCATTTCCAGACAACCTTCCCCTGAAATCGAGATTTCATCACTTTGAGACTTGAGTAAAAAACATTTTTTTGCTTTCCCCACTGCAGCACGTAGTGTCTCTAGCTGGATCATTTGAGGCACATTTGCAGCATTTAAGTAAGCTTTCACTACTTCACGCACAAAAAAGATACAGACTTTCAGTAAGTGTATGTAGAACAATTAGCCTCTTAACATTCAGCAAAACAGAGATGACTCTAATTATTTCATTTACAGTTGCTGCTTCTAGTCTGTTTTCTTCTGAATAACACAGCTACGGCAGTTAATGACTGTAGCACAGCCAGAGAAGTCAACAGTGAGGTAGACGTGCTTGCAAGCAAAGCTACGTTGCAACCTGTCTTCATGCCACACTTGATTCTTACCCTTTAAAATTGATCAAATGAGAGCTCTACATTGTCTGCTAGGACCTCCATATTCAATATTATAAACAGTATTTAATGCATGCAGATTTGCCTTCCCTATGGTGAGTAACAGTGACTATAGCAGCCTGTTATTTAATAGTATGTGACAGACTTTCTGCTTTTCCTCAAATTGTGTGGATTTGTACTTTCAGAGCAGAAAGCTCCAGGTTTATTCCCAGTTAATGACAGTAGCACTAGTGCCTGTGCCCATGCATTATTTACATAGAAACAAAATTTAAACTTTGACAGAGAAGAATATTTCAGGTTGATTGTTTCTGCTTTCATGAAGCAATGGGAAGTAGTGATGCTGTAACTGAGAGAATGATGCAGTCAGGTCCATCTTTGATACACCCAGAAGTGACAATTCAATTTTGCCAAGGGTCAAAGTATTCTGGACGCATTCCTAACTAATGAATTAGTGATCCATCTCCCCATCAAATAAGGTACTTCCACATCATGAAATTTTGGAAATTACATGAAATCCATACAACATAATGTCATCCTGAGAATTCTTTTTAAATTATTCAAATCTATAGGAAAGATAAATCCAGCAGTGAGAATGTAATTTATTTTTCTGTGAAACTGACAATCTAAATAGTATGCAGTTGAGATTTCAGTAAGTTGGATTGCTTGCTGGTTTTGTCCTAAATTTATAAAAGTCAGATGAAAGCTCCTTTCTATTCACAAAAAAAAACCCCAAAAACCCAACAACAAAAAAACAGTTTTCCCCCTGATCTACATTCTTAAACATTGGAGGAAAATATTTCATTTAAGCCAGCCAAGACAAGAATATCAAATATCTATTGGGAAAATAAGTAGTTTGGGCTCCTGAAATGTTAATAGAAATGTGAATCCCTCTAGTATCAAACTCATATAAAATTTTCAATAGTTTTAGAAGTAAAACTTATGAGCATGCTTACTGAAAAGTTGACACTATTATTATGGAGGTTAAAAAAATACTTTATTCACTCATGGTCACAAACTGCACATTTGTTTTTATATTTAGACTCAGTTCTTAAAGTATAGCTGTCTACACAGGTTTAAGGTGAAACTCCATTTCTGCTCCGCTTCCTTCCCCCCCCTCAAAAAATGGATTTTTCAAAACAAACATTTTTTTTTAAGACTATGTACGTCAGGAAAGATGGCATTTCCACTCAGTTACGTGAGATCAGTTCTACAGCAGTGTTCAGGGATATGACAACCTAAAGATTACTCTTAAACATGTCTTATTCCCACTGCTGCCCTATGGTCTGAATACATTTTTCTTGTTTCTCCCCTACTTCGTTCCTTGGAAAAATCTTGGCTTTATTATGATACGAACTGATACAGTTCTTCAATTTTTAAAATGAAATATTTTGAATCGATTTTGATTTTACAGATTAAATCATGAACTACCGAGGTCAGCTAGAATTTGGCTATACTTTTAAAATACACCCTACAGCTCAGTAACCTAATGGCAGACATATAATTTGTGGTCCAGTTCCATTTAAGGTGTTAAGCTTGTGCTCCAGCCTCATTCCACTTAAATGATCCTTGTCATGAATACTCCACCAATTTTGACTCTCTGAGAAAAAAAAGGAGAAGCGTAATTTGCTGTTAAAAGGCCAAATATTTGGACTATTGGAGACACACCTGGCGAGTGGCTTCTGACGTCAGCCAGTCCCTGAGGGAGGGCAGTGTCCTCTTTGACTCCTTCCACAGGAGCCCGGTATCTGCACCCCTGAGGATCTCACCTGCGGCAGGAGGACACACAGGAGAAGGCAGTCCTCTTAGATAATGGGTTTCAATACATTGGGGTTTTAAACGTCAAACCCAACACTTCGTAACCCAGCCTGCAAATCCCTGACAGGCAGGTCACAGAACCATGGCTTGGTATGGCCCCGATTAGACTCTTCACTAAGCTTTTAGGTTTTGATGTAGCTCTAATAATATGTGAGATGCAGAGAGAAAGAGAGTGGGAAACTCTATCCTGCATTAGGGCCTGAAGGACTTAACTAAAACGAGTCTGAAATTAGCCTGAGCCTGTGAGGTATTTTAGCACTGTGGAAACACAGTTCTCTGCTAGAATAAGATGGAAGGAAACATTTGCAAAGCTGATCTGGCCAAAACCGTGAAGATCACCTGGGTATGGACATAGCTATTTCCAGCTCAGGAAAGCACCTGTGTGTATGATTACGCTACACCAGGTGCTTGAGCATTGTCCTAAATAGGCACAACGCTGCAGATCTAAGGTCCTTATGGGCAACCAGGCTCTGACACCATGCTTAGCTCAGTGTTTATGAACAAAAAAGCAATTGGGTATGACAAAGAGTAGCAAATTATGTTTATCATGGAAAAGGAGAAAAAAACACCTTTTTTTTTCAAACCATTTTACAGTTTTACTGGGTGCTCAGCACAAGTGAGAATTACACTGGAGGGCAGAAGTCTGCTGCTGCTGGTTCAAAAAAGCCTCTCAAAGTTTGATAGCTGAATAATTAAGAAAGACAGTGCTTCCGTCAATCGTCTCTTAACCATAAATTGCTTCAGTGCTATATTTACAGCTGTTACATAATCTTAAAGGTTGCTCATGATATAATGAAGAAACCCAGCAGGTTTCCAGCTTAAATAATATTTCATGGGTGTGTTAAAATGAGTTATCTATCCCTATTCATTTATGTTGTTATAGTCCTGGGACTCAGGCAATCTTAATTTTGGTTTATTTATGGTATTATAATAAGTTTTGCTGCAGTATGGAGCTGAATTATTTTTTAAATAATGATGCAGATTGGATTATTACTCAAAAGTAGAACCAAAAATCAACAGATGTAACAGATATATTTAAACTAATTACCAACACATCACAGCAGAAACAGGCACATGGCGCGTGGATTCTTTTTCCTGTACCAACCATCTGATCCATGCCTGTGATCATTAATTTAGCACATGCTGAATTATATTTTCAAATACATATAAAAAAAAATGAACATATTCTTCCATTTTCAGATTCCAATCATTCTTGTTGTGGACACCCTTTATTTAAAGGCTACCTGACCTCGATAGCCAGGAGCATTACTTATCAATGAAATGTCTAATAGTCCAGTTCTGCAGATGTTGAAATGATTACATGATGGTTACCTCTTGGCAGCAGTCACTGAATATCCAGAGTGAAATTTATCAGCTGCCACAAACTGAACTCAAACTAAAGTTTTATACCAAGAGGTAGGTGTGGGGGCATGGAAAGGAAGGAGGGTCAGAGCATGCCCTTGCCAATGGGTTTGGTGAGCAGTAGCTTATTAGTTGTCTGAATTTCCTACCAGCTGGAATTCTAGCAAGTCCCCAGTAAAATTATAACATACGCAGATTGAACTGGGACTTGCACAGCTAAAAGCTGTGCTAGAGCTTCAGTTTAAAATATGCAATTCTGAAGAACTAGACAATAACAGCTTCTGAACAGTGTGAAACAGAACAAGTACAATATGAACAAATGTACTCCATGAGCTGTGCCCTTCACATAAGTGAGATGGCTCTCATGAGTCAAGTTACTTGCATTAACAAGATGCTGCAGTTTGTACCTTTTGTTAGAAAGAAAAACTGTCTCTCTTTCACATGCGGAAATTGCGTATTTTTGCAATTATTCATGGTCCTTGCAGAGGAGATTTCTGAGCCATGCATCTTTTATTTCCTTAGCAACAATTTTACCATAATGAGTGACATTAAACCTACATGAAGAAAAGCATAAATATTTGAAACATTAGCGGTGGCAAGAAAGATAGCAAACTTGTTGCTGCCCAGTGCCTGTTCTAGAGCCTGAAAAAGTAGACTGGGTGGCTGTTGCTGAGGGTGATGCTGACATTTATTTAGAGGGAGGTTAGTAGTTAGCTTTGGGCAGGAAAGATGGACCTTTCTAGCAATAGTAGATGCTGCCCTGTCTCTAAAGCTTCTCTGAGGCTGTAAACTTGGATCTCCAATGAAACCCAGCTCTCAGTTATCTTTCTTTCTTTAGCCACTACTCAGCCTCTGAGATGGCAAAAGAATGGACAAAATTTGATATAGCAGAGACCAGTGAGATTTTCTAAGGGTTCCTAATGCATCTGTAGTCAATGGCATCACTGGTAGCTGAAAGGCAAAGTAAAATCCATATTAACCTGAACACATGATTGATCTGTGTCTATCTGGTTTCTAATATCTATATGCCTGTAGTACTGTAGACCCCAGAAACTTAGACTTCAACAAGTTGATCTTCATAAGAAAGAAAGAAGAAATAATTATTCCTGCTTTATATATGGAAAGTGGAGATATATAAAGATGACATTGGAAATCTCAAAAAAAGCAGGGAATAAGAAGGAGATTACAAGAGGTTCAGGCTGTCGTACAGAGCTGGGGAGATAGATAGTTACATTAGGACTGTCTTATTGCCTGGCAGAAATGTGGCTTCTCCTCTTCCCATCTGACTACTGCCCAAAAAGGCATCTGCCTCAATAGCCAGAACTGTGCCATCCAGCTTGTGTGGGCATTCTGGAGGGTGTTGGAAATGAGAAGGATCTGTGTGTTTGTCAACAAAGTTGGGAATTATTCTTCCATCAAACAGCACCGCAATACAAACTTCTTAGGATCACCCGTTACCTACCCCAGCTCTTCCCTTGGCAGCCTTTGTGAGGCCACCTCACGACCTCACCCTTGCAAAAGCATAAACCTCACAGTTTCCTCAAACCCTCAGCCTTTCTTAGCCCCAGGGAGCAGCCATTTCCACAGCTCTTCTTCACCTCAGGTCTCCCGGTTCCTCCCCTCCATCCAACTCCCTCACTGCCTGAGGTGAGCTTAGCAGAAGAGGCAGAGGAGGGAAGGGGACTGTGTGAGGGGCGCCATGTCGGGTACCTCCACCTGGTACACAATGTGATCATTTCTGATAGACCCTGCTTACAGCCAGGGTGAGCAGCCAGACAGCAGGGGTGAGGAGAAACTGCCGGTGTGGCCATTCATGCCTCTGAGAAAAGGGGTGATTGCTCTTGCTGGCTGCTCTTCAGGCACACTCACTCTCACAAATTCCCCTACCTCAGACTGGCACGTAGGGCTTGATCTGTGCCCTGCAGGTCCGCAGCCCACGTGCACCAGGTACAAAAGGGTGAGGGCTGCAGGAGGGGTTATTGCAGACCAGGCACAGAGCTCTTCCTTCCCCTCAGCCTGAGACTGACACAGCAGCAAAGTGCCACAGCAGTGATCTCATTCAGCCCCTGCCTCCGCAGGCTCAGCTCATCCTCTGCCCCTACTAATACAGACCAGTTTGAGAACAGCAGGCAGGGAGGTGGGAGGTAGCTAGGGGGAAGATTAAGAAATAGCAAGCTGAGGTTGTAAGAACAGTAAGCAAGGCAAGTGTGAGGTCTTTGATATTTTAAAGTACAGTTCACAAGGAACCTACAAAATCATAGTTTCCCAGGCAGCTGCAGCACACCATAATTTTCTACAATTACTCTAGCCCTTCTGAAACCCAGAGATAATTTAGAAGGAAGGTATATTAAGTCTCCCAGCACTGCTTTTTTAACAGCTGTGAAAGCCTTCTTGCATCTCTTCAAAGGAGAGTTTCTTACATGGGAAAACTAAATAAGCTGCCTTTTGTTTTCAGGCGAGCTCTACAGCAGAGAGGCTGTGGAGGATCAAGCTGTGAGGCAAACACAAACACCACCTCCACATGGCTAGGCTACAAACATGCTATTATGTTAATATATCCATCTTCAAAATTCTGTGATACCTGATAGGGTAAAGGCTACCATTCCCTCGCTTGTAGACTGCTAGGCTATGACAGCTAAGAACTGTTAAGTTTTTCGGTGCCGGAGCCCACAACTTTCCACTAACAGCCCTAAACATAAAAATCCCTTCCCTTCCCTTCCATTCCTTGCATGCCACACAGACTGACTGTTGGCCAGGTCTCATCCTACTGCCGAGTGGACTTTACCTCTAGGCACCAAGAACTTACCTTACTTTTCAGAGAAATTATAACAGAAGAAATCAATAGCAAGAAGTAGTGGAAAGGTCTGGGGTAGTGAGAGTAGTGGGATGCATTAACATGAATTGACTGTGCTCTTAATTCCCAGTCAACAGGTTTGGTGGCAATGCACCCGCAGTGCAGCTGGTTTCTCACGGCAGCTGCTGCTTTAAGCCAAAGTGGGGTTCGAGGTGAGGCTGAGGTGCAGACAGGTTGACAGGCTTAAACATTTTAAAATTATATTTATCATCTCACACAAGAAAGATGGCAGAAAGGAACTTGGGGCAGGGAGGGGGATTTAAATCAACAATACAGCCACCTAAAGAGCAAAGGAAGGAGCCAACCTAGCTGCGAACTGATGAGAAGGACAGGTAGGGCAGAAGTAACTGGAGACCACTGAAGATTAGGAGGATAAACTGGAATTTGCTCTACGGAAGGAGGATGTGAGAAGAACTGGCAGACCCAGAGTAGCAAAGCAGGATGGTAATTGCAGCAGTAATTATACTTAAGGCAATACTGGAGATATCACAGGATCTGGACAAAATGTAGCAGGTCCACAGCAAATTGTCAGCCAAGCACAGCTCCCCACTTGCTGTTGCCACTCACACAATTCTTCGCATTGCTACCAGCAGTGCTGCAACCAGAACTGGCAATGTCCTGCTCGTGCATTTAGACCCAGTGTTTGCACTAACTGCATCTGCTGCTGAAAGCCCATTCTGAACAAAGTAAACCATCTCAAAATGCCAAGACAGAGCCGAGTCTCTGGGTTTACTCATCTCTTCTTCCTGCACTTCTGGTTTGACAGAAGGCTGTGTTTTTAGAAGCAGGTGGCAGACAGCTTCCAACCAGATTCTGCTAAGGTAAGTGCTGTGTCTAAAGTAAGAGTATATAATTTAATAAAGCTTCTTTCCAGAAATTGCATAAAAAAGGCTTTATGGAATTGCTAGTTTAGCACTTAAGGGACTTTTTCACCACCCATCCCCCCCCAGCCTCTTCTCTTAACAGTCTCTGATACCCTCATTTATTATTAGAGCATTAAATTCTGACCTCACTTGGGCTTTGGGGGTTGGTTGTTTTGGTTGGTTGACTAGGCTGGGGTGTTTTGGGTTTTTTTTCTTTTGTTTCTTCCTGGTGAGGACAGAGAGCAGTACGTTCTGTATAAAAGAAAGGAAAAGAAATGCACTTCTTAACTATACAGGAGAAAGAAGAACCTCCCCCTCCCCAGCACTCCCTTGCTAAGGCGGTAGATAGCTGATGCTGGGAGGTAATACTGCTGATTCATTTTCAGGGTTGTTTTACTTGTGTGGGAGATATACAAGAAAGAATAAACTAAAAAAAATGCTTGTTTTGCTGTTTACTTTTGGAGACTTTGCAAGTTGTGCTGGGTTTTTTTGCTTATGTGGTCTGCGTTTCTACCATCTTCTCCCTATTTTAAAAGTAAACTAAAGGTGCTCTGTGTAATGTGTTACGTAACACTTTGTTTCAGGCAGGTGTCTTTAAGTCTATCTACTTACTACTGGGTTTACTGAGAAAAGACTAATAGCCCCTTTCAGACCTTGAAACCACATAATTTCAGCAATGTCACTTAATGGCTTATTAGGAGGAAACTGTATAGTCATTCAGGGAATGAGTAAAGGTCCCTCAGCCCATCAAGGTTTGTCCAGCCCTCATACTCCCCTTCCCCTAGGGCAGCATCTAATCTGTTTTCAATGATCCCAATATCTTTTGCCTCAGCCACCTTGCTTTGGAAGCGATGTGCCCGTTTATGGGTCTGTTTACCAGCCTCAGACTGGAGCTTGTTTTTCTTTGTTTTATTTGCCTTTTTCTTAGAAAGAAAATCCCAGGGCAAAACCCTCCCTACAAAGCACACCCTGGGCTTTGAAGGTGATCTTTGTCTTTCTTTTTTACTGGCAGTTTTTTTAACTCATGCAGAGTCATCAGACACCTTTCTTGCCTCCCTTTTTTCAGTAAAAAAAATGGTAAACAAGTTACCTGTTTCTTCTCCTTTCTTTCTTTTGTATTGCTATATGGTATCCTCATGTATTGGAAATCTTATGGCACTGAAACCTAAGCCAGTACCCAAGGTCAGAACTGGATGTTGAATATGTGCCACGACAGGGTAGATTTTTAAAAAAACCCACTAGTATTGAGCTCTGAACAAGTAAAATGTATTTTTTTTCTGGAATTTACTATTGCTGAAATAAGTAATTTCACACTGAGCTTTTTGCTTAGATACTCTTTTCTTCTTTACCAGGTGGCTTCTTTTAGGGGGGAGATTTTCATAGAAACACTTTAATTAGAAGCAAATAGAAACCAAAGTCTTGTGTTCTTGGATATTGCAGTTCCACAGCATGTAGCCTGATAAAACCCAGACCTCTTACAAGACGTAAGCCCTGGCAGTCTCTGTCTCCCAGAGGCTTTAATGTGGTCTCCAATTGTCTCTTGCACCAAAACACATCCCATCTCATCTTGTTCAGCCCAAACAACTTCACTGGGGTCCAGTTTTTTTCAGATGAAAAAATACTCATCTGAGAAGCCTCCTTCAGCTTAAAAAATTAAAAGCTGCCTTTCCCATGACAAAGCATAATCCACAGTTAAGAAGTGACCAGACTCTATGGGGCAAACAAACAAAAACCCTGATCACATTTAGGATCAGGAATCTCCAGTTATATCAGAAGTGAGGTTTGTTATTTTGTTTATTTCTTTAGTTTTTTTCTTATACTGTTAAAAAACCCCCACACAACAGAACAAAAGAAGCAGTGAAAAGAAAGATTTTTGGGATGCCATGTAACTGTTACTGAGAAAATTATCCTTATTTAATAGAACCATTCAGTGATGGAGTTGTACTGTTTACCTTATTTTGACCTACGCTTAAGTGCTTTTACCATGATTGCTAAAGAAAAAAAAAAAGGTTCAGATTCCTTGAATGTCATCCTGCAATGTCCAAGGGAGGTACAGATGCAATTTCTCAGGATGGAAGCGTCCAAAGCATTTTAACCAGGAGCTGAAAAAGAGGATGGCTTGGATCCATAGTGATGTGTCCTTTTCATAATGTGGTGCAGAGCGTGTGCCCTAGGTGATGTTAATGGGGAAGGCTACAACTTCCTTACACACTTCTGTCAACCCATTCTCTTTATGGTTTCATAGGTTAGAACAAATGAAACTTCACTTAGAAACTGAATGCAGCCCATGTGCATCAAGCAAAGCCACTGCCAGATACTTACATTCAGGTACAACATACCTGGCTGCCATGTTTAGCATAAATTCAAACCTTTTCCTGCTGCAGAGTTCTTATTCTGTGATGTGGAACAGTTGTGCACAGACCTGCTGACCAAGCTGTTCAAATATAACAAACTTCTCACTGGTTTTTTTCCTGTACCTATTTATATATAGACTTTCACTTCTGCTGGTGTCCATTCATGAATCAGTTTGTGAACACTGCTCTTTTGTCCTGTGTCCATTCACACCCTCAGCCCTTGAGCTGTGGTAATTAGGAATGATACTTTGTAGATCATTGCTGCTTTCACCTTTAGCTTTGGGAGTACTTGGAGGGAGGCTAATGGATTAAAACTGGCTATATAAAACTAGAAATATTTGTACAAACAGCTGTTTATTAAAAAAAAATGAGAACAGAAGAAATGTTTTCATTAGAAAAAGAAAAAGGTGGCAAATCGTATTTTCCAAATTTGGACCACATTTGCACTGGATATTTCTCCATGAAAAAGCATTGGACTTACATCAAGCGACTTTAATTGTGCCTTTACCATGGCCCAGTATGTTTCTCTTTTGTCCCTTCTTGATTATTCCCTTGTTCAACTTGATTGCTAGTTTTCAATATGCAGCACCCCCAGTTGAGCTATTTGCATTCATTAACCTTTCAACCTGCATTTTGGATTTCGGTTTGACTTTTCAGCTTTGGTTTTACTCTTTCTTTTCTCTTTCTCGGCTAGATTCCTTCCCTCACCCCCACCTTCTTCCTGAACTAAAGAGAGTCAGAGACACACTTTGGCTAAAAGGAGCACAAGCTTTATAAAGTTATTCTCTGTGCAAATGGGCCTTCCAGATAAACCTACTAGTGTTTTTTAGTTCATTTATTTCTTGGATGTTGTCAAGCAATTCTTTGCACTGTTGCACCTTCCCTCAGGGCTTCCTCTTACAATGCTCCCATATTTTTCTTTTCCCACTGATCCCATATTTGACTACTGACTGCAGAAGAATAGCCTGATTTTTATACCACTGCAGGCTTTTTCAGAACCAATACAAAATGATGTCTCTAATTGTAGCTTGGACCTAATCTTTCAGTCTTGTTTCCTCCTCCAATAGTTGCTATCAGCTCTATCTGTTCACTTCATGAAAGTTCTTGCTGTCTAGTCGAATGGCTCACATCAATCATAGCTGCAGGCATGTAATTGTCCTTGCCATCCTGTTTGACTTTGAATGCTTCATTGGCAATGGGGAAAATCCACTAAGATGATATTTGGACTTCATGCAGATACTTAATGATGCCCATGATCCTCGTCGTACCCCTCTTCCCATTCACACATTCAGATTTTCTTCCTTCTGAAGTGTTTCTCACTTATGTTCACATGAAGTCTCAATCATCTTTGTTGTAGCTGCTCTTCTGACAAAGGACTTGATGCAAACCTCAGCTCAACAGAGGGGTCCTGACCCACACATTTAGGATAAATCTGTCGCAGAGCTGATAACAGGTAACGCATGAAGCAGCTACACTAGTTCTTGCAACTGAGCTAGTTCAGCACACCTCTCCCCTAAAAGGCAGTGTGCCGTGAGGAAGTGCCATGGGCTAACCCCAGGTGAGTAACTCCATCGAGCAAATCACGTCAGTCCTCAGAAATTCCCCCAGATGGCTGAGGTTTCTCCTTCTGTTTTGTATTGTTTTCCTGTGTCTCCTGATGTACAAGGTCAAGGTGATGAGACTGGATATTGATGCCTGTGATGACTTCTCTCTGTGTTGCTCCTTACAGATGGGAAAGAGGAGGGTTTGTGTGGGCAAGAAAGGAGAGTAAGGTTGGTCATGAGAGGATATCTGTCAAAATCTAGTGGTCACTTTGGAAAAAAAAACCCACAAACAAGAAAACCCCACAAAGAATCTTTGCAAACCTGAAGCAGGAGATGTGAAGATCAAGCAGTATTGACCGATTGCAAGTTTTCGATCTGTAGAAATGCATTCATACTCCATTTGTCACTTCTGCACTGGAATTTCCCTCTGGCTGGTCCTGTCTGGCCTACAGTGGTTTAGCTCCATTGCAGAAGCCCTTCTTTGATCCTCCTGAGCTCACTTTTCACTTTTTCTTCCCGTATAAGGAATCATGTCTCTTCCAGAAAAAGAGATGGTCTTTTTCCTGCTGTCCTGTAACAATCCTCTTATCACCTCTTGCGTGCCCTTTGCTGTTGAAGACTGCATTTGCTGTACTGCATTATGTCATGCACAAGTCAATGGTAGATATTTGCATGTGGCAAACTTGGCACTTACTCCTCTGAGCAAGATGCTACCTTTGGAGTAAAAGTCCAAGCTGGAGCAAGTGTTAAGAGATATGTTAAACAGGCATAGAAAAAATAGTTACTCTGGGTTATGTTTTCATAAAAAAGACCTTTTCAAATTGTCTTCTTATGACCCTAGCTCCAGTGCATCTGGATTACTGGATTAATTCCTGTTGCATCCAGCAACACAGCAAAACTGAAAACTTTTTGGCGTACGGTAAGAGGTAGTTTCCTTATCTGGAAAATCATGTCCTCCAAAAAAATGGCATGGTAGAGGAAACGTATCAGAACTGAGCAGTGTCCCTGTTCTTTCCTGGCCCAGGCCAGGACCAGAATTACAGGAACAGAGTAGCCCTATCGTTACTGTCTGAACACGGAGCGATTCCATCTCTTTACTTCTTGGTTTTCTCTTACTCCTGGAGAAGATGGCACCTACTGCCTGACTTTCAGTCATTCCCAAAGCATGTTCTGGGCCTCCTGAGCTCTTCTCGCCCTGAGAGTATTTACTGTCTAGTGAGAGAAGAAGTTGTAGGGAGAGATAAAACTCTGGATAACCAACTATAAAGAAGCAAAAAAATCATATTTCAGACTTGTAGTATAGGTTGCTCAAAACAGGAACTGTGACCTGTTATCCACAGCCCTGAGCACAGGATATTACAGGTTTGGGAGATTTTTGCAGCTGATTTGATTGAGAAAACTGAGGAAACTCCCCCTCCTGAGTTACTTTGGATGAGGGGGGTGGTGTTTTTTGTTTTAGAGAGAGAAGCACACTCTTTTTAACTGAAAGAAATTTGCCTTTCTGCCTGAGGGTGTCAGCAGATATTTGGAATTCTGGAAAAAAAAACAGAGGCGGTGAGTCTGCCTTAAAAACAATCTGCACTTTCTGCAGTCTTCTGAAGGAAAGAACATTTCTGTACCAGCAAGTGTTTATAAGCTTCCTTAAAATATTTGGCTGGGAGGTCTGAAGGAACATCAGGTTTCCTGAAGGCTTGTACCACCTTGACCTGTATTTTCTGACTACCAGTGGTCCCCACTTGACTTAAAATCCTTACACACTAAATTATCTTGTAGCTTGCACACATTTTTTGCCATTAGTGGTAGTCTCCAGCAGGCCAAGCTGTATTTGAAATTTGGTCTTCATGGATTATCTGGTTTTGGATGCCTTTGGCCTCAGAAAACTTCTGTCCTGAAAGATGATGTGATGGCAGTGGCCAGACAGATCAGGAGCTGAGCTTTTCACACTCATTGAGCTTGCACCAGGAATTTGGAATATGTCCTTCTCTTCTTACCATCTTTTCTTTATAAGAACTGCTTCTGGTCACAGCTGGCATATGGCTGTTACTTCATGATCAGTATGTAGCATTTATGAATGGACTGTGGGACTTCTGACTCTGTTGTTAAAGTAAAAATCCATCACGTATCCTTGTTTCCCATGTGGTGTGAATGACGACTGTGATTTCAGGACTGATACTCCCACATCAAAGTACAACTGAAAGCAAAGGCTTTAGTTTCCAAAGGAGGTAGTGGTCCCAACAAGTTTGAGTAGTCAGGTAGCTCCTCTATTAATTGGGCAGGGAACTACGCAGTGTGGTCTACAATACATTGTAGCGTGTGGATTACTCATCCTGAGGCTCTGTTAAGGCTTTGCCATGAGTCTTGCACAAAGGCAGCCATATCTCAGTGGGGAGCTGCTGAACACACGCCCTTACTCAGGAAGAAGTACCTTACACTGGAGATGGTGTTGCTCAAAGAGCCGCTTGGACCTCCCCATCCCACCAGTAGGTAGCACATTGACAAAATAAAGTAGAAAAGTGTGAGCTACCGTCATTCATGAGTCCACTGCTATAAACAGGGAGTCTTGCCTTTCTCCCAGGCCTGTACTGCAGTACTTGGTGTTGATTCTCACCTCTTGGCTTTGCATGAGAGTGAGTGAGCTGCCACTTTCCCCGAGCAAATGGGTTTTGAACACAATCATCCTCCTTGGTCCACGCATTCCTACCTGCACACACGGGCAGAATGAAAAAACACTGACGTTAACTGATGCGTATGTCCATTGTGTTTTCCCCCCATTTATTTCAAATCCTGAGTAGGATGTTACTGTTAGTTTAGATTTTTGTTGAGGAGGGCTGCTGTATGGCTTACAGCATTTAATAATGAACAGTTAGATACACATGGCAGTTTCTCGCTTGCACTTATTTTTCTCTAGTGATCCATTGTTAGCTTTCAAATCTGCGTTGATTCTTTCAAGACATCACCCAAACAACTAAGAACTTTATCTGCATCCTGAAGCCATTTCAGTTAGATATGCCTTGAAAACTTAGAAAGAAGCATTGACAAAATATCCAATTTCACTGCAATTTCTGTAGAAAATGTGAAATACCTTGTGTGCATATACTCTGATTCACAGCACTTAACACTGTGAGAAATTGAGCTTCCTGAATCTCATAATAGATCTTTTGTGCTACTGTTGTGCTTTCATTTATTTTGTAATGGCAGTAACTGACCCATTTTTATAGGAATGTAATTTATATCATTTTAATCTGAAATTTTCTATATTCCCAACTGTACTTAATATGTTTCCTCTAAACTAATATGTTTATTTCTTCCCCCACAAAGTATTCCATTCTTCCTTAGAAATGTGGTATTTGACTACACACAGAAATAATTTCCACTTACATCAAGGTTCAAATTGATTTGTTGTGTTAAAGTCACAGTGTCCAATATTGTATATTTATTCTACAGATGGCTATCTTAAATTCATGTAAAATTTTTCATAAGATGGTCTTTTTCATCTTCTTTCCAGTAAAATGCATAAGGAAAATAGAAATAGTGCATCAGATATACGGTCATAGTTTATTCTTCATGTTCAATTACTGGGATTGGTTCCCAGAATGTAGCTTGGCTGCTTCCAGAAATAGTTCTTTAAAATCAGACTGAAGCCCCAAGCCCCAAAGTGAAATGAGAGATACTAAACGAAATGAGACCAAAAAAAGGTTTTCACACATCTCTGTGAATCTAGCCCATCACATTTCAACTATCATTGATATTTACCCCTATGTTTCCACATCTTAGTTGTATTCAAATATATAGTTTTTTTCTCTTTGCTAGACCTTTTAATTCACAATGAAGAAATTCAGCTGGATATTAAAGATAATTTCCTCTCTCTTTCCTCCATGAAAAGCATTCATTTGGGGGTAGCAGGGTAAATTTCTATTCTGAACCTATACTGAGCTCTAAACAATTGTAAACAGAGTCACATATTTAAAATGTGAAGTCCCTCAGACAGAAAGTCCTAGACCTTATTATTTTTATGTGCAGCTGCTGCACTGTAGCATAGCACATTATGGTGCCAGTCTGGGCTTTCTGTTGGTGCACACTCTAGAGGTAGAAAAGTGGGAAAAGCAAAAATATTAAAAAACCCTAGCCAGCAGTTGCTGAGTGGGGTTGGTGTTCTTGGTCACCTTTAGTCACTTGTGCCTCCTGCTGCCCAGTCATTCCCAGTCAGCTGTGCTCCTTGAAAGGAATGCACTTGGGGAATGCCAGTATGGAGGTACAGCTGTACCAGTAAAACAGAGGGACACCAAAGGGCAAGGAGATCTTTTGGAGTGTGCCAACAGGGCAATGAAGCCATGACCTTGTACAAAATGGAACACCTTACTGTGTTAAAAAACACTCTAGGTGAATCATTATCAGCTTTAAAGGTTGGGAGCATCCTTACTGTAATTCCTGTATCTGTGACTATAGCATTACTTTAACAATGAGCATATAATTGATATTAATCAGGTGCTGCAACTTTCCATAACAACAAGCAGGAAAAGCTGGCAGTCTTGTCACAGCAGGTGAAATCATTTGTCTGCTTAGTTTATAGGGAGAGAATGAGGGCTTGTGTTTGTCCATCACTGTTGGGCCATCTAACATCAAATTCCATCAGAGGAACTTGGGAGGCAGGAGAGAAAGTCAACATGTGAAGCATGAAACATAAATAGCAGGATGTGCAATAAATGTTCCTCGGTGTTGCTAAGCAATATGCCAGGCGTGGGCAAGAGCGATGCCATCCTGGGAGCGGTCCAAGTTGCCAGCCCTTAATGGAATATTCTTCTGCTGAAGATCCCCAAAAGACGAAATGCATTTGAGAACTAGGGAAAGCTCATTAGGAAACAACTAAGGAGAAATAACAGCTTTTGAAATGCACATCCATTAATAAAACATGTGACAGAAGCTTGAAAGGCTCTGGTGGAGTAATTTCCAAAGGCACCAGTGAAGTTTATTGGCTTGTTTCTTAGCTTAGAAATGTCTTCATGTCTTCCATCCTTCAGACAATTTCCTATTTAATTTGAAAACGTGGCACAGACACCACTGCATCTGGTGACCTGGGCCTTGAAAACATGGGGCAAGATCCCCCAGTGCTCTGAAATCCCACAGGAAGCTGTGGGTAGGAGGAACTCCATGATGTACTTGACACAGCTTTTTCAGCATTTATTTGGTATCTTTTGGATGAAGATGTGGTATAAAAAACAAGCCACCCTGGTAGACATGGGAATAGAGGGAATTTGGAGGAGCATGCTCTGACAAAACAGCACCTGTATGAAGAGTATTCATTGGGAAACTTCTCAAAGTGAATGTGAAAAAGGCTGTTCATTATTTCCCATGGCCAGTTTGAACTCTTTCTCTCTTGCTGATGGATTTTAGAAGTGTGGAGGCAACTCGTATTTCTGGTCTTTTCAGCCCAGATTAATGTCCTGGCCACATCCCAGCTGCATGTAAGGACAGAGTAGGACTGTCCTTTCCCTTGCTTCCCTAAGTGCTGTGGTATGTTAGCCCTAGATAACAGCCACCCATCCAGCTGCTCACTCCCCCATTCAAACTGATGAGAGAAATTAGGATAAAAAAGCCCATGGATTGAGATGAAGACAGGGAGATCAATTACCAATTACCACTGCAGGCACAACAGACTCAACTTGAGGAAAATTAGTTTATTGCCAATTAAAATAAAAAATAAATAAATGCTGACTTGAGTAGCGGGAAAAAATAAGACAAACATTAAACCGACACCTTTCTTCCCTCTCTTCTGCAGGCTGAGCTTCACCCCCTCCCTCCTGATTCGTGTCCCCCCAAGGGGCGGCGCCGGGGCTGGGGCCGGGGGTTGCGGTGGGTCCCCCCCATCCCCTCTCGGCCGCTCCTCCCTCCTCACACGTCTCCCTGCTCCAGCGCGGGCCCTTCCCCGGGCTGCAGTCCTTCAGGGACAACCTGCTCCCGCCCGGGCTCTCCACGGCCGCAGCTCCTGCAGGAAATATCCCCCTGCTGCGGCCCCTGTGGGGCCCTCCCCGGGCTGCAGGGTGGGTCTCTGCTCCAGCGGGGTCTCTCCAGGGCTGCAGGGGATCCCTGCTGCCGGCCTGCAACGCCTCCCGCCCTCCGCCTCCTCCTCCTCTGCCGCCTTCGGCCCTTTCTGGAACCTGTTTTCCCCCATCTTGGCTGAGGTGCTCGGCTGTGTCCTGCGGTGGGGCCGTTGGAGCCGGCTGGGACCGGCTGGAACCGGCTGTGTCCGGCACGGGGCAGCCCCGGCCTCCCCTCACACAGGCCACCCTGCAGACGCGCTGCCGGTGCCTGGGCACGGGCACACTTCCCATATTCCCTGTTTCTATGGGAAGGGAGTCTGGAAACCGAGGCTAAAGAAAGCCAGACCACAATTCTGATGATGTCCTTGGGCTGGACAGTTGGGACCAGGACCCAGACCTCTGTGTAGAGCCCACCTCCAGTGTGTCAGTGGCCTTTCCAGAGCTCAGTCAGGCATTCTTGAAGATGTCTTGGTTACCCACAGCTAGTGAAGAGATAGATCATGTACACATATGATTGTGGAGCCTCACAGGGGCAATCCAGCTGCAGGACAGACCTCCTAAATGGGGCATGCCTGCAGTAATCTTCACCACAACCTGGCACCCTAAAATGTGAAAAATCTGCACATAATCTTATGGGCTCAGTCTGACCTTCAAAGGTCCTTTTGAAAGCGTACTGGGAATTAGGTGCCTGAGGGCCACCTGAGCCCACAGTTCTTGCTGAAGAAGATGAGCAGCAAGCTCCTCTTTTCTGTGAAATAGCTCGAAGTCCACGAATCATGTACCTGCTTTTCTGCATAATCGGGAAATCCCCAATTGCTTCCTTCCTCCTTTAGTGAGAATCCGTTTTATCAGGAAGATTGAATCTGCAAAGGAATCTGACACCCAAGAGGTTAAGTGGTCAGAAAGAGGTTGTAGAATTTGCTTCTGGCCATCAGCAAAATTTTATGTACAAACAGGTCATTCCTGTTAGCTTTTATCATCAAACTAACTGTGCAGGAACAGAGTAACGCCCGTGACTTCCCCAGTCTCATTTGTTATCACGTTTCCTCTATTGAAAGGGCTTTTCTTCCACAAAGAAAGGATATTTTCAGGAGATGCAGATAGGCAGATGCCTGGTACTAGATAAAACAGCAAATCCCAGTCCCTAATGCTTCCCTAAGTACCAATCTCTTACTGCAGTTATAATTTGACTTCAGCATGAGGATACTGATGCACATCAATTCAGTAGGACTGTGCACATTCAGATTTTTTGTTTCCATTGTCAGTCTGACAGGTAAAAAAAATGTCTTGGGTATTTTAAGCTTAAAGAAAATAATATTAATAATAATTTAGAAAAAGAAGTATGCAGTGAAAGGGAAGTTGAAATTCAGTCCTAGCTATCAAGAACTGTGTATGCATTTTACATTAGTTACAGGTTTTTAAAAAAAATGAAACAAGAAACAAATCCCCACATGAACACAGAGCAGGGCCCCAAGATTTCCTTTATTGTAACAAAATTGTCTAAAGATTATCCTATTGACTAAAGCTTCTATCTGGGCTTTCTCTTTCTTGTTCAAGAAGTCCTGCAGTCACCACTGGATGAGGAGGTGGTTTAAACAGGGTGGTCAGATACTCTCCAATAACAACCTATATATCTGATAGTTTACTCACACATTCCCAGGGAACATAGGTTTGAACCCCTTCAGGTTGAGAAGAGGTCTTATTAATGCTTGGAATTCCCATTTTCCCAGCCAAGTATACTAAGCTCTGGGCTAGCCTTGGCTGTAGAAGAAGACATTTGTCAGAAGAGCAGATAAAACTCATGAGAGGACACCAAACTCTGGGAAAGCTCCTCCTGAGTAGCTCAGGAGCTTGGATCCACAGAGGGGTGTCATGTCCCTGAGCACACCAAGGGGTTCAGCAACCTCTTCTCCCCTGCCTGGGGTTTTGGCTGCTGGTCCTCAAGGCCAGCTCTGACATGATAAGCTTTGATCAGGCTGCAGTAGAAAGGGCCTCCCCACCCTCCTTCAGGAGCTCCAGCTCTTGATTTTGGATCCCATTCTGAGGGACAAGTGCATAAAATGAAAGAGTTACAGTATCTAGCCCAGAGAAATCTCAGCCAACGTTTCTGTATGACAACTGGCATGAAGTATCTGCTCCTGAGAATTTAATGTCTTCTGGTTGATTTTAAGAACAATCAAATGAGATTCTTCAGTATGACTGTAACTCTATTAGATTTGCATTTGTTTCTCTGAGATACAGGATTTTTTCGTAAGTGGAAGTACTCAATGAATTCTTGGGGAAACCTTAAGGGAATTTTCCGTAAATTGGAAAGTATGACCTAAAAGCTGTCTAAGCTGGATGGAGTTGCACAATATCCAAGGAAATTAATTTATGTCCACAGACTCCTACATATTCATTTTCTTAAAAACAAACAAACAAACAAACAAAACTATATATATATCCTGCCAGTTAAGCTTACTTGTATGCTTTCGGCCCTGTAGTAGAGATTTACCTCTTCTTCAAATATGAAATGGGACCATAGAGAGAACTGGAACCAGATCTGTGCCTCCACCATGCTGTGGAAATATCTAAGCCTTGTGACATCTCTTGACAGCTGATCCTCAGTAAGGGATTCAGCAGACTTCAGTTTCTTGTTTCTTGCTTTCTTTTGTGAGGGAGAAACCAGACCACTATGAGGCTGGAAGGCATAAAAAGGCATAGCTTATTTTCTGTGTGTGGTGTCCTCACCATTTACTCCCTCTTACATTCAGGAGTTAGCACTCTGCAGTACAAAGGTCACACTAGGTCCATAATCTGGATACTAAGCATGAGTAAGGGACATAAACACAAGGTAAAGGACAGTTTTGTTCCCAGATCAGATTCGGCTCTTCGTAGTTATTTTTATTACAGATTAGCACAAGGCATAGACTTTGCTGGCTTTTAATGTGCCAAGGTCATTTGGGTGAGATCATTTAAGTGTGGAATGGTTCATTGATCTCATATTTATTCTGAGTCTGTGGTTACCTCTGCTTGTCTTTCTATTTATGTTCTCTTATTATATAATCTAAGAATATGGCAAAGCAGACTAGCTCTCCTGTGCTGGCACAAGCTGCCTTTTTCCAGTTCAGGCTGTCAAAAGCTATTCTATTCATTCGACTTGTTGCCACAGTTGCCTCAATTTAGCTTCTAGTCTCTTCTTCGTGTTGACCCATGTTCTTTGATCCATAGATGTTCACGTGATACCTTTAGCAGGAGTTTAATTGGTTGTATTTTGTTCTTCTTAAAAGAAAAATAAAAAAAAAGATGTGGATGAAGTTTCACAATGGTGACCAAATTCAGCTTAATTTTTAGATGGCTAAATTCCTATGATGTGGAACTAGATTTGGCTACTGAGGTGTGGTCTCTCAAAGCTCCTGGTGTTACTACAAATGCAGAAGTTCTGCTCTGAATTCTAAGCAGGCACAGCCAATCCTGCTTCTCTGCATGAGCTCTATAGCATTTTTTTCCTTCTTCCCTACCTCCTGCAGATGATTTATCACAGATATTAAACTATCCCCAGCCCCAACAAAATACTTCACTTTCCTACTAAGAAGCAGATGCTTGCCAGCTCACATTTGTTATATAGTAATGACATTCTGGAGCGAACTGAAATGGCATTCTGCAAAATTGAAGTTTTTTGCTTTCCATCCCAATTTTTTCTTTCAGTAAGAATGATCATGGAGAAACTCCACTGTGTTTTGCCATCATGCTGTCCCATGAATGACAGCTGTGCTGGATTTATTCATCAAGGCATGGAGAATGTAGTAATAAAAGTGCCAGTCAGCCTGCTTTCTCACTCAACAGAACATAAGGTAAAAGGTAGATTTTTAAGTCTTGAACATCGGTGTAAATCAGGAATTCTGTTAACATGGGACTGTTGAAACCCAGATCAGAATTTGTCCTTTGGAAAAAGGGAACAGTGCTTAGAAGATTGAATGTTGTGACAGTTCATGGATATTTGTGCACTCTTGGCTTCACATGGTAATTCTGACCTGAGCAATGGCAGAAGTCACCTCCTGCTCCAAAACCTGAAGAGCCACTGTGCTGTCGGAAGGCTCTGGGCTCTTGGCATCAAAAAACCTCAGCACAGAGGTGCTGGGGGCTACAGCTATGTTTATAAGTAATTTGGCACAATGGAAATGGATCAGTAAGTGGATCACATGATATGAAACTTTCTGAAGGGAAACCAATCCAAACCTTTGCTTCCTTGGCCGTAGGCTCCTCTACAAATGACCCCGCTGCTTCCTGCAGATGGCAGGGACTTGTCAGAGCAGGTTAGCATCCCTGTCACCATCAGTCAGGGAGAAAAGATGTGTTGTAATTCCTCCTGTGGTTTACAAGTAACACTCCAGTACCTGTTGCCATCTCCAGGACTGCACTATCCTCTGGATGTGGGGTGACAAACAGTGGATGCAAAAGTTTTAGCGGAGGAGAGGCAGCATTTAAGGCTCTCTGCTGCGAGCTGCTCCAAGCTTCTAATCCTCATGAAATGTTCTGAGCCCACTACCATGGTTGAAAGTCTGGCTATATCACCTTGTGGTATCTCACAGCCCCCGACTCCAGCCAGCCATTAGCTGCTTAGTGGGATAGTCACATCTGCTCCAGGCCAAGTGGTCATGGAGATGTGTGGGGTCATCCTCCCACCCTTTACCTTCGTGCAGTGCATAGCACTGATTAATCATCCAGCATTTTAGTCTCTCTGGGTTCTGGAGCTGTGAGGACACTGCTGACAGGGTTCATTGTTCCCATCGGATGTCCTGTTTATAGTGGCTACTGATATATAAGCAGCAAGAGTCACAGTCCACTGTGGGGTCATACAGACATTACGTCCTTTACCTTCAAGTCAAAATTCAAAAATCAACAGTAAGGATCTGGAATGCATTTAGAGGCACAATTAAATCTATCCTCAGAATTAATATTTCCAAGAACTGAGAAAGACATTCAGAAATAAATGACAGATGTGCTACTGTTATTTTGTGTTGTGTGTAAGGCTTTCAGAACAGCACAGTCACAGATAATAGCTTTCTCCGTACTCTGATGAATTTTAACCATGGTGTTTATTTGCAGCCTTCCCTGGCAGAAGGCGGCAGTGTTTTCCCTGTGAAGCCATTTGGTTGAAATCCAAATGACAGCATTTCTCAGAACAAAGCATGAAGCCATTTACTTTCTCAAGACCACACAGGCCATGCTCATTTCTACAGTACCTTCTTGACAATAGAGCAATATCTAAACAAACCCTTAAGTGAGGACTGTGAACAAAATTAAAGTAAGCAAACTCGTTACTTTCCCACAGCCACAGTTTGAAAAAAAAAAAAAATGCAGTTCTTGGTTATTTTGTTATATTCTCACCTGCTGTGAAATGCCTCACAAAACCCCTTAAAACCTAAGAAAAAATGCTTCTGGGAAGTCCAATGTCTCTGTGCTCATGGGAAGAGTTAACGAAACATTTTCTATCTACCAAAATCCCCAGAACAAGTTAGTGCTAAGATTAAAGAGAATATTTAAATTCTGTATAAGAATATAAATATGTATAAATAGGTGTATTCTTAACTAATGCACATCAAAGAAAGTCAGAGAGAGAAAATGTGGAGGTAACTCCTGTGTGCTCTCTATCATACTGCTATATTTATGGCTGAGTTGCAGGTAGCCATATTGTAGTCAGTAAATGGTACCATTTCAGTGGCTTTGGTTTAGTTCATCTGGACAACCTCAAAACTACCAGGGGCCTCACTAAGTTAGGTATTGTACAACACATACCAAAGTGAATTGCCTCAACTTGGTTGTATTTAAATAAAAGGGCTTAGGATCTCAGGGTCTGGAGAAGAAAATTCTCCTGTTACTAATGCTGAAGAAAGTGAGCAGGAAAAGTGAGAAGAGCACTGGTCTCCCACGTGGCTGTCATGTTCCTTATCCCTCAATTACAGTAGTGCTGAACTTCAGTTCCCTTCTTGTTAGACAAAATTGCCTCTGCCTTCTGCTGGAGTTAAACACAACATACCGTGCTGTACTAAAGAACAAACTATTTTATTAACTTCATAATGAGTATTTGTTCCTGGAAAGATAAAATTAATGATAGTGACTGCTGCAGGGGAAAACTGCTCAATTCATGTGGTTTATTTCAAATCAAAATCAAGGCTGTTTAGAGGTATATTAATAAGACGTAACTAAGAGGCAGTCAACTGTACATTCAGGATTAATACTAGCAATGCAACAGATAAAGCACATTACTAGACAACTGCAAAATGTTTAAAGATCTAAACTAAAGACCCTATTGTAAATAGTCAAAGGGCCACTTTTGGCAATGCCAAACCAGGGTCTGCCTGCTGGTGCGTTAACCTGATTTCTCTCCCTACTGCTACACATATTCATACTATTTTGCTATATCACATAGTCATTGTGCAATAATTTGCTGATGTGAGGTTTGCACTTGTGATAATGGGGTAAAGTAGTGCATAATACAGCAAAACCGAAGTCAGTTTTCTCTAAGCCTAAAACCCTTCCTCAATTTTAGCATTGTACACAGGCTTTCTAGACAAGGGATATATATTTCCACATCACCTCATGATTAGTTAGTATTTATATATCAAAGTGACAAATATTATGTGCCTCCCATTTGTGAATTCCGCAGATGAATTGATAGTTGCTGCAGAAGAGAATACAGTAAATAAAGTACACAGTGTCAGATGTTATACATTGCGGAGCCTCGTGAGTGCTCGGGGGAGAGAAAGGATTATGGATGTGGGAAAAGAAACATTGTTCTTTTCAGTCCTGACTTTCTCTTTCTTTTTGAACTTAGCATGAACATGATATCAGAAGTTGGTTTATTCTTATGAATTTGAGAAATCAGAAGCTAAGAATGGCATAAGATTTATAGATAAATTATATGGTCCTTCTTGTTTTTCCTCATGCTCCGCATCCACATATTCCCTTCTGACAACAGAAGAAAATCCCCAAATCCTGGCATAATAGCAGATTCCTGTCCCCAGCAGACAGCCGGGTCTCAGAAGCAACAGAAAATTCCGCAGGTTCTCCAAAAGACTTTCCAGTGCACAAAAAACCCATATAAAAAATATATATGCTTAATGCTATGGTAGTCTGGACTGCAGAGGAAAAAGTAATGGAAACCAGGTACTTCTGATATTTGTCATATTGTCAAGGAATAACTGCTGTTTGGTAAGAACAAAGATGACAAATATTGGTGTTTTCATGAGAAGGCTTAATTGTACCAAGACACAAAAATACTGGCAAAGCTAGTGATCGAGTCCACATCAAAATGCACGGCATAAGAGGAAAAGACTCAAAGATACTCACTCTGCCAAGTAGAACAATAACAACACAGACAAAAATACAATATTTATGAATTTAGCCAAGGGTCGTTAGGAACTAAACTAGTTTCTGTGGGAAATGTTAGAAAACATTATTCCATCTGCAGTTCATTCTACAAATTTACACATTTGCATCTGTGAAAGAGCAGCTTTGCAGAGAACACTTCGTTTCTTATATACAGACACACTTTCATCTTTGATGACAGCAACGTTAGGTTACTACAGACCTTTGCTGGACATATCTCTGAAAGATATGCTGAAAAGAGTGTCCCTGGACTATTCAATTTTTCCCACAATGGTTTTTATTGTTGTTAGATTTTGTACCATTGTCCCTGGAGAAATGTTCTGGAAAGGAAAACTTAATGAGTATGAAACAGATAGCTGCTATACACAGCAACTACTGTTATAAGCTCTGTAACTGTTGGGCAATTTATGATCTTTCCTGGTGGTCAAAAGATAGGAACAACCACAGGTAGAAAATGGAACTAGAGAATTTTACCTTTAATCTTTCTGACTTTGTGAAGGAAGAAGTGAGAGTTTAAAAAAATGCCTTTTCTTTGCTCATTTTCTTCTGTCATTGGTAAAAAATAGATTTTGTCAGCAAAAGAATGGCACCATTTAGGAAGGCAGCAGAGAACCAAAGAAATACAAAGGGTGACAAGAAAGATAAAAGTATTAGAGAAAAAATTATAAGTGGAGGCATGGAGGGAGCTGAATTTATATAGTCTATTACAGTGAAGATTCAGGAAGGATGTCATCATAGTTTATATATAGCTTCAGAGTAACAATAAATATAAAGAAGATAATTCTCAGAGGATGATATGATAAGAAGCAATGGCTTGAAACTACAAATAGAAAACTTTAGGATAGACATTAAGACATATTTCTTAATGACAAGAATAATCAAATGGAGTAGCTGAAACAGCATCCTTATGGAGAATCTCACCTGGGTAAGGTGAGATCTTGTCCTTAACAATGTCCTTATAGGTTTGAAATACCAGACTGATATTAAATTGATTGATATTGAATTAAGTCCAAGAGTCCAGCATTTCCACTTTTCTTGAGAGCAGTAATGAATCTCTTCCTTTCTAGAAGGGGCTTCAGCTCACTGAGGCTTATCCCTGATTTTCTGATGAGAAGTAACAAAAATCTAAATGTTGTAGATCAAGTTCTTGTTACAGGGAAATTCATCAAGCAGGTGATGTATTATTTTTTATTATTTGCACTTCTTTTTGCCCCTGGGTTGGCCTTTTTTCAAGACTCATGGACAGCATGCCAGCTCCCAGGACCCATTGCTGTCTCAGGAATTGACATAAAGCACATGAAAGTAGTGAAGCAATTCCCTTTCTGTGTGTCAAAATTCATGAAAATAGTTCATATCACACAATGCACTGTTTCTTCAAAGGCTTAATCCTGCACTAAGAAAACAAATATGAGCACCATCTTGTTATTGCTACCAAAACAGCACCTGAAAATACCTGAATCAGAAGACTGTGAAATACAAAGATGCTGAGGCAGAGATGAAGTTAGTGATTAGCATCAGGTGGGAGAAAGAACTTTCCAATGGATACTGTGGCATTACAGCATTCAAAGCACCTTGTCACTGAAGTTCGCAAGTGTCCTGGTTTTGGCTGGGATAGAGTTAATTTTCTTCCTAGTAGCTGGTACAGTGTTATGTCTTGGATTCAGTATGAGAGGAATGTTGATAACACACTGATGTTTTCAGTTGTTGCTAAGTAGTGTTTAGACTAAGTCAAGGATTTTTCAGCTTCTCAGCCAGCAGGAAGGCTGGAGGGGCAGAAGAAACTGGGAGGGGACACAGCCAGGGCAGCTGGCCCAAACTGGCCAATGGGGTATTCCATACCATGTGATGTCATGCCCAGTATATAAACTGGGGGGAGTTGGCCAGGGGAGATGGCTGCTTGGGAACTAACTGGGCATTGGTCAGCAAGTGGTGAGCAATTGTATTGTGCATCACTTGTTTTGTATATTCTAATTATTTTATTATTATTATTATTGTCATTTTATTATTGTTATTATTAGCATTATTAGTTTCTCCCTTTTTGTTCTATTGAACTGTTCTTATCTCAACCCATGAGTTTGACTTTTTTTTTTTTTTTTTTTTTCCAATTCTCTCCTCCATCCCACTGGGTGGGGGGAGTGAGTGAGTGGCTGTGTGGTGCGTAGTTACTGGCTGGGGTTAAACCACGACAGCAAGATAGTAATTATAGGCTCTTTGGTGGGATAAAAGGAAATCTTTGACAGAACATTTTAGATCTTGAAAATCACGTTCACTCCCTAGGTACTTTGTACCAGGCTCTGGGCAGATATGCTGGGCTGGACTTGGAATAATGCATGAGAAATTCTTCAAAGCAGAAAAAACGAGGCAATACTCTTGTCACCTCCAGGCATACCCTGTGCCTTATGTATACAAGAGCAATGCCATATATAATATTTAGTATTATTTTGAACCCCCAAAGCTTATGCTTCCTCTAAGTCTTCCCTGGCAATGTGTCTTTCCTCACTGAAGCTGTTAAGAAATACAAAGAAGCAAGAACTAACTCCAGCACCGATTTTCTCATCATGGTTTCACCAAGGAGAGACAAAATCCTAGGGCTGTTTTACATGCAGGTTTTATTCCATTCTTGGCACTTTATGTGAACACCAGCAGATCTTTCTGGGATCCTTGCTATTTGGTAGACCTAAAAGATGGAAGAGACCTCTACATTTTTCTATTTTTCAGTGAATTGAGATTATTCTTTGTTATCCTCATAAACTTTAGCCCGTGCAAGTGTTAAAATACATGTTCAGTGACATCAGAAGAGGAAAACTACTATGAATCCATTTTGAAGGGAACATTTAGATTCCTGAAGGACAAATACCTCAACTTTTCACACCCTTTTCCCTCCTCACAGGTCTCGATCACAGAGCATTTCAGAAGGTGGAGTTAAGGCTTTCCCTAGGAGGGAAGCTGAATTTCAAAAATCATAAAATCCCTCACAAAAGATGAATTTTTGCCCATTGTTGAAGCTTAATCATAGTCTTCTTCCCTCTCCTCCTTGCATGTCCCAGGGCTCCAGTGAGCTCCAATGATCTCTGCGCATGGTGCTGGCACAGCGCTGCCTGCAGCCCTAAGTAACAGCACAGGCAGGCAATGAAAAGGACCAGGTTTTCCAAAGCAGACCATAGTTTTGCACAAGCACACACAGACAGGTTGACTTCCACCTACTATTAACCGTGGGCACCAATAATAAAATACTTGTGACTAATAACCTAAACTGCAGGCACAGGAATCGGAACTAGATCTGCTGTTATCAGTTGCAGGTCAGAGATGAATCTGCATTATCAGATGTTTTTAGACCCATTCAGGCCCTTGGTGGCACATGCTCTGAAGGATTTGATTTTATCTTTACAAGCTAAGTCATAGAGACATGCTGCAAAGTGAAGATGACCAAGCGACAGGCCCAGATGAGCACTCTTGCCAGCTGGGGGATGGGGAGTTGCTGTTATACTACTGCTTCAGGCATATTAAAAAAAAAAAAGCTGATAAATTACACTCTGAGGGAAGACTTGGGAATTAGTTAAAAGCACATGGGTTTTTTTTCTGAACTGTGGTTATTTTTTGGTAACTTTTCTCACTTAGGCTGTCAGCAGAATTTTATTTTGGGCTTTTAAAAACCCAAGATCTTGCATTTGAGCTAAAGAACAAGGTTTCTCCACTGGAGTTTGTATTGAACTAATTCATCTTTCATGTGTACTGGCCTCCAGAGGAAAAATAAAAAAAATATATACTATTTCTCTGAAAAAAAGACAAGGCTCAGAACTGATTTTGTTGATGATTTCTCTTCCCTGGTAGATTGTAGGCTATTTTTTTTTTAAGACCTGATATATGCCAGTTAGAAGAAAATTGTTCTTTCTTATGGAGAATGAAACACTGTGGACTGAAAAGCAATGAAGCAGGACAGTCCCATACTGTGGGAAGTGGATCTTTGGAACTACAGTGACAAAAATTTGTGTTCAGAAATCTGAGCTAGGAGTCTCCAAATGGATATGGAAATGACTTGTCTTAAGTGGTGGAAAATGATTATAGAGTGCCAGTTTAGTCAGAAAATTTAGGAACACACCACTGGAAGGCTGGTTATTTAATTTTTTTTAAATTTAGATTGAAAACAGACAAACCCAATATTGAAACTGTCTGTTTGCAATTTGTAGTGATTTAATGGATCAGGAATGGTCCAGGGCAGTGGCAAAAGGAGTGCTGTCTGGTAACCTGGAAGCTGAGCCTTTCAAAATGTGGAATAAAGACTAAATGACAAAGCAGTGTGAATATTGTGCTTAGTGTTACACAGGCATCTATGGTTATACAGCTTGCCTTTGAAAGAAAGCATATGGTGGGATTGCATTAGCAATGCATTAGCTAGGAGTTTTGTTGTTTATGTGTTGCAAATGCTAAATTTATAGAAAGTTACAGAATTTTCTGAAGATCAGCAATTTCCACCAAGGATTGCCAAAATTTTGAATGTGACAGGAATTAGTGTTTCTTGTGGCATATGGTGTCTGCCGTGTGGAATTTCCTGAATGATCCATCAATTACCCGTACCTGTCAAGCAGTCAGTGAAGAAGCTCGTTCCATGAAGGTGAATAGCTAAAGGGTTTTTAACCACAGTAAAAATCACATCTGTTATTATTTCATACAGTGGTTTTTATCTGAAGAGGAAATAACTTGCTAAATCATAACAAAACATTGGCTGTGGTCTGATCTGTGACATCTTTGTTGTAAGTAAGTGATGAACGTTTCCTTTGTTTATTCTCTATTCTTTGGATATTGTTATAATTTTACGGCAAATCTGGAAATTTTAGTTTAATTTTTTCCAAAATGTTTCTAAAGCTTACAAAAACTATTACATATATGATCTGAAGTGTGTAAAATCTCTGTAGTTTACCCTGATAGTTGCATGGATAGATTCCAGCCACTATGATGTTTTCTCTCACAAAGATCTATTCTGGGTTTCCTGTTGCTTTTAGTTTACATACTTCTGCCGGGATGACTCATTTCACAATCTAACTTGTGTTTCCATTTTTACTCTGGTGATACTCATCCTAATTTTTTTCTGCACTCCTAATCAAAGAACGACTTCATATAATCATAAAGACTAGCCTGCAAGAGAAATTCTTACAGCTAAATTTAACTAAGCTACAAAGTTCTGCAGAGGATGAGGAAAGTGAGTGGGCTTGGAAAATTGATTTAGTTGGAGTATGGTGCTAGTCTTTTTAAGTTGCATAACAAGCAATTTTGACCTTCTGGTTCAGCCATGCTTTGATAGATGTTTTACCTTTTATCCTCTTTCCCTTCCTTCAGATTATAGGAGGAGATATTTAAGCTCAAGTGCTGTAAAACATTTCACTGATTTAAAAATGCTGCACATCAGTAAAATATGATGCAGCAGTCCTTGATAGCCTGGGCTAGAGCTGAAGGTCTTACCAACTACATCTAAGCAAATACATTAATCAGAGACAGAGATTAGCTGAAGTAATGGCCAGGAGTTGTTCATGTTGTTTAATCATTACCATGGACCGGGGCACAGTGTGGTCTGTACCAGCTAGCTCTCTCATAAGCACTGCCTGAGCATGGTTCTGTCATGTCCCCACCAGGGACCCATGTCACTTGGCACTTTACATGAAGTAAAGTGGTGGTGATGGTGAATTCTCTTCTGGTGGTGATGGAGAATTTAGCCATATGGATGAGAGCAGTGCTGTGCTGCTTGGCCTTAGGGTCAAAGAATGAGCATTGGCCTGTTCTATTTATTACTACGTATGTAGTAACTGGGATCTACTTTGTGCATAGCTAGATTAGAAAGGGAGAAAGTCTGCAAATAGGTTACACCACTTCTTCTGAAGGATGGTACCATAAAAGCAGGATTTCACTGCCCGCTCCTTTCTTCTGGATGAGTCCAAGGAGACCATTCAAACCAGCTTTGAGGCTGCTCTGAACCATTAAAGATGTAAAAATAAGAATTTTAGGGTCACTTGTAGATGAACACAGAACTGTGCAAGAAACCTCAAGAAATTACTCAACACTTCTTGTAATTTACATAAAACCTCCTGCTGGCTCTGAAGGGGTGTCTTACCTACACCATTGCCTGCACTGTAACAGCACAGAAATTGTCTGATAGCAGTCTCACATCCTTGATTCATTGCTTCAGCCTGGGAAAGAGATCCACAAGTCTCCCAAAACTCAGGTAAGCAATTCCCACACCTCATGCAACTCCATTGATATGGTCTATCCTACTGAGAAAATATGTCTAACGGTAGATGAGGGAGAAATAGCCAAGAGTGGGAAGATGTACAATCAACTGCACAAATTAACTGCTCAGATATATGAGGAGGAACAAACATCCAGATAAGATTCCTCAAGAGATGCTGGGGGAGAGCAGGGAAAAACAGATAGATACACTCATCCTATTTCAGAGAAGACTAACGTTAGAGAGAGGAAAATTATGGAAGTGTCTGTGAAACACATGAAAACATCTAGGTGTCCCAGCTTTAGTGAGAAAGTGAATGTATTGCCTTAGAACAGACAAGAAAGATTATCCTAAATTATACTAAGTGACGTTTAGATTAGCCTTTAGAAGAAATACTAACAGTAAGATAGTTAAACTCACCACAAGGTTTTAGGATGAGACAACAAATCTCTTCCATCTGTCACAAATGATGTCAGCATTATGAGACTGCCAGCTACATGGCAGGAGACTAGATGACTTCTTCAAGTTGCTTCTAGACCATTTGTTCAGTGATTTTTCTGTGGATGGAGGTGGCAGTGGCAAATTTGGTTCAGCCCTCGTCCTGGTGTTATTGCACTGATGGCCATACTGCTTCACAAAATTAGAATCAAGAACAGTTATGCTTATACAAAAAGCAGTGCCATTATTGTAAGGTCAAAACAGGAATTCAAGCAACTGTATCATGGAAAGCAGAATGGTTTGGAAAGGCAGAAGTATGTTAAAGCAAAACTTCTTATACTTTTTATTTATAACCACCTCCAATACTAATATATAGCATTAACTTCCTTTGGTCATTCGTTTTAAGGCTTGCTGCTTACAGAGATCGAAGAAACATGATTGCCACTGACATATTAATCAATAACAGGGAGTAGAGAAATGTCAGAGAGCAGCTGGTAATGTGGTTAAAACAAGCTTTGGATCAAGCTGCTCAAGAGAGGTAAAGGCCAACAAGTAGAATGGATGCTAGCTGCAAAAAAACAGCTTAGAGACATTGCTCTTTTAACAGCCTTAAAACAGAAGCTTCTTAGCAAAGCAGTCCTTCATTCACATCTGATTCTGGACTAAGGTCATTGGAGAATGACAGGGATGATTATCAGACGACTACAAGATGCAAGGATGCGCTGCAGTGACAGAAAGGGAAGAATTAATTGTGGATCCATCTCAAGCAGACTCAGAAAGGAGATCTTATTGAAGGAGGCTGTGGCTTACCATAGAAGAGGTAAAGGCCCAGGAAAGCAGAGAGAAGATACACATATTTCAGCAATGGTTTACAGGAAGACTTAGACCTGAAATCTTAGTGGTTCTGGACACATGAGTATGGGATTGGACAAAACAAGAGTGATCAGTATAATATATGGCCCTCTCTGAATGTTTGTCCTTGATGAGTCTATGCAGAAGTACAAAATGTTAAGTAGTCTTTGTGGAGAGGCTGGTTCTTTTGATTGGCATGGTTACCTAGGCAATGGGCTGATTCGGTCAAAAAATAGTGACTACTCACAGCAGCTTGATAATGTCATATTTGAGAATGAAAGCAAATCCCATGAGAAGATACTGAGGTAACAACGTTAAATAAACTATAACTAAAAAATGAATTGTTACTAAGCTTGCAAACAGAGAGATCACCTTCCAACTGGTTCATTGCCATAATTCCGTGAGTCTATCAGGATGTCCAATGGACACATCTAGTAAGCTATTTTCTTCTCCTTTGAGTCTTCCGCCAGCCACTTCCAATCACTTACATGGCCAGTACCTCTATTCATACTGTCTGAGCAAGTCAGGGGAAACACAGCAAGCACAGACCTGCAGCCTGGGAGGGGAAGGGAGGGGAGGGGAGGGGAGGGAAGGGGAGGGGAGGAGAGGCTCTTCCATGGCAAAAAGAGATGCGTCCATAGAGTTAGCTCTGAACATAGATGGTCCCTAGGCCAGACAGGTTGAAAGTTGGAAGTCCATCAGTTGGATCATCCTAATTATTCCAGCCCCATTCTACAGCAATGAAAAATCTGAAATAATGTCTGAAAATCACTATCTGATTAGATGAGTATTTCCGATGAGAGTCATATGGCTACCTTACAAACCCACTTTAGCAAACTCTGGATTCGGGGTCGGGGCAGGTGTGTTTAAACGCTACAGCTTGGCTCCAGAGGGTTGATGGGATCTATTGCCATATCTTGGCAAAGCCCATAGGGCTTGCTGGGCTCTGTAATCCATGCTGGGGCCTTTTCAGGTTGGAAGTGAGGGCTTAAATGGGATGAAAAGCCAGTGTACCTTTCTTGGGTCTACATTGTGTGCTGCCTGTGTACATGCAGACAGGGTGAATAACTGCAGCTAGATGGGATCTATCTTGCCTGGAGTAGACACACGGTGCCCTGCTTATGTGAAGGAGAGGGATGGAGGAATAGTTAATCTCCAGCTGACTTTATCAGAAAGCTTCCAGTCTACTTTTTATTGCCTGAACCATGCAAAGCTGCCAGAGAAAACAGTCTCTTGTCAGGATGAAGTAGTGATGTCCACCACTCCAGCAATGTTAATAGGAATTGGGGCTGCTGCAAGAAACTGAGCTGATATGGGATTTAGAAAATTGCAGCTCTCAGGATTCCTTCTTAGATGTTTTACAAGGAGCTGCATCCAATACATATCGTGCATAGCATCTTCCAGTAGTTTGCCACTGTCGGAGATGGAAATGCCCCATTGTGCTGCCCCTCGTGAGCGGCACTGGTAGGACCAGTCATGGCCCCGCTACCAAAAGGTCCCAGCCCCTGCTGAGGGGGTGCCAGCGTGATGACACGCTCCTCCTGAGAGCTCTTTTGACAAAGAAAGTGGTGGTACTCAGTACAGCTGTTTCCATCTTGGTAGGACTCACTCTTAGTTAAAACATTATGATTCATGGAAGAGTTTTAGCTCCATGATTCATTCAGGACCACTTTTCACTACTGCCCAAAAACTTGTAATCAGTAGGTGACTTGCCTTAGCCAAGAGAAACTAAAAATGATCCAAAGTTAACGGTTCTTCCAAAAGAAAACTGAGGCCTTTCTTTTTCAGAGGTACACAGCCAGCACTAGGGCAAGATTAGACGCACCAAAGCTTGGGATATTCGCAAAGCAAATGCATTCCAGCCTGAGCAATATAGCAGATTCACGAATAAATGATTTTATTATTGATGAACATTAAACTGGCATGAGTTGCCAATTCTCCTTGATCTCCTGCAGATAACATTTCTTCTGTCCAAGATGTTTTGCCCTGGAGGTTCCACAGCTTTCCTTCTTATAAATGTATAGGATAAAAGTTGTTAGTTTTGTCTATATTAAACATAACAGATCTAGGAGTAGCCAAGGGAATAGGCTCCTGGTCTTTCAGTCTCTTCTTTTCCTGAAGGTTTTCAGATTATCAGTTGTGCTGAATGCTGGATCAATTCTTTGCATGCTTATACTGAGAGGGCAGAAAAGTTCAGAAAACTTCAGCATGAAACAGAGAAAAGGGTGAGACAGAGGGAAGCAAATACATTTTGAAATGGTAAAAACAAAGAAAACAATATTCATCTGCACGGACATTAACTATAGATTGGATTGTGAGCTATAATAGTTCCTTGGGAAAAGGACAGAGTTAACCATATTCACTCCATCATAGATAGGCCATTTATTGCGAGAACTACTGGCAATTCTACGGAGCTGGTTTCTATACCTTATGTTAAAGAAATGCCCAAACCCTGGGCGAGTATGAATAAGCGTTTTGTGTACTTCAAATAGCGTACATTTGAATTGGACAGGGTCCAGAGACTCCAGCCAGAGATTTGAGCATCAACATGAGTCAACCTGTTCTTTGATTCTTGGAGATGCAAATAACGTCATTGCCTTTTGCTGTAAACCATTAACCACTAGCAAATGATTGGGGCCAAAACCATTCTTGGATTGGATGTGCTTTACCACAAGCATTACACCAAGAGTAAATTCAACTTTTGGGTTTGATAATAAAGAAATCATAACCATGTGGGATTTGAGAGATCACCAGGGTGATGAATTTGTGTCCAGTCAACAGCTTGTAATGAACCGATTTGTGTGTGTGACCAAATAAACTCACTAATGCCTCACTAATGCTCTGCAACCACAGGCTTACTATGTGGAAATCCCTGAGCTCCAGCTCTCTGGGTTCTTGTAGAGGAAAGGGTCACTGTGATGGTTGAGAGTTACAGAGGTTCCTTTGTAGTTCGTCACGACATGGATTAGTTCCAAGCCAGGGCCCTTGGCTCCCAGCGCTGAGGAAGCTGTCTCTATTTCAGCTCCCATTACAGTTACACTCGCCGCAGCATCAATGGGGACCTCCTGCCTATGTGTGTGCCTGGAGTGAATCCTAAATCAAATCCAGATATGCATTTGATTGCTTCAGTGGATTAGATCTCCAGGAAAAGAAGTGAGGTGCCTGAAGCTGTTGAATGTAGTATGCACCCCCAATTTTCATTTGGGGCAGGAGCAGTCATGGTCAGTCAGCTAAAGAGAAATTAAAAGTCAGTTTGATGTGCTTTTCCAGAAGAATTAAGGAGGATAAACTTCCTTTTATACAAAATTTGTACAAGTGAACCACAAAACAAGGGGGACTCACTGACTCATCTTTCTGGAAAGAACAGTGTGCAACAACAGTAGCATCTCTCCTTATATAAGTTGAGCTTGGCTGGCAGCCAGATGGAGAAGAAGTGTAGAGATGTGTTTAAAGCTAATTCAGCTCTGGCCAGAGCTGAGCCTGGCCTCAGCTGGGGCTGGGCAAGTTAGGAAAGAAGAGGCTGGATATTCATGGCAAAGAAGAGTTAAGTGTTGCCAAGCATTGCACATGGTATTAATTTTAATGTCCTGCCTCTTATAAAACCTGTACACATAAGTGTCTGTCATAAAACAGAATGAGTTTCCTCCAAGGTATTTGAAAAACAAGCTAAAATATACAATACCGTTTCAATTTCTGATACAGACAATTGTTGATCTTCCAAGAAATCAGTTAGATGCACAGATCACGGAGTCAGGTCTCTGTCCATAAGGATCTCGTGTCAGTCCAGACCACACTGGTACAGTGTAGACTAATGTCTTGAGTTTTCTATTTTCATGTTTCTTGAAAATGTAATATGGTGGCTGATGCTAGCACAATGTGATGAACCGCCCAGTTAAATTCTTCTCTTTCTGAGCACTCAGCTTAATTCTTTGTTGAACATGTAAATTTGTGAAAATTAATTTTATTAATTAAATAAATGTATGAGGCAAAATTCAATTTCAGGAAAAAACTTGATCGAATAGATTTAAAGCAGTCCTCAAATGTCACAGGTACTGGTATATCATAGCATCCACATCAGGAAAAGGATCAAGCTTCCCAGTTTGTGGTATCCCTAGTGTATTCAGGTTTGACAGTCAATGCACAAGGTCCCTGACTTTCTCACACGTGTATTCAGAGCTGTGCATATGCCTGGCATTTGCATCCCATTAAGAAAAAAAGATTTCTGACATACTTGTGAGACAGCATAGTATCTAGGTGGAAGTGTCTCCTGTTGTCCTCTTCCCTCTGCTACAAGAAGAAGGCTGGAGCAGACCCAGGGAAAAAGCATTGTTGCGCCCTATGTGCTCAAACCCCGGCTTTATTTAAGTGTGGATCTTGGGTCTAATGCCACTGCAATAGACAATTCCCAATTCCAAGGGTCCTATTGTTTTATATCTCTGAGGAAGTAAACCTTTAGGTTTTCCCTGTACCAAATGATAGTCATGTTAAATTTCCTCATTTGATTAAAACCCAACCAAAAACCAGAATAATGCTTGTAAATGACCAAAATTGATGTCAGTCACTAAGGAGACCTTAGGGTAGGAATTTCCAAAACCTGCTGAAAAGTTATTACAAATAACAGGCCTCAAACTGTGGTGTGGAGATAGGAATCTGAAACTACATGAGGATGCTCTCTGTGGGTGTCTCCATCCAATTCAGCCAGGTAGGATTTAACAGTGAGCCCTTCTCTAACTCTCATTGACGTTGGTGTAAAGCCAACAGGACACACTTTTTCCTGTGTCCAGAGGTGGCAATAGTGATTATGCTGAGCTCAGTTTACTACAGATTTGTGGTAGCAAATTGTCTTACTTACCTGTTACTTCACATTTGCATCTCCACAGTTTCTAAACTGGGAAAATATCTGAGCATTGAAAGTGGAGTGAACTTCAGCACAGAGCCTGAGAAAGAAAAATAATAAATACTGAGTCATGAGCATGAGGCCCTTAAAAACTCCCGCATCAATATAATCTGTTCACATGTTGTTTTAGTTCTGATGACTGGTACTGATCACCAGGAAGACTGCAGAGCACAGAGCTGTCCACGTGGAGAGAAAAGCAAACTCAGGAGCGACAGGGGGTCGGGTCTGCCTGAGGGGAAGTGGAAGGAGCCAAGCTCTCTGAGGAGCCATTTGCTATATATTTGGGTTTCATAATAGCCTGTACTGGTACCGTGGTGTGGCTTTTACCCCACCTTTTGCAGAAACCCATCTTAAAATTATTGTAAGCAGATTGGGGGATCAAACTGTTACCAGGTATTTTCAGTGCTTAATGATCTTTATTTTTGTAGTATTTTAATTAGACTCTCCTGGAGTCTTTCCTCTTTTAACTGTGGCTGTTATAATCTTTCAGTTTTTTTCATTCTCCCTTTCTCTCTAACTGCATTGAGAGCACTAAAGAAAACAGCCCACTGTCAGGTAGTTCCTCTCTTGAGCTGATTTCTCTTATCACTGTAATGACACCGTTCTCCCAGGACCATGAGAGGGGGCTTTCCCCCATTCAGGTGACAGCACGCTTCTGGGTTTTCTGATACATGAATGATGTGATGGCAGGTTCCTCAAAGACCATCTGATAGCAGTAAGCTTACCAGGGGTAGGGGTATGCAGTGTCACCCGCTGGGACGCTGCACAGGGCTGTGTAATAAGGACACTGTCAAAAAATGAGCTTTTTTTGTGAATTAACCCTGCTTTATTCACAGGTTTGATGCTACAGTTATAGGCTTTTGATGGATTCATTTTTTATTTCAACTATGACCAAGCTGGCCGGTACTGTGACAATTGAAACAATGGAATAGATGTACACAAAGGGAGTTTTTTGTGCTCAGAAGTACATGTAACTGCTGCATAGCTTTGTCTCTGTTTCTCTGTTTTCGTTAGGTATTCTGTGGTTTTGGGAATTCTTCTTGTGCATATTAGGGCAAAGGTATGCCGCTGTGAATTCAATGACATGGGGGTATTCTGAACTGATAACTGAAGATGCAAGTGACATTTACAGGCTCTGACACCCAATTTAGTAAATACATGCACAAGTTAAATTTGCAATCCTATACTTATGTGATGTTATAATTGTGCCTTTTAAAGGCAGGTGTTTGCTGTTTATAGGTTCGTCTGACTTTTTTTTTTTTCCAAAGCAAACCAGTATTTTCCCACTCCGCTAATCTAGCTGGAAAATGGATTGACCAAATCTTGTTTAACTTAAAAAAATACTGAAATAACTAGCTGGTTATAATCAATCATAAAACATTTATCCTCTAGGTGAGCTTGGCTTTATTTTCAAGTACTGTGCAAATGTAACAGAGGTGTGAGCAGATTCGGATTAAAGTCTTCATGATGAACTGTAGACACCTAATTCAGTGGAAATATTTGTAGAGCAAAGATATGAGAACCCAAAGGTATGGAATTAAATTTGTAACCTTAACTACACCTATAGCTATTGCAGTTCCCTGTAGAATCACCATGGCAACCTGTGGATGCCACAAAGCTACAAACCCTACTATTTCAGTTACACTTTCAAGAGCTATTGTTTCTCTTTTATTTTATTTGTGTATGTTTCTGTCAGTCTCTGGCGCTAAGTAGGTCAAACCATGCCCCGCATACTCACAGTTGCCCAATCACTGAGCTCTGTTTGGGTGAAAGAGAGACAGAGAGCAAGGCACATGCCAGGTTTGTTGGTGTTTTTTTTTTTTCTTATTGCACTCTGGGCCAGTTTTTTACACATAATTGGGCATCAAAGCTGCCAATAACTGTGTTGTTGCATATTCAAGAGTCCAAATTTTCCTCCAGAGTGTCTTCGTGTTTCTGAAATTTCACCAGGATCATTATCCTTAAATACCCAATTCCCATAGAAATCTGCCAGTGAAGGTGCTTAAACAAATTACATAACAACTATGCTCATTCCTAGCCATTAATCTTACAACTATACAAAATTTTGCATTTGTCTTCTAAACTTATATTCATAGAGGCAAGCAAAGCCCATTTACGCCATCCTTTGAAGAGAAGGGTAAATTACTGATTTGGCTGGGAAGGGATTGCTGTTGCTGCCCCAAGGTGCACTGAGGTGAATACAGATATGGGATAACCCATCCTAAACCAGAAAGAATTAATTGTCCCCACAGGGTCCTCTCCATCATTGCTAGAAGAAGCCTAAACAAGGAAGTAGCACTGGTTGTTTGACTTGCAGAGGATTAAAGTAAGGTGAGATACACCTCACTTCTAGGCCTAATAGTATAGCCTAGGTTAAGCTCATATGATCCAGAGCGAAACACAACTCCATGGTTTATACCACCAGGAATCCCAACAGGAAAGGTGCTGTGATCAGAAAATGCAGCTTTCTGACATAATTTTCTGCCTGCTCCTGCTACTAGAGAAGGAGTCATGGATCTTTGTTTCATATGCTGTCTAATGGGTGCAAAATATCTGTCTGTGGGGATGCCTTCGTGCTATTCCAGCTTTGATGAGCACTTACACGATTGAAAAAAGATGTCAGGGATGGAGCTGAATGCTTTCAGGCTTGTAATAATCTTTACAATTTGGCTTCCTACCAGCCAGTTACGTAATCTATTACAATGAGAAGTGTTTGTCCAAATATTTATTTAAAGGACCACTTAACCTCTTTGATTTATATTCATGAGCAATTAAACAGACACACGGGGTGCTTCACATATATTTTCCCTTGGTACAGCAGTTAGTCTGAGTTTCAGCACAGATCCAAAAGGTAGCTGTCTGGTTGTCCCTTCTCCCCTCCCCAGCAAGCCCTGAGTCCCAGAGGAGTAACAATTAGCTGGTGCGTGACAGTGGATGGATAACTGGGGCGGCGAGTTTTACGCTTCGTGCTGGCATTTTTGTTATCTTGCTGAAGCAGACTATGCAATGGATTCAGTAACCAGAGGACCTGAATCTGCCTTGTCAGCAGGGGATAAATATGTGGCAATGACAGCTTTTTGTGATGGTGATTAAGGATGTCTGGCTGTCATGGTGCATTTGCATTGGTTGGTGTGAGTACGCAGGTCCGGAAAAGAGTGTAGCATCTCTTTTTGTCCTTGGAAGCAGTTCGACTGAAGTGCTACTGGGCCTGTTAAGTAAAACACACATTTGAGTTTATTCCTGTATTGTATAGATCACTAAGAAGCTTTTCTTTGTAATGGCCTTGTCAGGGAGGAAATGCAATTTAGAAGGTCCGAAAAATTACTGCTGGCTTATGTCAGGTCGCAAAGCTTGCTTCTAGCTAACATCATGCCTTGTCCATCATGAGTGTTTTTCTGCCTTCAGAAGAGTTTGTAATCACAAGTATTGAGAGCAGTTTCTCTTCCTCTGCAATGTACTGAAGTAGCTCAGCAATGTCATATGTGGGAAGGAAATGCCTTCTGGGCTCTAACCCTGCCCAGCATTCACCCTTAAGCATTTTTGCTTCCCTGGAGGTACCACCAGGCTGCTTAAAACATCCACTGTTTCTACTTCCATCACTGGAGACTGCAAATGGGGAACATCTCATGTCCCTAAGACTGAGTATAGAGAACTGTGCACGCTGCGTCAGGGCTGGTTTCTCCAGAGCCCAGTTAGAAACTTGGGAAGGGCTTCAGCTCATGACTAATGAATTTAGGTGCCTAAATTCACCTGTCCATGTGAGTCAGACATTTCAGGACCCATTACATTCAGTAGAGACCTAAGGCTTTATTCAGCTATCTAAAATACTGCATGTCAGGTAACCACAGGGGGCTCTAGATCTATGGCCGACCTGTGCCCTTCTGGAACGGCAGCTGGAGTCCAGGTGGGATCTCCTGGGGATCTCAAATGGTCTTAGCCGCTGCTGAAGCCACTGAATCACCTCTCTAGAGGTGGACACCGAAATAAAGATGTGGATGTGTTGGAGCTGAATCCCTTGACCTGGAACATCAATGGCCACAGTTCACACTGGATGCTGGAAGCAAACCGGAAACTTCTCAGGTTTGCGCCAAAGTTTGCAGAAGTTGATGCAGATTCATTAATGGCTTTTGGAACGCATCCTTAAAGAAAAGTCATGCCTTAAGGTGTGATTCATGGAAACAGCTTTAGAGCTTTTTCTTTTTCACATTATCAAATGTACCTAGTTTACAGGGGAGAAAAACTAATGATGTTACTTTAATTAGCGGTGATATCAACTGACTCCAGGAATCATGCTTTGTTCTTTCCTTCCCACCTTATCACATTTTTCCACTACATATAGCACATCCAAATGAGTGCACAATTATTTTTTTTCTTTACTAAAAGTAGATTGATGTGGTGGAAGTGAATAAAAAAAAAAAAGACACAGATTTTTAGGTTGAAATGGAACAACACAGACATACAGTCTGACCTCAAACACAGTAAAGTTCTGAGAATTTTACTAATGATGCCTTCAGGGAAGGAAACTGGTCTCTCTCTGGGAAGGATTCCCCAACTGATCAGTAATGGTGAACAGGTAACTCACTCGTTGCCCTGTCTGTTTACAGCAGGTGGATGGATATATATTTATGACAACTTGAAAAGATGCTGAATTTTACTAGCAACCATAAATTCTCTTTAATAGCAAATGATTATGTTTAAAGAAATGAGCACTTCAGATTAAAAAAAAATTAATGGCTTCAGCTATTGGTAAAAAAAATATATACATCCATTGTACCTGTTTATCGTCCACAAATTTTCTATAAAAAGCAATGAACAGGTCACTATGATTTTCCTTCTAGATCTTTTTTTATTGATCCCATGTTCGGAGGTTACCATCTAGGCCATTCTGCAGATGAGGCTAACCTTTTCATAGCTGTAACAGGGATGCTAGTTTAAAATTTATTTTCAGTTAGGATTTTTTAAGTACCTTGGTGAGAATTTTTTGAAACATCATTGAATTGCTCACTGAAAATTCACCTTGATGTTTCAGAGCAGACTACCCCAAAACTGTCACTGAACTTTAAAATGTCACAGTACCAGAATTATATGCTCTAAAAATAGAGGGAAGGCTTAAAGAGGAATTAAACTGACTTAGACAAGTTTAATTAATCACTATGCTTTGGAAAAAGAGTAACGTGCTTTTCTGTTGAAGTGGAGAGACAGTTCAGACAGAGATCGGGTTGCACAGAGGCAGTATCGGAAGACATCAGTGTAGTAAGCAAGAGCGAGCCCTGTTCTTTTCAGCTCCTGCTTTTGGAAAGCGTGACAGAAGCCATTTCAATACAGCCCATGTGATGTCAGCCTACTACTGGGGCCTCACGCAAATCCACTAGCGGCAAATATCTCCTTGGCTCAGCGGATTGAATCCATGCTCTAGCGTGCTCTCAACATGTTTGTACACACACCTGCCTTCGAGTGTGTGACCAAAGAGAAGAGCAGAGCAGGTGACCTGGGACAGGAGGGAAAGGAGAAGAAGGTCCTTGGCAATGCTGTTATGTGTTAGTTGATTAGAAGGTGAGACTGGTGGCATTTGTGGGGCAGAAGGGAACAAAGTAGGTTGTCGCCAGCCCCATCTCCTGCTATTCCTGACGGGGCTTTGATGGACCCTGGACCCAAATCATCACCTCATCTTGTCTGGGGCTGTCAGTAGAGCTGGACATTGTCACTAGCCGAGCCCTACTCTAATGCTGTGGGACCGTGCCCTGCTGCTGAGGGCACGGTCTCTGCCTGAGCATGGTTTCCCAGCTTGTGTTCACCTGGAGCAGCCCCACTCCTGCTGCTCCCTGACATTAGGTGATGTCAACACACCTCTCCATTAGCACCGTGGGTATACCTTGAGGAGTCAAGAGCTCACCCACCGGCTGCCTACAGTGTTGGTGCGAAGCTGGGGTTTTTGGAGTTGGTTCACGGCTGCCTTCTTGCAAGGAGGCAGCACTGAGTTCCCCGAGTCCCTTCCCTGGCCAGCTCTCCAGCTATCATTCAGACATAGAGGGCCCTACTTAGCTATGCCCCATTTTAGGCCTCTTTGGACTACACAGACCCATCTTTTGGCATCGTGTAGGTGAACCCCAAAGCACTAAGAACCATTTTTTTTCCTCCTAAACTTATCGCATCTCACTTGACTGCAAGTTCAGCACAGCGGTGAAATGCATGCAAGTGGCTCAGCTACACTGTGAATACCACCATGTTTTACTAACTCATCCTCTGCAAAAGGACTGTTAATATCAGCATAATTTTTTCCCAAAGAAGTAAACAGCGTGATCAACCCCCATCTTTCCCATATAAATAAAGGCAGTCAGGCACAGTAAAACTGCTTCTGCAGCAGGGGTACCTCAGCTGGCCCCTTTCCCCACTTGATTAGCAGGGTCTCACCGTGGGTAATTCACTCAGCCCTGCGTGGATGTTTCTAGCCAGAGCCAGGAGCAGGTTCAGGTCCCTCTGCTCTGCAGTCTACCAGATGATACAGCTGTACTCCTAAGCACTTCAGCTGCCCAAGTGACTTGGGCAAGGTTGTCTGTCTAACTTGTGTGCAGCAAGGATTTGCACAAGGTCTTTGCCAGGCCAAGGCTAGCAGCCTAATCACAATCCCATCCTCCCGTTCCTAAGATCATGCAGAGAAGCTAAACTCAGAGTATATTCTCCTAGCTGATCTGTAATCCTCTGAAAACCAGAATTTCTAATGGGAAAACTGATAACCCCTCAAGTCTGGCAGTGCTGTTGAGTGCTGCTGTAATAAGGTAGTGTATATTCAATGTAAGGATAATGGATAATGTGGGATTTATAACAAAGCCATAACTCAATAGAGGGGGTTCAGATGATATCATGAATTGCAGCCATGAAGTATGATTGATCGATGAGATCATTAGAAAGCTGAGATTGAATTACAGGTCTGGTAATTTATCACTCCACAGCCTCAGCATTTTTTATGATATTTGAGGAACACTCACAAGTTTTCCTGCACTGTTTTTTTCAGGTTCCTAATTATAAATAAGGTGCCTGAAGATGCTTTTAAATCAGTGGGCAGTCTAGTGTCACTGTCTTTCACTGTAATCAGAGTTGCAGGCATACAGTGAACTTCCCTTTTGAATTATTTAAGATGTAGATCATTGCAGAATTACAACATAGCTTTTTCTTTCTCAGACACGGTAGTGGAAAATTCCAGTGTAATATGACTGGAAGGTAAATTTCTTTCATAGTTAACATTTTATTGTGCTAATTAAGAAGCAAAACAGAAAAAAAATCTCTACATTCTATGTAATTGTTCATATTAATTAATAAACAAAAACCAGTTAGTCTGAGGCATGACATTTTTCAACACTTTTTTTTTTTCCAGCTGGTTTAGTAGATTATACTTGCATCTCTGTACATGATATCTGGCTAATCACTTGGATATATTTTGTATATACATATAAGCTGTCCGGAGCCATAACAGTTTGATAAAGTAACAAGGCATTTGCTTTCTAGAGGATGAAAATTAACAGCCATAAGCAGACCTGAAAAATTAATGGATTTTAGTTCATTTTCCAGCTCTGACAGCTACTAACCCAGAGCATTATACAGTAAAATGCCCAGGATAGCTGGCATCTTTGAAAGCAGTCTCCTCAGTCTGTGGGAATGGTAAGCAAATTGTGAATCCACCTGGGTGATATTTCTGGACCTAACTTTAAGAAAATAAAGCCCAGAGATGCCACTTGCACTTGATGTCTAATCAATTTGACAGTCTTGTCCCCATAACAGCTGGAGGACAGGGACATTCTGTCTTGCTTCTTCCTTGCTTCTTCCCATATATCTTGCTGCCCAAAGTCTCTATCCAGTGCTGACTTATATATGTGTTTTTCATTCCCTCACTTCCAGCATCATGGCTTCTGTGAAGCACTATCTGTGCCCATGCATCTTCCATGCCCATGGTGCCCCAGCTTCCTCAATTCTTTCAAGAGGGTTAAGAGTGCTGGAGTTGTTGTCTTCCACTGATGTTTTGAACTCTTGTGATGATCTTTTTCATGTAGCAGAAGGAGAGTGATGCAATTCCCTCGAGCTTCCCTGCTTTGCTGGTGCAAAAGTAGAAAATTATCCTTTTTACTTCTTTTTGTTGTTGTTGTTTTTGTTTTGTTTTGTTTCTTTTCTTTTCTTTTTTTTTTTTTTAATTTCCCTGGTGCTGTCTGGAAGGACTGGTGGACAAGCAGAATTCCCAGTTTTTTGGAAATTTCACCTAAGAAATGCATTCAGTCTGAATTAGGCAGAGTGGACAGGGATATTCAGAATTTTCTGTGAACTGGGAATTCCAAGGAAAATCTCATGTCTGACACACCAGATTATTGTGTTTACAAACCAGAAGGTTCTTCTTGCAGTTGCAGTGAAAAATTGACATTCTTGACAGTTCTCCTCCCCATGTGGCTGCAAAGAGGCTGACAGGAATGGTAATGTCACCATGGGGTGGGCAGGATGCTCAGGATCTGTGATTCACTCACACCTTGCCCTGTGCTGCTCATCTGAGCACGTCCAGAGTACAAATGCTCACATCCACAGCAGGGACTCTACAGTCTTCAAATACTCAGAGACCTTTGAGAGTTAATAGTTTTCTCTTGTCCTGCTGAAGAACCTGGTGACAATTCCTTACCTGGAGCTCTGAAACTTTTTAAAATTATCTCCCATTGCATAGCAAAAGCATGAGCAGTGGCAATGGCAGGAGTGGCTTCTGCCTGCAAGCCAGCAACACATCCTTGCAAATTTACTTCCAGAGATGCCAGCTTGTAGCTTGTGTGGTCAGCAGTTTTGTACATATTCATTTCTCCCCCAAGGTAAAACTCATCTCTTGGCCAGAATCCTGTAAAAAAGATTATTCTTTTCTCTCACTGACATAAATTGGCATCATCAATACACCTGTTTCAAGTTGGGCTGGTCTGTTTTAGGGACCACTGTGGCTGTGTTACTGCAGTACCGTGTATGTTTTCATTAATATTCTGCATTGGTCATATTCTTAAATGTCTGGCATCAGCCTTGTGGAACGAATATCAGTCAAAGCATGCCCCACTTAGGTTTCTTTGGGATATTTCTGTAGCTCTTCGTCTAGATTGCATGAGCATTTCACAAATATTAATGACTTAGTCTTCATAAACCTTTCTGAGATATTAAGACACAATTCTCTCTGACAGTGAGAAAGCGCAGAGAATTACAGGTAAAGAAACACAGGCTAATTTGGGGATACCCAGAGTGACATGGCTGATGCTTGTGTTTTCAGAGCTTGTGCCTTTGCCCGTCTCTCCGTCTCTCAGTAGCATGGTTCCCACTGACACAAAATGCAGAACTGAGTTTTCAGGTAGGCTGCAAGTCATCCACTGCCTCCCAAAACATCGTTGTCCTGGTTTTGGCTGGGCTAGAGTTAATTTTCTTCTTAGCAGCTGGTAGAGTGTGTTTGGGATTTAGTGTGAGAATAAAGTTGATAACACACTGATGCTTTAGTTGTTGCTAAGTAGTGCTTATTCTAAGTTAAGGATTTTTCAGTTTCCCATGCTCTGCCAGCAAGCAGGTGTACAAGAAGCTGGGAGGCAGCATGGACAGCACAGCTGACCTGAACTAGCTAAAGGGATATTCCATACCATAGAACATTATGCTCAGTATATAAACTGGGGGGAGTTGGCCAGCAGGGGCGGATCGCTGCTCGGGCATCAGTCAGTGGGTGGTGAGCAATTGCATTGTGCATCACTTGTCTTTTCTTGGTTTCGTTTTCTTTTAAAATTATATTCCTTTTCATTATTATTATTATTATTATTATTATTATTAAACACTATTATTATTATATTTTATTGTTAGTATTATATTTTATTTTATTTTAGTTATTAAATTGTGCTTATCTCAGCCCATGAGGTTTACTTTTTTTTTAATTCTCCTCCCCATCCCACTGGGAGGAGGGGGGACTGAGCAAGCAGCTGCGTGGTGCCTAGGTACTGGCTGGGCTTAAACCACGACAATCATCTAGGGAAAATACTTACCCCTTCCTATGCCACTGTAAAGACATGGAGGTCCAATCCAGCTCTCTGGGGCAGTTTTCAGCTTCCACGCCACCCTTCCCTTGTCTATAAACCTGCAAGCACTTCTTCTGATCCTGTCCTCCATCAAAGGAGGGGATGCTGACATCAAATCACTCCAGCGCACTCTGTCTGTGAGACCAAGGTCCTGCCGAGAGGCAATCCCTGCATTAGAGAGTCTATTACAATGCTTGTGCCAGCAGGGTAGGGGTTGATTTACGGTTGCTTGGGGCAGCCTCCCTTCTGTTTTTTTCCCCAGCCTTTTAAACATAGGTCTCGGCAACGTTAATGTTTTGTTTGTGCATGAATGAGTTAGGGAGAGACCTGGCACTGCTCAGCAGATGGTGATGCTGTCCCCCTGGTGAGACAAGGGCCAGACCTGCCCCAGGAGAGCTGGGCGACCTTGCTCGTTCGGAAGCCATGTTTTTCTATTGCATTCTATTTATGTGCTGATGAAATGAACCATATAATATCAAACTGCAGCCGAAATAGAAAAGCAAATGAGAAGTCTCTCTAAAACACTCCTCGTTTATCCTGGGGACGTGGTGGGAGGGGGAGTTTTTCAAGTTTGGCATTAAATTATTTGTTATACTCTATTCCCATCTCAAAAGCTGCAGAGATTTAGATAGTGCTTATGTTACAAGCAGGGTTTTACAAAGCAGCTGCTGGGAGAGTTTCAGTGTTAGTGAATGCAGCTCCTGTAATCCATGATGTTGACAGCTGAGTTAACACAGGGCTATGTCCACATCTGTGCTACATTAGCACAGTGATGTCCCACCAAGACCAAAGCCTTATTGTCCCTGACCCTAAACAGAGACAGACGACCTTCCTTTCCCAAGTTAATTGCTTACTTCAAAAAGTCACGTAAAAGTGAGTGTGGAAATCCAGGCTGAGCCGAGAAATGAAGTTTTTTTTGCTTTCTGTTAGCTCACCCTGCCTTTTCATTGAAGGTGAGGTATTGGTAGACTAAGCTGGTCACTGGATTCTGATCACAGCTCCTCAAAGTAGCTCCCACAAAGAGTGGGTTGTCTCCAGTGTCCTCTCCATGGTAGATGAAAAGGCCAGAAAGGAGACTACAGTAACCTCAGCATGTCTCCAGCCCACCACTGCCCAAAAGATTGCTACGATTATTTTTTTTTTTTTTTCAAATACAGTCATAATTGTGATGGGAAATAGAAAAATAAATCTCACATGAATATTGCTTAGTGGTGGAGAAAACTCCATGGTGGTTACCAGGTTGTTCCAGTGGTTAATCACCTTAGCCGTTGAAACTCCCAGAAGGTCTGATTTGCTAAGCGCAAATGGATGTTAGCATCCCTGCCATTTGCCTCCAAAACATGTTTAAAGACTCTCCAGGTTACCAATGTTCAAGACCTTCCTATGCAGGAAACAATTCATAATGTGACTAGAGCTGATTTCAGAAAGTTTGGAGAAAATGCCATTGTCAGCATTATTTGCTTCACAAGAAAAAATTCTCAGTATTTGGATCTCTATAAATACCTCTGTATGAATAGATAGTAATAGCTCTACTAAATTATTTTGAAGTTTTAACACTTCTACATTTTACAGTGAGGTTTCTAATGGCAACCTAATGGAGCTTGCATCTCCCCCCCCCCCCCCCCAATAAGTCCATCCTTTATAAAAAGTGTTTGGTTTAATTACTTCTTGTCTATGCTTCCTTTGCCTGCTTTGTTTCCAGACATACTTACAGCCTTTGGCAATTCTAATAAGGTTTTAGTGAAGTTTCTTTCTTGATGTATTATATTTTTCTCCCAAAGTGGAAAAACTGCAAATACAAATGCATTTGGGGGAGCATGAATGAGAACACTATAGGGAGAGATTCAATTTTAGATGTTACGTCATGTCAGGTCATATGGTGTTATTTTGAAGCACATGTCTTTCTCAAAGCAATTTACAAACTTCAGAGGAATTCAGAGAATTTGGGGATGGAATAAAACAATTGCTTTTCTTCACTAATTAATTAGATGGCATTAATAAGATCCCCCACCCCCCAAAACCTACCAACCAAAAAAACCAACAAATAAGTATTATGCTGATACTGTGTTAGACACTCGAAATAAACTACCTGGGCCACATATTCTGAAGTTCAAGGTCCAGGTTTCAGCATAACAGCCCAAGAAAGAAGTAGACTAACTTAAACTAGATGATGACAACCTAGATATGATGTTCTGACATCTAGAAACCATAACTTACAAGGAATAATTGAATGAATAACAGGTGCTTGGTCTTGAAAGGGAAGACTAACTGGACACACTACAACAGTTTTCAAATGTATGAAAGGCCACTATGAAGAATAGGTAACAATCTGTTTGCTGACATGACTGGGATCAACAGAAAACCTATTGGATTTAAACTCTTAACAAGGGAAATTTCCAGTATTTAAGATTAGACACTCTTTAAAACTTCACAATCGTGCAATAAGTGAACCACAAAGTACAAAATAGGTTGTCTAAAGAGTTCTGGTGTCTCAATCACTGGATGTTTTTAGGAAAAAAAAAAGACAAATGTCTCTTGATTTATATATAATTACATATAATTAACCCTAGTGTGAAGTAAGACGATGGGTAAATTACCTCTTTCCACATTTCATCTCCTAGGATTCAAATCAGAAGCAAGAGATCAATACCATTTGGGTTTTCATGGGGTTTTTAATGCTGGGCTTTTAAACATCAGGTGGGAAGGAACACTTTCTGAATCATTCTGACAAGCAGTATATTGCAAAGAGGACTGCAAGTACAAAGGAGATAAGCAAACTGAGCAAACAGTTCATCACAGACAAGAACTTCAGCCAGTTTGGATATTACCAATAGAAGCAATTTACCATTAGAAAATGACTCTGTGTTGAAGTATTTTGGAGAAATATATTTTTGTGGAGAAATTCCCTGTCTCCCAGATCAATGAATTTTCATAACTTTTAATGTTTAGTCCTGATGCTTTCAGAATGGAATAGTTTTCTATTTTTTTCACCTAAAAATAATTATTTCAAATATGTATATATAGTTAATTAAGATGGAAGAAATCATGATTGGAGCAAAGTATTCTGATTTTTTTGGAAGAAAACATTTTTATTAGTCCTAAATAAAACATTTAGAAGAAGAAGCTTTGGGTTCTGCCTCAGAACAAAAATAAATGTCAGAATCATTCAATAACCTGTGGAATGGACCTGCTACTTTCCTTTGAACTTCAATAAAAATGATCTTAGATTCTTAGTAAAATTAGACGTTTTTAAAATGTACATTTGGGGAATCCCTCTGGGTTTTGGAAATTATATGTACATAAAAGGAAAGGAACAATGGCTGTGTCTCCGTGTTCAGCCTATAGTTGCAATATTTTTGTTTTGTTTCTTTTTTATTTTGACTAAGGTTACCTTCAGTTTTTCTGAAGGTATATTATAGGCTTTATAATAATATCCCTCAAATATAGCTTATGACGAAACTTACGGTGAGACATAGGAATGGTGGGTGCTTTCTATATCCTGAAAAGCATAAAATATTTGAGTAACGGCAGTTGTATATGAAGTACTAAAGTTCTCAGAAAATTTAATTTCTTTTTAGAGTTTACTCATAAAATATTAATATTCCCTTCTTCCCACTCAAACAAGGATGGATTTTTTTAATAATAATGAGATATAATTTGAAACTCATTACTTCTTTTTCAGAAATGCCTGTCTTAATTTTTTGCTAAGCATGCAATTGATAGTCTTCCTTAAAATTTATCTGAATTTTACAAAGGTAGCATCACTGTGATAGTATTCAACCATCCAGTTTGACCTGGAAGAGCCAGGTAGAAAAGGCCATTTACCCACACTTTATTTAAAATCTTTGGCATAAATTCCTTGTTTATTTCATGTTAGTAGTGAAATAAGCTTTCAAAAAAAAAAAAAAAAAAAGGCTCAGGATGAATTTTGGAAAAAATAATCAATCAAGGACATCGCCATCTACAGCAACTTAAAGAAATAATCAGCCAAAACAAACTTGAACTAGTCACTTTTATGAAAACTGGAAAGTTTAAAGGCATGAAATTCAAGGATATCTTTGAAAAATAATGGGGATCTGTATCCTCTACTTTGTCCTGTTGCTTGGGTTTGGCCAAGGATAGTGCATTACTGTGGATTCACCAGCTTCATCAGCTGGTCGGCCCTGTTGTGGTGCATGGATTTATTCCTACCCGGGTGCAGGACTTCACTCTTCCCATTGTTGAACTTAATGAGATTGCTCTCTGGCCAAAACTGCAAACTTGCTGAGGGTACACTCTATCCCATCATCCTTAGATATTAAGAAAAATTTCTTCACCAAAAGGGTTGTCAAGCATTGGAACAGGCTGCCCAGGGAAGTGGTTGAGTCACCATCCCTGGAGGTATTTAAAAGATGTGTAGATGTGGTGCCTGGGGACATGGTTTAATGGTGGACTTGGCTGTGTTAGGTTTATAGTTGGACTCCGTGATCTTGAGAGTCTTTTCCAGACTAAATGATTCTATGATTCTATGGTTCTTTCTGGTGGAATGGCAACACAGCAGGGCATGAGCAGTCCAGGAAGTTTCTGGAGCTCACTGATGACAACTTCCCAACAGAGGTGATGAAGGACCTGATGAGGGGAGATGCTCCGTTGGACCTGACACTAACAAAAAAGGCAGAATTGGTCAGGGATGTGAAGGCCTGTGGCAGCTTTGGCTGCAGCAACCGTGAGATAGTGGAGTTCAGGTTCATTAAGGGACGGACCAAGACAAAAAAACCCAGGGTCACAGTCCTGGCATCCTGGCATTCAGGAGAGATGTTAGGCTGTTCAGAGACCTGCTAGGAAGAATCCCATGGGATATAGGCCTGGAAAGAAGAGGGGCCCAGAAGAGCTGGTGGATTTTCAAGGATCACCTCCTCCAGTCGTAAGAATCTTGATGTGCAGGAAGAGGGGCAAAGGCAGCAGGAGGCCTGGATGGATGAGTAAGAAGCTCCTGACTAAACTAAAAGGAAAGCATACAAAAAGTGGAAGTAAGAGCAGGTGACCCAGGAGGGATATAGGCATTGTATGGGAGTTCAGGGATGGGATTAGGAAAGCCAAAGTTTATCTGGATTTGACTCTGACAAGGGATGTGAAGGGCAACAAGAAGGGCCTTTGCAAGTATGTCGACAGTGAAAGGAAGACTAGGGAAGATGTGGGCCTGATGCTGAATATGGTCGGGGCCCTGGTGACATGGAAAAGCTGAGGTATTCCGTGCCTTCTTCACCTCAGCCTTTATCAGTAAGACTGGCCTTCAGGAATCCCAGGGCCCTGAGACCAGAGGAGAAGTCTGGAGCAAGGAAGAGTTATCCTCAGCAGAGGAGTGTCAGGTTAGGGGATGTTTAAACAAACTAGACATGCACAAGTCCATGTGACCTGATAGGATGCATTCATGAGTGCTGAGGGAGCTGGCTAATTTGCAAGGCCACTTAAATATCATCAAGAATATTTTATCTGCCTCTTCATCCTGGTTAGGTGGTCTATAACAGACTCCCACCATGATACCTGCTTTGTTGGCCTTTCCCCAGATTCTTGCCTATAAACACCTGACTCTTTCATCACCATTGTCAAGCTCTAGACAGTCAAAACACTCCCTAACACACAGAGCTACCCCACCACCCCTGCTTCCTTACCTATCCCTTCTGAAGAGTTTGTAGCCATCCATCGCAGTACTCCAGTTGTGCAAGTCATCCCACCATGTTTCTGTGATGGCAACTATGTCATAGCTCTCCAGCTGCACAATGGCTTCCAACTCCTCCTGTTTGTTGCCCATGCTGTGTGCATTGGTGTAGGTGCACTTCAATTGGGCTAGTGTTCCTGCCACTTTTTTGGGGGGAGAAGCCCAAATTCTTATATGACTGTTCTCAGGTGCTTCTGTGGTTTCTAACACATTGACAACCCTTACGTCTTTGCTGCCGTGTGGATCTCCATCCCCAACCCCCCTGAGGTGTCTGAGCTGCTGTGCCTGTTAGTGCAGGGACATTTCAAATGTGCTCTAGTGTACCCAGCACAGTGTGGAGCAGACTGAAGGACCTCACTAGCATGCTGTCCCTCAGACGTTGGCATGCTGCCCACAGGCTTATCTCTAGCAAGCCTGGTTTTATCCCTTTCCCCCTTCAAATCTAGTTTAAAGGTCTTTTGATGAGCCCTGCTAGCTCTTGCACGTAGATCCTTTTGCCCCTTTGAGACAGGTGTACCCTGTCTGTTGCCAGCTGGCCTGGTGTCATGTAGACTGTCTCATGATAAAATAAACAAAAATCTGCTGGAGATATCAGGCTCGGAGCCAGGTATTGATCTGCTGGCTCTTTCTGTTTCTTCCCTCATCATTCCCTGCAACTGGAAGGATAGAGGAGAACACTACTTGTGCTCCTGATCCCTTAACCAGTCATCCTAAGGCCCTGAAGTCTCTCTCGATCTCCCTTGTACTTCTTATTGCAAGTTCATCACCGCCTACATGAAAAAGCAGTAACGGGTAATAATCTGAGGGCTGTACCACAGTCGGAAGTTTCCTTGTCACATCTTTAACCCGGGCCCCAGGGAGGCAGCAGACTTCCCTACGAAGTGGGTCTGGTTGGCATATTGGGCCTTCTGTTCTGCGCAGAAGAGTGTCTCCTATGACAATGACCCATCTTTTTTTTCTTTATGGAAGCAGTTTTGATGCAGGGCGTAGGCCAACTTGACCTTGGCAATGCCTCCAAGAGAGATGAACCATCGTCCTCGTCCTTGTTCGGTTCCACTTGCAGAGCCTCGTACCTATTGTGCAAGGGCACCTGGGAAGGTGGGAAGTCATGGAGCAGACGCGCCGGCTGCGCCAGGCAGGAACTTGTCGCCGTTGCCCCCTATCCCTTCAGTCAGCGCCTTCTGCCGGGTGGGGAGAGGACAGGGAATCCTCCATACCTTGTGTCCTATATGCCTGACAGGTCTGTCTGAGGGATGGTAGGTGCAGTTCCAACAGTCTGTCTCTCTCTCAGAGTCCCTGATACTCCTCAGCCTCCTCACCTCCTCCCACAGGTGTACTCGCTACTGCTGTCCAGCGCTGGTGTAAGAGCAGGGCAGACGCTGCAGCCTGACACCCAGATGGCAGCACGTTCCCACCGGAGCTCTGCCTGGGAAGCTGCGTCAGTGGCGGCGGGTGCAGAGTTTAGAGAGGACGTGGCCTTCTGCCGGGTGGATACCATTGCTCCCTGGTCGAGCCGGCAGAGCGACAGCGCCCTTCTTGCACACCATCTGCCGCACCGCTCCTGGTCGGCAGCACTCCCCAGGGGCTTCTTTTATAGGTGTGGGGGCTTGGCCACCATTGCTCCAGGTCCATCCAGGTCTTGTCAGCTGCTGTCATGTGAGCTGTGGGCTCCTGGTGGGTCTCTCTGCTCCCCTGGGGTTCCCCCGGTTCGGGAAACCCCTCTGTGCACCGTGCTAGAGAGCTCCGCTGCCGATCCTGCTGGTACCAGAGGTGCTCGCCTCGGTGACTGATATTGGGGTCATTGAAGTCCCCCATAAATACTAAGACCTGTGACCTTTTTGTTTCTCCCCATTGTCTGAAGGCATCCTCTACTTCCTCCTGATCAGGCAATGTGTAGTGAAAACACACCAAAATGTTGCATCCTTCTACCCAGCACAACTGACTTCACAGTTTTGCAAAATATGCAGGAATATGCTATCAGTTTCTAAAAGGAATTAATGTGTTATCTGCATTACACTTCCATTTCCTTGAAGGGGTCTTATTACAAACATGTTGTTTTACTGAGCCATCAAAAAGAGATGCAGTCCTCAAAAGCAAATATAAACTCTGAAACTTAGCTGATGACTTGATGAACTTTGTAAGAACTGAAAAAGAGGCAAAAAAATCTTTTTTCTTCATCAGCTTGCTTATATGAATAAACCCAATCTTAACCTTTCTTATTGTAATTGGTGAAATGAAACTGGAGTTGGGAGGATCGCAAGTTTCCAGATAAGCATGCAAAAGAAGTATTGATTAGCTAAGTAGTTCAGATCAATGCTCCTCGGCCTTGATTAGTGAATGCCTTCAGTCTGAAATAAAAGTGGTTACTACTCTCAACAATATTTTTTACAAAACAAAGCTGAGACACTTTAATGGTAGACTGTATATGTGTCCTTGTGTGTCCTTGGAAGAGTGGCAGAAATCCTTGATTTTCTAAAGATGTGAATGGAGAAAGTTTTTCTTTCCTCAAACCACAAAAAAATCCTGAGTGCCCATTTTAAGTTCCAGGAAGGATATAATCACTACCTTAAATCATTTTCAATGTTTATTTGTAATGAATAAGTAGGCAATGTAGAGCTCTACATTATGGAGACAGAGCACTCCACTTTTATTACAAACCAGCTGCCATCTTCTGACTTAGCCCTGATCCCTAGATAAAAGCATTTCGAAGAGTGAACAGGCTGCACTGCTTTTAACCAATGACAGCTGTGCACAACCTGCTGTTGGACTGTCTGCATGGTAGAGATTTGAAGCGATGTCATCCTACCTCAAACAAACACCAGGATTTGGATGCCATAGAACCCAAGAAATATGAATGCTATGTGATTAAGAGGAAGATTGATGAAAACACTTCGTCTAACATTTGCTTTTCCTTGGAAAGCTTTGTCTTTTTCTCGCCCAGCCACCATTATGATAATGGCGTTGTAGGGCTCTGACAAAAGTTATTATTATTTCAGATGCACGTGCCAGTAATTCAGATAAAACCAATAATTCGGTGATTTTCAAATCCTAATCCATGAGTTAATCTTCATAGTACTGAGCCCAGTTCAACAAAAAAAAATATGAACCGTGTGCATGCTCTTTATGAACCTTTGCCTAAAAAGATAGATGCATGTGTGTGCTTAAAGATGTTTATATGCTCATGTGTTTGTTTTCTATGTAGGCTCTACTTCCTGAGGTTGCGGGGTAAGCAAAGAAACCCTTTTCTTGGTTTAGTCATGTTGTGACTTGAAAGTTGAACAGGGCTATTCAGGGAAGAGAGAAGGGGATGTAGCAGGTGGTTGAAAAAAACTTATTCTCTTAAGCTGGGACAGCAGCTGGTGTGAGAAGAGACATTTTCTGAGGCTCTTCCCATGCACCGATCCAGAGCTTTGTTAGCAGGATTAGGCTAAACTGGTGCAGACCCCTCAATCTGGACTTACTTATTCAGCTGATTAAGTTTTTCAAGACCTTTATGAGAAGAGGCATTTATGGGACCTGGAAAAAAGTTCAGAGATAGGCCTCAATAATTGATGGTAGTGTCTTGTCTTTCATCCCAGAGCGCTTTATCAATTTTATACAGGAGTAACTTCATCCACCACCAAACCAAAATGCCTGTCTTGCGGGCATGAGCACAGCGTCTGTTAACAGAGAACAGGTCACTAAACAGCAGGGCTTGTGCAGGGGGTGAAGAGGAGTATGAGCTCCAGGTGACATGTGAGACAGAAGCAGTGATTGCTTAGGCTGGAAGGGAAAGGGAAACCAGTACTGACATAATTAGTACAGTAGAGCTGTATAAGTGGTTTGCGGTGCAAGGTTTGTATTCTGTGAGTTCATCTTCTTTGGCTGTGTCTAAGATAATGAGGTTGGCCTGATGCCCAGAGCCAACAACTATCCTGACTATAAATCTCCCCAGCTTCATCTCCTGGGGCCCATCTAGCTTGACCCTGCAAGTTCTGCTGAACTCCCAAGTCTGAGCCTGGCTCCATCCTTCCACCTTCCAGGCCTAATTTTTTCTGTCACATCTGGGAACTTCGGAAGTGCTACAGGCACCGAGCATGGGCAGTTTGCCAATAACATTTTTACAATTCCCTCCTGTAGAGCTGGCTTTTCTGCCCACAAATAGAGACAGCACAGAACCAGGGAGAAATCTTTAGACTGTTGTGTAGGAGGTTCCCACTGACAGCTATGTGTATTGGGTCTGGCTGAGATGGAGTTAATTCTCCCCATAGCAGCCCTCATAGTGCTGTGCTTTGTATTGATATCTAGAATGGTATTGATAACACACCAGTGTTTTGGGTACTGCTGAGTGGTGCTTGCACAGCATCAAGACTGTCTCTCCAACATTTCCCCCCACCACTCACCAGCAGGCTGGAGCTGGGTAAGATCTTGGGAGGGGACACAGCCAGGACAGCTGACCCAAAGTGGCCAAAAGGATATTCCATACCATATGACATCAGCTGAGCTATAAAAGCTAAGTAAAAGGGGATGGAAGGGGGGCATTTGTTACTTACGTTTGTCTTCTGGAGCAACCACTACGAGTACTGAAATCCTTCTTCCCACAAAGTGGCCAGACATCACCGGCCGATGGGAAGTAGAGAAGAAAATCTTTTGTTTTCCTTTGCTTTTGTGTATGATGTTTACTTTTGCTTTATTAAACTGTCCTTATCTTGACTCACGAGCCTTTTGTTATATTTTCTTTCCCCTGTCCAGTTGAGGAGGGGGAGTGATAGAGCAGCTTTGGTGGGCACCTGATGTCCAGCCAGGGTCAACCCACCACACTGTGGTAGAAACATTAAGGTATGACAGAGACAGGCAAGGGTGGCTCCAGGCTGAATGCAGGCAACGCTATGCATATATTTATAATAGGTGGTATATTCATGCAGAGATCCCTGGGATAGCCTTACCTGTTGGGTGAAGAACAGTCCTGTACGCACGGAGCCAGATATCCCTGCTGTAGCAGGTCAGAAGCAGGATAGCTTATTGTGTCCATAGGAATGTGATACTACTGTCTTCCAGGTAATCGCCTCTCTCAAAAAGGCAGCACAGTAAGATGCTGAAGAATACTTGACCTCTAGCAAAACACAGAGGGATGGTGTTCAGTACACTCTGTGTTCAGTACAGAGGTGAGCTGAGTACTCATTGCAATCCTAACTTGCTCAACTGATCTGATTAGGAGGTTTCTAGTGTGCAGCCTTCAGAGATTCATACCCTAAGCAAATACTTTGATCAGTAGGCTGTAGAACAGTGGTGGTGAGGAGACAGCCATCACCTGTCCAATGTGAAGTGCATAAACCCTCCATGAAAGAGGGACCTCCTGTGGACTGGCCACAGTGACCCAGCTTCAACTGAGGCATGACAGTATTGTTATCCACTTGGTATATCCTGGTGGTTAAATATGTGGGAAATGTGGTCATGAATCCTCGTTGTTAAGGAGGGACTTCAGTCGAGGAAGTTGCTGGGTGAATGCTGTAAGCACTAAGCTGTATTCAGATGGGTGATGGCAACAGCAGTGTGAATCCTGCTCAGTAATCTGTGCTTAGGAGAAAAGAGAACGTACAAGCTCCATGAAGGGTGCAAGTTCATTTTCCTTGGTTGGTGTTGCCCTGTGATAAGCTGTGTTTCCTTTCAGCCATTTCTACATGGTTCCTTGTTCACTCTTTGGGGCCTGTGTTAGATGAATAAAGTACCTGACTCAGTCGTGCTGCTTCATTTGGTTGAGATAAAGCAGCTGCTCTTTAGATATATAAAATAAATTGGTTCCCCAGCATAGGAAGTTCAAGGTTTGGTCCTCATTAAATATTCTTGAATCTGTTAGTTACACAACCCTGAGCAAAACATTTAACTTCTTTATGTTTGTGTTTCCCACCTGTTCTTTGACTTCTCAGTGACTGGGTTGACTAGGACACAAATAATTTTATAATGGAGAAGAGAAAAATAGGTAAGAAAAGAAACAAGTTCGGTAAAGACTATGAAGGGAAAGGTGTCTGTTTCAAGGGAAGGAGTCCTTTCTTCCTTCCTGTTCCCAAATATTAGAGAATGGGAGAAAATGTGCTTGAAAGAACAAATAGATAATACAGCAGTATTCTAGCCAACCTTTCATTCACCCCCACACACTCAATGTTCACCTCAGATAGTCAGTACTGGCAACTCTTAGCAGAAAAACATAGGCAGTAGCTTGCCATATTCCTGGATCATTTTGGACCAATCTGGCAAAGTTTAGGACCCTATGGGAAAAAGAGCCCCTAAGTTAAAAAAATGATGAATGACAAGAGTTTTGACAGCAGACGGCAAGGCAGAAACAGTGAATAGGTAAAAGCTGGCAAGGTCTTCACTTGGCACAGTAATTTCTCCTTCCCTGTTTTCTTTCCTGTGTGTGAGTGAGTACATAGCTTAGAAGACCTCTCTAATTGTTTGCATTTTGGAGAGCCCTTTGTTCTGGAGAGGTGTCACTTTGAGTGCTCATTCCATTTTTCTTCTTCCACTTTTTAATTAAAAAAAAATTGCAAATGCAAAATGTAGCTGGGTGATCTACGATGAAAAAGACTTCATTTGAAAAGGGGTTGGTAATGAGGGCTTGGAAGATACATTTGGTAGTTAAACTTCAATGCACTTTTATCCATCTATCCTGACCAATTTTATTTGCAGATGCAAAAACCACTGTAGACTCATGAGTCATCCATTATAATTATTTTTAATCACCACATTGTTTTTCATTCACAGGAAGTTTGCAGTTTACTTTTTACCAAAGGAGGAAAAAATCATTTGTACTTAAATATTTATCATGCTACAAATTTAGAAACAGAAAATGGTGGAAAAACATCTCTAAAATCAGTCTTTCTGCTGGCATTCAATCTGTGATGGAGGTCTTAGCTGTTCTGGAAGAAAAAACAGGTCTAGCTGCAGGCATCAGAAGAAGCAGCTGCCTGTATAAGGAGACTGCTGGGAGCAGCTAACCAGACCCACCGGTAACTGTGGCCCCAATTTTGGCTGAACCAGCCCTGCTTGGTGCCTTGACCCTTCCTCTCCACTTCTGGTCAGTGAAGGAGAGCAGGAAAGACAGAGTTGCTCCTTTCTGGTGGAGCAAAAAGGAACCCACTGCTGGTGAGGGTTGGCAGAAGGACAAATGAGTTGACAGATTTTGGCAGCCTGCTTTAGGAAACAGGTCCATTGTCCTTGAAAAACAAGAAGTGAGTTGTCTCACAGCTGGAAGAGATGTGTGGGTGAACTGGTGATGAATGTGGATTGCATGTAGACAGAGGCAGAAAAAAATGCTGAGAGCTCTGGTTTTCAAAAGGCAGGTCATTGGTTATCTGGAATTTGTTTTCCTTTCTTTAAAGTTGCAGCTTATTTGAACTCTGAGCTGCTAGATGGCAATGGGAAGGAAAAGAACTGCTTGGACTGTGACAGCAAGCCCTTTGGCGAGGGAGCCTGTGGGAACAGGGAACAAGGAACTCCCTGGTTTAGGATGCTGTGGGTGCTAAAAGTTTACATGCAGTGACTGGGCAACTTCGTGGAGTCCAGAACTACTGGAGATTGCTAAAAGCAAAGACAACTCTCCAAGAAATCTGTGAGTCATAAGTGATTTGGAGGCTGGCAAAGCACCCTGGAGAGGAATCACAGTATGCCTGCCTTTTTCCTTTGCTGCATCCTTTGTATCCGTTTGCTGATCCTTGTTGGTGACAGGATACTCTGCTAGATAATCTGACCCTAAATAGCCTGGTCTAATATGAGCAACTGCCTGTCTCGTACTTGGAGTGATGATCCCAATTGTGCAATGATGTAATGACCTTAGCGCACAGTAAGCAGCCAAAAGCCGGCATTATTAGCCTCAGCATGTTTTCACATGAAGGGGTGGCTCTTACCTCAGTCATAGCAGGGTGCATCCCCACCAGAATTTTATAAACCTCATAAAAATCTTTCCTTGTTTTCTGCCTTAACAGTGGCAAGCAGGAGTGGCAAAACACGACAAAGGATTAGAACAGTTTTGTACAAAACAGCAACAGTAGATGCTGTTCATTGTCAAGGTAATACTAAGAAGTTGAGAATATTTAGTTGGTTTGTGTTGGGGGAAAAAAAAGGGCCCACTACCTTGTAAAGGACTTTACAACTTCATCCTACACACCTTTTCTTGAGCTCAGTCTGTTGCTACGTTCCCAGCTTCTGTGAATTTCAACAAAGTCCGCAAAATCCCCAAGTGAAGACATACAACTTGTTACAACATGCGACAAATGTCCATATTCCTACGTACTGATATAAGGCTCTAACATGTTGCAGAGTTCTTGTGCATCCATGTACCAGCACAATAGCCCTTAGAGGGGATTTTGCCAGCTCTCCTGAGGTGCATAGAGATGGGCTGGGCATAAAAGGGGTTTGCAGGAGGAAGCTATGCAGTCCTTTATAGGTAATGGCCATATTGTCACTTTCCAATCTACAAGAAATAAATATTCTTGTCGTTAGCTGTATCTTTCCAAAAGATAACCTTTGCTGTTCTTGCTTTGTACAATATTATTCTCTTAAGCCTGCATTGTATTATACACACGGACACAGACTCATGTCTACGACATTATTTTGTTGAGATGCTCCCCAGCTAAAAAGCATCAGGACTGTCAGTAGTCACATGGATGTTGTAAATAGGTTTCAGGCCTGAGCCAGTACCTTGCCCTACGGTACTGTATAGTGTGGACCTGTCAGCTGGGACAGCATGAAGTGAGGTATCACTTCATCATTTCACGGTGTAAATGTGACTACGAAAAAGTTGTATGTTTTGACCTAATTCTGTCATCATAGAGTTAATAGAAGTGTATTGCCATTACTACGTTGCTCATAAGGGCAGCGTAACCTTCGTACATCTCTTGCTTGTGTTTATCTAGTAATCCCTTCATATCTTGCCTCCTCTTTTTCACAGATGGTTTACGATGTGCCTTTTCAGAGCAGCACAGCAGAGACTGGTGAAATTTATAATACTTACGAGGAAATCATTGTTCTGTATGAAATGCTTCTTATTGGAATATAAAATGCAGCTTACACATTGTGTCAAAGTGTAAAAAATTCTATTTGGGTCATGCCTAAGGCAGAGCAAACAATTTTTGTTATTGTTCGTCTGAACATTTTAAAAAAAAAAAAGAGGGGGGATTAATTTTAGATTAGATAGGGGTTTTTTTTCCTTGAGAAAAAAAAAAAATTGAAAAATATTTGGGTTTGGAGTTGGCAGTATTTTAATGGAGAAAACCCACTTTTTGTTCCCTTTTTGTGTCACAAAGGGAAGAGAGTGATCGCAAAGAAAAGGTATCATTTTGATTTGGGTTTAGTTAGCCTTTTCAAGTTACTCATTTACTTTTAAAACAAAAAGTCATTTTAAGAAATAAAAGCATTGGTGTGTAATGTTGTGTCATCTCCACCAAAGATTCACCACTTCCTTTCATCAAACTGTCCCCTGAGTTTGTAAATAGGGTCAGTCCTCACAGCTGTATTGCTCAGCAATGACAAACTCTTTGCCAGAACATTTTTCCAAGTTCTATTTGTAGTGTAATTATCAACAGATTTAACATTGCCCTGATTTATTACTTGTAAACTTCCATTTTTTTTCTACAACCTCATATAGAGAATTATTTGTGAAAGCAGGAAATGTGTCTTATTACCTCCTAATCATTTTAGATATAAGTTGTCTGAATGTTTTTCAGCTAATATATCTAATTATCTCACTCTCTGAAAGGGTCCTACTAAAATATGGGTGAACCTAATAGTAGGTAATTAATTATATTAATCACGGCTAGTAATTTCAGATGGCTGTCTGAATCTGACACATACTAATGCATCAGTTAAAAAGATGCCAAGCCCCCATGCTGGGATCTAACAGGAGATAGGCCGTCTACAATATCACTTACGCTTCTGAGTATAAATTATGTAGGTCAGTAATTTCTTAATGACAAAATTGTAATGACATTCCATGAGCAATAATATCCTTCTAGAATTACTTTTTTTTTTTTCTTCTTTTATTAGCATGCATGGGTAAACTACAGTCCAGGGAATTCAGTATTCAGCAAGGCAAATGAACTTCAAAGGAACTGCCAGGCCATGTAACTTGGTGAAAACAGGTGAGATGAGCAGAAGAGGTGACATACTGAAATGGCTCACATGTAACTTGCACATAACTCCTGCGTAGCCCTTGTCAAACCATAGTGCCTCTTTCTCCTGAGACCAAGAAAGTGTGATATTGGATGTGATCTGACTTGCCCCTCTCAGAAATGCCACTGCACTTTACATGAATTCTTATCTGGAAGCAAATTTCTCTCTCAAACTCCCTGTGCCTTTGATACCAGTGCATGGGAAAATGTCATTAAAGTGTTGTCCCAAACAGAGTGGAGTAACAACAGCCCATAAAGTTTAATCTGCTACCTCTTTCTGCACTCAAGGAAGTGGAATCTGAAACCATGTAATCATTCTCCCAAGAGTTTATTATTTATTCATAGTCATTAGACCCTCCTGCATTTAAAAGACCAGTAAAGAGGGCAGCAATTAGATCTAAAGAGACGTGCACATGAATAATATGTTAACTTAGCCACTTTTTCTGTTTTTAGAATATTGAAAAACAGATGCTCACTTTCTCAAATGAATTTGCTATGAGAACGTAATAAATGACTATTTTTACCAATATTTAGCTTTACAGACTGATTTGGTATATTCAAAGTCTGAGCTGTGCTTCTGACTCCCATAACTCACATCTCTTTCTCAAGCTGCTCCTGAGTGGACACAATCTTTGCCAGCACAAATATTGTCATGTACAAACTGCATCTCTAAATTCACTTTCCATGGACAGTAAAAAAAGCAATTACTTGCATATTTGCCGAAAGGAGAATGCAACTTGCATATACATAGATGAAATGAGTTAATTTCAAATTCATATGGGATATTTACTGATAATTTGTTCTGTTATTCACCAAGGTCTTCGTGCAAAATAGAGAGAAACAACACGAATCATCTAGCAATGTTTTGCTATTGCTTTTCATACATGTTAAAGGAAGACAGTCCTGATTATAAATAAACATCCTCAGGGAATTAACAGCTCTCTGCAAGCAGTCTAACTACTTAATAAGTCAAATAGTAATTTTAGAGAATTTATTTTAAACAGCAGGTTGGATAGTGTATGAAAATAAATATCAAAAGTTACTGTGATTTGGCACGTGACTGGGGGCTCATTAAATTGCTGTAACACAATTACTTATGATCCCCTGACCTTTCCCTAATTCTCAGCCTCCTCAGTAGAATGTTACCCCAGAAGCAATCATTTTTTCAGCTCTGGGCCATGAAAAGTTGTGGATATGGTGTTTTCCCTTTTTCTTTTTTTTTTTTTTTTTTTTTTTTACTATAAACCTGCCAATTTTAGACTCACTTGAGAATTCATGGGAATAGTAAGATTAATAATGTGTGTTACATTAATGATCAGTCTTAGAAAAATCTAGGCTGTAGAGTACTCCGTACCCTATGGATAACTGTAGAGAAGGTCTCAGATGAGAACATTTCCAGTGCAGGTCAGGACAGTAAGATGAAGGTGGAGAAAACTGAGGAATGAGTGGGGATGACAGAAAATCAGCTAGAGGTAAGTTTAGCAGAAAAATAAGGTTCTTGGCTTTTTCTTTTCCCAAACTTAAAGTAGAAACAATTGCACTGTTTGGTTTGGAGGTACAAACTGCGCAAAGCACCAAATCGGTCTGCCTTCCTAGTGAAGCAATTACTGTTTTTCAGCAGAGTTTTTCCTGTGTGTGCTTGGCTGCTTACCGCCTGGATATTAACATATTTTTCAGTTAGCCTGGACAAGATGAATGGTGTCTGATGAGCTCTGGGTTTCTGTGAGATGGTAAGTGCTCTCCGTGCCCTGTGTGCTCTGTGCCCAACTCCATCACATTAACTGTACGTTGCTCATTGCTGACCCGGTGCAGACAGCAATACCCTCTGCCATCTGTCACATCACAGCAGCAGATGAAAGTGGACTTTGGTCAGTCGCTCACTGTCAATGGGAGAAAAGTAACTAGAGATGAGCAGAGGAAGTACAACTGTGGCAGAATTTATTGCCGGGAGATTGTAAAGGCCTCTGACAAGGCTTGGTACAGAGGACTCGTCCCCGTAATGTATGGTACAAGATGTTTCCCGACCAACAGATCTTTGTCCAGGTCATGGAAACAGGCAAAAGATAAAATGACATGCATGAAGAGAGCAGACTGTTTTCTAAAAGTTTAATCTTTCAGTAGGTACTCAGCTGCTTTGTCTATGGACAATTGAAGTCAACAAGACATTTTCCTTTCTCTGCTCTGCAGAAGGAAGCTCTCTTTTGTTTCCTGCCTCAGAACCCTTTAACTTCTGCCTTGTCCCTTCCATATAATTTCATGGAAGAGCTTTGGACAGCTATGCCGAGCAGTCATTAGTGCGTGCAGCTGCTCCGTGCTAAAACACCTGGTTATGACTGATGGGCTGTCTTCCTACTCAGCACTTGTATTTGTTATCTACTTAATAAGGCTTGTTTTCTCAATTTAATCATAGCCTACTGAAATCCATAGAAAGTTTTCTGCTTACTTCAACAGCCTACAGGTTATGGTGTGGTTTTTATCCTTGAATTTATTTCAACCAGGATTTGACCTCTAGGGTCTGAACTAGTTTGGAATCTGCTGATTTCCCCATGAGGGGTTTTGGTCCTGAGGTGAGTAGTTTGCTCAGGCAGGGGTTTTTTTTATTTACTTTATGCTTGTGTATCTCCAACCAGGAGAGGAGATTATGTTAGTGGGTGCTATTGCAGAATGTGTAATTAGGCAACGCAGAGGTGCTCCTTAGAGATGTTCTGCTCCTCACAAGGTCTTTGCGTAACTATACCCTGCAAGAGGAAACACTCTGCCAGCAAGGTGTATCCTGATCTGGCAGTTGCTGATGATTATGTTAGGAGAAATGCCCACAGTCTCTCTTGATTAGGGCAATCATTGTTTACACCTTAATTAAATGGCCTTTTAAAAGTTTCTGTCTGAGATCTGCAACTGTCTTACCACTGAGTTCATGTAATAAGGTCTCACTTGGTGATTAAACCTTACCCAGATGTTGAAAGTAGTAACTTCAAGTCAGAAAACCACTGCATAACTTTAAGCAGATCTCTTGCCTAGTCTATTTAATGATATTTGTTGCTTTAGGCAAAGGGGAAGTTTAATTAGTTAGAGTGTAAGGCACTCTGAATTCCTCAGCTAGGAATGAAAACAAAAACTATGAAGCTGCTCCGCTAGTCTTGAACCGAAAAGTAGTAAATACTTTATAAAATATGTAGCTGGGTCTGATAGGGATCTGATACCTCATACATGTGGTAGGTAAGTAGACTTGAAGGAGTTTGTCAAGCTGACCATTTAAGACCTGTCAATATGACAGTCTGTTCTTGGAGTATTTGAGAGCCACAAAATTACTAAACTTTAGAAGATATGTGTCAAAAATGGACTTTGATGCCTCTCGTTAGTCATAAAACCTGTCTTCCACAGGCTTTTACATTGTGTATTTCCACATATCCTTCCAAAAAGTATCTCCAGCTTCCTCGAGGAGCTGCCACTGAACACAATAGTATTTTTTTTTTTCTATCCTGTCCTAGGAAATGCGGCAGGATTTTACTCCATCCAATCTGGTTTTTACTCCTTCAAATTCATATATAGGTCTGTTTGGTAGCAATCTTTTTTTGCAGTTTGAAGGGTCTTTTCCTCAATACAAGTATGCTCTGTTTCAGGTGAAAGCATGCTAGAAAGTAGATTGGGCTTGCATTTCTTTGCACACTGTAAGTGGTTTAATATATTTTATTTAAATCTTCAGGTACAGTCTACCAGGAAATACATGGGAAGAGATTTTACTAATGGTTTTAGGCAGAAGGTAGTATGGGTGGAAAATTGGGAGCAGCCTTCTGTAGGGATGAGGGAGGCAGAGATATTGGATTTGATCCCCTGTCCAAGTAGCCAGATCCACAGCTGCTTTGTCCCAATGCATCTACCTCACACAAAACACAAACGAAATGTTGTGTCACAAAAGAAGCAACCCCAAAAGATTCAACACCATTAAGACTCAACATAAATATTACAGGATTAAAAAATTCCTTTAACAAGGAAGCAAATGTAGAGACTGACCTCATTCTGATCAGAGGCTTGAAAGCAAAATAGCTTCTGGGCAGCACTGCACTTAATGAACACGCAGCTAAATAAATAACCTCAAGGGCCTCACACTTTTCCTAAAGAAGCGTCATTTTGCACTCCTGTGCTGTCCAAGTGGGGTTTTCGTAACTGCTGACATACCCAAATAGCCCTTAGCTGAATCACACTTGCTTTTCCTCAATGCCATTCAAGTCCAGCAAGATGCCATATACAATTAGCCACTTCTGCATCCCTGGTTCCTGGAGGGTGGAAGACAGCTAGAGAAGGATAGCTGTGTTTTATGTTTGTTTGGGCTTAAAGGCATTGCAGTGTCCTGAAAGAGAGGTGGACCAGGGAAGTGGTGAGCAGGAATGTGCTCTGGTGAAGAGGGTGCTGCACCAGGCAGGGGAAGCTCTTAACAGGTGGCAACTTGCAGAAGCTTCCAAGGAGATGCAAGGAGGCAGGTACAGGCTCTGAGGTAGAGCAGAATGCTCGGAGGGGACCCTGGGGCTGAGATATTAGCTGAGGATATACCTTCTCCGGTGACCCTTGATTAAAACAAGAGAAATATATTCCCATGACAAATCACCAATTTCCACTGGAAATGAATGTCAACTGAATGTCACATTTACACTAATGTCTGTGACAACCTGCCTTTACAAAACCGTCTGAATGAGCAAACACCTTCAGTTGATTACTCCTACTTACAGACAGAATGTACTCACTGGTACTTTCTTTTTCTCTGTGCTCTAGGAAAAGCCTCTGGATGGCAATCGAAGGGATGCTCCAAACCCAGCCTAATCCAGCCTCTCTTTGTTAGTGCCTTTCACATGATAATGCTGTCTTTGACAACTTCCATATCAGCTTCCCTATGAAGAGGGCAATAAGCACGCTTTGGAAATGGTCCATTTGTGTGACTGGGAAAATCTGTATAGGATCCAGTTATAGCTTTTATGAGCAGACCCTGTCTGTCAGCCCTTGCCCTCTCTCCTCTCTCCACAGAAAACAGTGAGAACATGTTTGTGGAACAGAACTGAAACCGTCTGGGTCCTTGGGTGATTGTTTAGACAATCTCCTTGTGTAGATATGCTGACCTTGTCTGATCCATTTTTAGAGCCATCCAGTAAACGAGAGTCTGCAGCATACTTTGTCACTCAGTGTCACCATCCTCATACATGGCATTCTGTATCTGAAGTCACCTTTGCTACAAATTATTACTGATTTCCTCTTGTTCTTTTCACAGAGAACATGAAATACAAGGGGTTTTGCGTATTTTAAGACTGTTGTCATACTTTCACCTAATCTCACTTCTTTCTGACTCTTTCATAGGTCATGCTTACCACTTTGCTCGGCAGCCTGTTTTTTTTTTACCTTCTGCACTCTCTCAAATTTTTCAGAAATATTTGTAATGTGTGGTGCCCATAGCTGGTGACTGAATTCTAGTTCAGGCTCCTCTACTACTAATTACAGTGGAATAATGAGGACTGATATTTTACATGTTATACATGGAAGATAATGTCAAAATTAAAATTGCTTTTTGTAGCAGGAATCGATGTTTGAATCATAGGATGGTTTGGGTCAGAAGGGACCTTTGAAGATCATCTAGTTCCAATCCACCCTGACAGGGACACCTTTCACTAGATCAGGTTGCTCAAAACCAAACCTGACCTTGAACACTTCCCATGATGGGACATCCAAAACTTTTCTGGGCAACATTTTCCAGTGTCTCACCATCCTCTTCATAATAAATCTCTTCCTTAAGCCCAATCTAAACCTATCCTCTTTCAGTATAAAAACATTGCCCCTTGTCCTGTTGTAACAGGCCTTGGTAAATAGTCTCTCTTGCTCTTTCTTAGAAGCCCCCTTTGTATATTAAAAGAGCATAATAAGGTCACCCCAGAGTCTTCTCTCCTCCAGGCTGACCAAACCCAACTCTTTCAGCCTTTCTTCATAGGAGAGGTGCTCCAGCCCTCTGATCATTTTTGTGGCCCTCCTCTTGACCCGCTCCAACAGGTCCATGTCTTTCCTGTGCTGAGGACCCCAGAGCTGGATGCAGTACTGCAGGTGGGGTCTCACCAGAGCGGAGCAGAGGGGCAGAATCACCTCCCTCGATCTGCTGTCCAGGCTTTGTTTTATGCAACCTGGGATACAGTTGGCTTTCTGGGCTGTGAGTGCACATTGCCAGCTCCTGTCCAGCTTTTCATGCACCAGCACCCCCAAGTCCTTCTCCACAGGGCTGCTCTCAATCCCTTCATCCCCCAGCCTGTATTGATACCGGGGGTTGCCCCAACCTGCGTGCAGGACCTTGGCACTTGGCCTTGTTGAACCTTACGAGGTTCACATGGGCCCATTCCTCAAGCCTGTCAAGGTCCCTCTGGATGGCATTCCCTTCCCTCAAGCAAATCAACTGCGCCACTCAGCTTGGTGCTCTGTAAACTTCCTAAGGGTGCACTCAATCCCATGTCAATGACACCGACGAAGATATTAAATAGTATTGGTCCCAATAGGCACCCTGAGGTCCGTTGAGGGACACCACTCATTACTGGGGGTTCAATATACTGTTGTGTGTTGAATATACTGTTACGTTGAATACACCTAATTTACTGAAATATTCCTTAACCTGTTCTTTCTTATTCTAACTTGGACTCTTATCCTCTTCTTAAAAAGAATAGATGTAATACTTCAATTTCACTTAACTAGTATTTGAAGACTAAAGGTTAATTTAACTTTCTTGTTCTTTTGTTATTAGCTGTTCTTTCCAGCTAAGAAATAGACTTACATTTCCTGTTGTGTTTTTCTTTGTTGTTGTTGGGGTTTTTTTACTCCTAATATGTTTGTACAATCTACCCTGATTGCCTTTATTTATTCCATCACAGCTGTATGTGGTTGTGCAGTTTAGCCTTTCTGACTGTAATTTTAATGATTACTTTGGGGAGGAGAAGGGCAAATCAGGCTGTTACTGAAGAGATTAAATCTATGTGGGTAGTGTTACTCTCCTAAAAGTATTATCCTGTCCAGTCATCTCTTATATATATGGCTATAATGAAAAGTTTTATCATTTGACTTTATCACCTCAGAGATTATGTCATGTCTACAGTATCTTACCCCACCTTTAAGGACATGGCAATTTATCTGCTGTTGAAAATTTTGTCAGGAAGAATAAGTGAATAATTTTGGTGGCTTGACACCACAAATTTCAACTGTTACAGCAGACACTGATTTATCGTACTGAGTTGCCTTGATGAAATACAATAGCCAAGATTTGTTTTAAGCTGTTTGTATAATATATAGATGATAGCAATAATTCTGTACTGAGCCATGCTTTTAAGAACCCCACTCAATTATTCCTTCTGACACAGGAAAGCCATAAAACATCAGCTGAAGACTGATGAGTTATGAAACGCCCTGACTCATTAGATACATGAACACTGCAGAAATTTTGGAACAAATTACCTGTCTTGCAGTGATAATTAATAATATTTTTCTAACTCTTTTCATTCTGAAAGATTCAAAGGCTTTTCTTAGACATTCAGTAGCCAACACAGAAGATGAGACATAAAAATCAGCTGTATTCCCTCAGGAGTAAATGAGGGAATCACAGGTTGCTGAAGACAGAGTTATATTATAGCTGACATTAATTGTCACAGGAGCTATACACAAAAATTCACTATCCCAACTCAGCTGCTAACCTTCTGCTTTACTCGAGGCAAGTTTTCCAACATATCTGCCTGAACATTCCTATTTACAAAATACCTAATGTTGAAAGCCATGTAGAGACCCTGAAGGGCTGCTAGCATAATCAGAGCTTATGGCTTTCTTGCTGTCTATATGTAAACAGTATGTCTTCATCAGTATGGGTTAAGACTATATCGTTAAGGCACAGCTTGTTGGATTTAATATTTCCTTAGCACTCTACAAACACGAACTCATTATCTTCATCTCTTGCAAACGGGGTGGCTGATTGTATGATCTCTCTTTCACAAGTCAAGAAACTAAGGCGGGAGGCAAAGCACACTAATTAAGAAACCATATGAGACAATGTAAGGTGGCATCAGCATCTTTATAAGTTGCCTTTGGGCTTCTAGATAATCAATGAAGCGTGGGGTGTGATTCATGTCATCCTAAAGTAAATGATACCTATGTTCGGTTAAATGACTCACCCTATGCTTCATTGACTCCGTGGACTTGTTTTCTATTAACTATAACAGGAACACAAGAAACTTGCTCAGATGTCAATGACTACGTTCTCGGCACCAAATTTAGTTAGGGAAGTTTTGGGAAACTACGAAATACAAACCCTGCCCTAAAAGCCACAAGGGAGTAGAAATAGCACATACTTTCAGATCCCCATTAAGCCCACTAAAACCAGGCTGCTCTAACCCTTTTGTTAGAGTGAGTCATACTAATATCTGTAAAACCTGTATAAAATTGCCCTCTTCTCTGCCATGACAAGGTGTCCCTTCCCTCTGAGAATGACCTCTAGTCACAAACCACAGAAATAATCCCTCTACCGTGACTGTCCCCTCTCTGCTTTGAGTACATGTGAGAGAGTACAACGAATACAGTGGCAAGACCATGGGGCAAATCCAGCAACCTGCTACCTACGGCTGCCAGATGGAAGCTGACTGCATGAATGGTGGAAAGGCATAACTAGGATGGCATATTTAGTCATTTACTACAGATCCCAGATTTCAGGGCTGTGACTGCTTCTCTTCATTGACTGTACAGAAAGTCAGTGTGTGACAGTCCGCATCCTGCATTGCTTGCATAAACATCTAAGAGGTCTCTTAGGAGACTGAACACTGAAAGTGACTCTAACTGCTGTTTGGTCATATTGATAATACTTCTGGTGTTTGGATTAAAAAAAAAAAAAAAAATGCATACCACAATCACAGCTTTACAGACTGTGTGACTTAGAGACCAATAAACAGGTGAACTGATGGCCCTTCATTAGAAAACAGTTGGGGAAGAAGCAGGAATAGAAACTCAGGAGAGAAACTAGTTCAGTTTCTTTTCATGGGACATATTTCCTCTTTACAAAGAAAAAAGGGGTTATACTTTTAAAATCTTTCCATTTCTAAGATGCATCGCAATGGATTTTGGGGAACCATGTAAAATGTCCTCATGCTTTCAAGGTTTCCTTGGGAGCATATGGTTAATTAAAGAACAAACTCAACAGATGATGACACAAACAGAATACTGGTGGCTAGCACTTACCCCATCTATCAGACACATGCTGGAGCATAAACATGGGGGTATATTAGCAGTTATTGATGCCATCTGGTCTTTTTCCTATTCTGATTGTATAACAGTTTCTGCATTTTAGCACAGCCATATCAGAGGGAATTGACAGTGAGAAGTAACAGCCATCCAAGCAGAGGAAATTTAAACAGTTAATGATGTGGAAAATGCATGAGAGAAATGAGGTTGGAACTTCGGCATCCCAGCTCATAAACAAAAGGTAACAGCAACCACAACAGCAACAAACACCACATCTGTCCATTTAAGCACTGAAGTCTTCCGACCTAGGAAAAGAAATTACCATCTAGAGATTAGAAACACGATAAACCACCATGACCCAGAAGCACATTTAAGAGGAAGGGAAATTTATCCGAGCTTTCAGCTCTTCCAAGCTTTCTGCAGGAGCAGTGAAGGTGCACAGGCACTATTTGCTGAGGGCTGAGTAGTGAGAAGCTGTACACAGCGAGTACGTCTGTGAAATGGGTTGCCCAAAGTGTGCGATGCATAGACGTTCTTACTGTGTGTTGACAGGGCTTGTTTGTAACATGCAGCAGGTTGAACTCCTAAACGCATGCAGACGTTTTGTGCCCGACATACCTTCTTTCATGTATGACTCTAAGCATATTGTTAACACTAAACCTGGGGAAGAAATGTGGGATACAGATATCTCTGCCTGGGGAATATTTTTTAAAGTTGAAAATAAGAAAGTTTTCTGTTTTTTCAGGATGACTATATTTTTTTCCCCCATTTAAAGAACAATATTAAACCAAAAACATAAAAAAATCCAACTAACTGAGCAGCTACAGCAACCAACAGCAAGAGCCTTTCAGGACAGTCTCTAGCTGGTAGCTAACTGCAAGAACCTGTGATACGAAAATCTCCACTCATACTTAACATCTTACCCTCCAGGCTGTCTTAGGCTCTCCTCTTACAGTTGTCTCATCCTTCATAAGTAGTGGAATATTAATTGAATTAGGTGATTTGGTCTGATTTTCCTGTATCCTAAGGCACTGTGAGACTCTGGGACACTGGCTAGCTGCCGTTTTATACTTCGGTTTTGACTAGAATTTCCATCTCAGATCTAAAGAATCTCTTCTGACCAAAGTTTCAGCAGAAGTCTTGTAGTTATATGAAAAGTTGCAATGAATAGTAGTTTTCCAACAAAAAAATATTTTTCCAGAATATTTGCAAACAGGTTTGTGTAGCAGCCTGCTTGGATGTATAACACTTCTGCACTGATGTGGACAGGATAGAACTTGGGGACCCTGCAGCATCTCTGCCAGATTTCCTGAGTGATCTTGCATGAGTCACTTAATCTTTTGTGCTTTGCTTTTATCCTCTCTCTCATCTAGGATCTCTGTCATTCTTTCTCAGTTGTAAGGCAAACGGCAGAAACATTTTGGGAGGGTGGTGGGTGATGATATTTACTGTAGTTAAAGAGTGTGAAAGAAAAGTTTCAGCTTTTAACTGCTTTGCAAACTTTGTTTGCTCTGAAAGTTTTGATGCTTCCGTCGCTCTTCATCAGCTTATCACAAGTTAGCTGTGTCATGTCCAAAGAATTTATCTTTTCATTATTTTCTCATTCTTTCAACACATATTTCTTCCTAAATGATACAGCAGCAGAAGGAAAAAAAAATAAACACCTGCTGTTCCTGCCTATGTTCTGTGGATAGAGAAAATGAGTCATTAGTTTAGTGGCAGTTTCCAGCCCACTTACAAAATCTGTGAACACTAACCTTACATTTGCCACCCTATTGTGTTTTAGGAAAATGTCCAGCCAAAGAGAGCCTTCTAGTAAGATAAGTAACACAGATTTCATCAAAGCGAGCAACTTAGGCTCATTTCTGCTGTAAGTAAAGGTGGGATTGTTTACAGATCACGTTAACACTTATTTTTCACTCATATAACCCTAAAAGTCTTCCAGTGCAGACCTCTACATAGGGAATTTCATCCAAATGACAATAAACTTGATTTTCTCAGTTATTTTATATGGAGCTTGTGAAAACATGTCATGGGCTGTCATCTCTCCAGTCCCCTTATAACAAGAGCTTGGGAACCACATAATTATAGTTACTGGTGCCAAAGAGGATTAGTAAGGAAGAGGGCTTTTTCCTTGTGAACACAAAAAGGTTGTGGACAGAGGCATTCCTGCATACTTACTGCCTCTTTGCTGGTCAAGTTGGAATGGTCGCAAGTGCAGCTGTGTAAACCTGGGATTCCCCAGTGCCCAATGATGTCACACCTGCATAGGGATTATCAGGCAGATCTGGGTAATAAAATGCTTAATACCAGTCTCTTTATGAGGAAAAGCACTCTGGGATGAATATCCTGAAACCTTCTATATCCACAGCGGCTAGAGTCATTGTTTGCAGGTGAGATATTAGTGTCTTTGGTCTTCCTCACAGTTGACTGATCTCTGTATCAGATTTTTCTCTTTCAGCAGCTTTTCTTGTTTTTTCTTTTCTTTTTTTTTTTTCTTTTTTTTTCTTTCTTTTTTTTTTTTTTTTTTTTTTTTAAAGAAAGACCAAGCATTACCTGGACACAAATCCTGACCTAGCTCTGGAAGCAGATACTGGGCACTACAGCCAATACTGTACCTGACCTGGTGCTAAAAAGCTGGACCAAAGCCTACTAAAGCCAATAAAACCTTGCAGTAATTTGCTTCAAGCCTTGAGTAAAAAGTGACCAGGGAAATGGGCAAAAGTGGGAAACTGCATTTATTCAAAACACAAAATGGAAGCGGAGAAGCAAACACACTAATTTCCACTTAATAATTTCACAGTATGTCATTACATTGTGAAATCTAACACAGAAATGTGTCAGCACCAAAGCAGTAAACTGCCACCGTCTTTCTCAAATTTTAAGGGCACATCACACCTGTTTGCCAAGGAGAGAAACTGTAATTAGTGCTGAGTGACTGTTTCTGTAGCTGAGTGGATGAGGCAGACCCCAGCGCTTGCTTGCCACACTCAGTAAATGTCTGCATCATTTACATACCGCAGATTTGTTCACAATTAACATTCTTTTCATATCACTCCACTGAGAGTTTGACTGTAACAGCAAAAATACTTTACAGTTTGAAGACATGTCTCCCCACAGTGCTTCAGAGTCCTCCACAGACACAAATTAATTCAGCTTCACAGAGCTCCTGGTTTAAGACCTTATTCCACTAGTTAAATGGAGGGGAAAATGTTGTCTTAAATGATAAAAAAAAATGAAGAGGTTTGGGACCCTGAGACTCAGGGACATAGGACAATATGATACTTCAAACAGTAAAAATTGCAGGAGCCATCTGTAACACAAAACACAGATTGAGTTCCCTATCTGCCCATGCCTGTGTCTGCTGGGAATCACTCATCTGCTTCTCACACAGGTGGGATTCTTGCTTACATTAAAATCAGGTGAGAAAATGACTATAAGGATCCTTTTTCAACTACTTCATTTGTTTCTCAGTTATCTCTGCTTGTTTTCTGCTAGTATGAGCACTCCAGAGCCCATTCAGCTGTGGGATGACTAGGGGAATTTGATCCTTCTCCTTTTATTTGGCCAAATGTTTTAATCCATTTTCAGAAATTTCATTGGAGTCCTTATTCCCACTGAATGAAATTACTTGGGTAAACATCCACTGGCTTTGTTCAGAAGAATGGCCTGGCAGGATTCTGGATCTGTCCTGCACAATTTTCAGCTAAATTTGAGGTGTGGTATATTACCATTAATCATCAGCTGAGATGTGACTTCCTAACTGCTTATGCATATATTCTACAGCAGTAGGTCAGAATTTTGTTTTAAGTCACCTCTGCAAGGGATTGAGGCAAAGCCATATCACAGAATCATAGAATAGCCCAGGTTGGAAGAGACCTCAGAAGATCATCTGGTCCAACATTTCATAGAAAAGGGAGCCTAGATGAGATTATCTAGCACCCTGTATAGTCACAGTTTGAAAACCTCCAGTGATGTGGACTCTACCACATCCCTGGGGAGGTTGTTCCAGTGATTGATCGTTCTTACATCTTATGTAAAGATGAAACCTCTCTTGGTGCAAGTTGTATTTATTGCCCCTTGTCCTCTGTTTCTGGCTCCTTGTGAAGAGAGAGCCTCCATCCTCTTTGTAGTTGCTCTTTTAAGCACTGATGAAGTGATGAGGTCATCCCTGAGCCATCTTTTCTCCAGGGTGAAAAGACCTAACTCCTTCAGTCTTTCCTCATAGGGCAGGTTCTCCAGCTCTTTGATCATCTTCATGGCCTTCCTTTGACCCTCACCGGTCTGTCCATGTCTTTTTTGAATTGTGCAGAGAAGAACTGACTGCAATACTCCAGGCTTGACAAGCACTGGGTGGGATGATCATATATCTATCTCTGCTAGCAATGCCCCTGTGGATGCCGCCCAGGATCCAATTTGCCTTCACTGCCGCAGCAGCACACTGCTGACTCGTGGGCAGCTTGTTGTCCACCAGGACCCCCAGGTCCCTTGCAGCAAGGCTGCTCCCCAGCCACACAGATCCTAGCCTGTACTGGGCTTTTTGGTTAGGTCATCTGTATTGGCTTTGTGTGGCAAGGTTTTGGTAGTGGGAGGGGGTTGTTACAGGGGTGGCTTCTGTAAGAAGCTGCTGGAAGCTTCCCCTGTGTCCAACAGACTCAATGCCAGCCAGCTCCAAGATGGACTCGCCGCTGGCCAAGGCCAAGCCCATCAGCGATAGTGGTAACACCTCTGTGGTAACATTTAAGAAGGAAAAAAAGTTTCTGGGACAGACAGAAACGGGGGCCGGAGAGAGGAGTGAGAACATGTAAGAGAAACAGCCCTGCAGACCCCCAGGTCAGTGCAGAAGGAGGGGGAGGAGATGCTCCAGGCGCCGGAGCAGAGATTCCCCTGCAGCCCGTGGGGAAGCCCCTGGTGAGGCAGGCTGTCCCCCTGCAGCCCAGGGAGGTCCACGGGGGAGCAGATCTCCACCTGCAGCCCGGGGAGGACCCCACGCCGGAGCAGGTGGGTGCCCGAAGGAGGCTGTGACCCCGTGGGAACCCCGCGCTGGAGCAGGGTCCTGGCAGGACCTGTGGCCCCATGGAGAGAGGAGCCCACACTGGAGCAGTGTGCTCCTGAAGGACTGCGGCCCATGGAAGGGACCCACACTGGAGCAGTTCGTGAAGGACTGCAGCCCGTGGGAAGGACCGATATTGGAGAAGTTCATGGAGGACTGTCTCCTGTGGGAGGGACCCTATGCTGGAGCAAGGGAAGAGTGAGGAGTCCTGCCCCTGAGGAGGATGAAGCAGCAGAAATAACGTGTGATGAACTGACCGTAAACCCCATTCCCCATGCCCCTGTGCTGCTGCTGGGGTTGGTAGAGAATCCGGGAGCGAAGTTGTGCCTGGGAAGAAGGGAGGGGTGGGGGGAAGGTGTTCAGAGATTTGGTTTTATTTCTTATTACCCTACTCTGGTTGATTGGTAATAAATTGAGTTAATTTTCCCCAAGTTGAGTCTGTTTTGTCCATGATGGTAATTGGTGAGTGATCTCTCTTGTCCTTATCTCAACCCACGAGCTCTTTGTTATATTTTTCTCTCCCCTGTTCAGCTGAGGAGGGGGGAGTGATAGAACGGCTTTGGTGGGCACCTGGTGTTCAGCCAGGATCAACCCACCACGTCATCCCAGGTGCAGGACTTTGCACTTGTATTTGTTAAACTTCATACTGTTCTTGCTTGCCCACTCTTCCAGCCTGTCCTGGTTTCTCTGTAAGATGGCTCTCCCTTCTGATGTGTCCACCTCAACACTCAGTTTGGTGTCATCAGCAAACTTGGTGAGGGTGCTTTCAATTCTGTCATCTCGATCATTTGTGAAGATGTTGAACAGCGTGGAGCACGGTATTGGTCCCTGTGGGACCCCACTTGTGGAGGCTGCCAGCCTGAGGAAAAACCCCTGATCCCCACCCTCTGAGTGCAGCCCATTAGGCAGTTTGCTACCCAACTTGCAGACCACCACCCAGTCTGTATCTTGCCAGTTTGTCTAGGAGGAGGCTGTGGAAGACAGTGTCAAATGCTTTGCTGAAGTCCAGGAAGACAATAGCTACTGCTCTCCCCATGTCAACAGAAAATAGAATTTTGTTGTGGAAGGTGATCAGGTTAGTCTGGCATGATTTACCTTTGGTAAATCTGTGGTGGCTAATCATGCTGTACCGCAATGGACTAGAAGCATGAAGGCAGTCATAGTGGAATTCATCTCACGTGACTTTAAGTGTTGTTGAAGTCGGAACAAAATAGTTCCTATCACACTGATGTTTTTTCCTCCATGTGATCCCATGTGGATGGCTATTTTCATCCTTCTTTAAGTGGATGGCCATAAAAGGTACATTTTCACCTTTCCAGGGATAGCTGAACTAGCAGATGGCTAAGTGGAAGATAGTGTGGGAATGGTATCTTCCTATTAGATGAGAATTGTGAGAGTATGGTTTCTTCAATAATTTATTGGATGAAGTTTTTAAGCAAAAATTCTGTGTTATTTAGAAAATAATAAAATAACATCCTTTGGTTTAGAGTGCTAAAGGTTATGAAATTCGGTGGACAGAATAATCTCTCATTATTCGGACAGTGTAAGGGAAACACCTTGTATTCTTAAATCTACTCATATCTATCACTTTTTAATAAGGATGAAGAAAAAGTGACACATTTTATCATAACCTATATAAACCTAGACAGCTGGACAAATCCAGGCAGAAAATGGCTTATGATTATTTCAGTGTGATCAGTCAGAAAATAGGAACACAGTTTCATTATATTTCCCTTTATACTCACAAGAAATATGGAGATCCTAGTGCTTCCAATAAACTTTTTTATCTTCTTTTGTCTACACTTAAATGTTGATGATTTTTCTGAAATCTCAAAGTGAGTCAACACAATAGCTGAAATAGAATACGACTTCCAGAATCCTGGTCTAGTTGCTCAGCTATGAATGCAAGAGTCTCTGAATAAGTCATTTGTTTGATAACAAAATCCTGTTATTGGAACCGGGATATTTTTTAATTGTTTGATAATATAAAGAACCTTTTCCCTTTCCCAGAACATCCCTAGTCATTGGGCTCTTCCTGATCAAAATATGTCAATACACATTATTTTAAAAAAATTGCAGACTACTTCAAGAAGCACAAGGGGAAGGGTGGTCTTAAGACAAATACCAGCAAATGTTTCTCAAGTGTTGTACTGGTATCTTCGCCTCATCTGATACACGCTGTTCAGACCAGCACTTCTTCCTTTAGAGGATACTATGGTTTAAACACTAACCACCAGTCAAGTGAGACAGAAGGGTATTTAGTCAATAAAAAGTTGGCATGTATGCTTATTTCACTCTGCAACAAGGATAGAATAAATCAGTGAAAGCTGTAAAGGCAAGATGTTAAGAAGTCAAGAAATACAAGGAATACTTAATGGGGGGCATTACTTCCTGACTTGAATGTTGTTGTCAATGGCTTAGTCATAAAGTGGAGGTATTGTGCTTTATAGAGATGTTTGTTGATGTTTTCTTATGCTGTGTTGTGCAAGAAGTAAAATGGATATTGTTTTTCTTTCTGCACACTTGGAACAATAACCATTAAAAGAAATGTACTCTTGAGAGAGTTTAAAGTGGGAATGCCTTCATCAATTAGACAAATCCCTCTCATCAAGCCTTCGCTCCCAGGATTCAGTATTGGTCTCCGTGTGAAGGCTAGTACTGTACTCCATCCAAAAGCAACACAGGAACTTGAACAGCTGCAATGTAATAAGAAGCAGCTAAAGCTTCTATTCCTCTAGCAGTGCCGCCACGCAAAACTGATGTCCCTCATTCTGCTCATCTCAGCAGCCAGCAGCCAGGCCTCTCTCCCTGACTAATGAATTTTGCTTGGGCTCTTAGGCAGTACAGATTCATATTTAATGAATTGGAAAAGCACAGAACCACGTTTTTTAGTGGGATGGGGCCAGCTCATCCCAAAGGGACCTTCAGAAGATAGCGTGAATTAGAAGACACGATTCACCACACAAGTATCTGGTGCAGAGAAGATTCATACTTCTCTGGGGTTTCTCAGGGTCACTGGTTTGCTTTGCAAGGAGAAAAGCAGCAGATCAAATAATGAATTTCTTTTCTCTCCATCTTACAGGATATACTGTGTCCTTGCATAAGTTTGCACTGAGTTGTCCTTATATTCTTACATATACAGGACAATGGCCTGTTTTGCTTGGAATTTCCTGAAAATGTGTATAGGAAATCTACTCCTTTCTTACTCAGGAGCCATGTAAGGGTACCTGCAACAAACTTATGTTTGTCAGCTGGACAGTTACAAAATAGTTAAAGGGAAATGACTCAATATTGCCATGAATGCATTTGAAAATACAGTTCTGCTTTGGAGTTTAGCTAACATGTTTATTTTTCCCCACAAGACGTATATCCTACTGTATACACTTATGAAACCCCTCCCTTAACTACTATAGGTTTTCTGACAGGTTTATATGGGGTTGTATTTTACTGGTGGAGAACATTTACCGCAGAAAGATAAAGCTACCTTCTGCTGGCGCAAGTACGCCCTCCTGGACTCTTCCATCTGCTCAGGTTTCAGGGAGCAGATGCCAGGATGAATTTCAGACCTGGGAAGTGCAGCTGAGTGAAAGAATGGCTTGTGGCGGCAGCAGCTTCCAAATTAAGAAACCTCTTTAAAAAAGGAGAGAAAAATAACCCTTAAACCCAGAATCAGTAAAGTGCACTGGAAACAGAAGGATGGGCAGATAATTAATCTCTAAAAAGCCTCTTGCAAAGGCAAAGAGGACATTAGCAGACAGGGGGAATGACATCTCTCCTGATAATGGCTTGTGGTTACTTTGGAGAAATTAATATATTGAAAGGAAAAATTTGAAAAAGGAAAAAATACTCAAAGCAGAACTGAATTTTAGAAATTAAGCTTTTCTTTTTAGTTAGAAAATCATTGCAAGGTTAAATTGCTGAGAGCCAATTAAGGGCTGGAAATATTTTGATAACAGTCCTCACAGGCTTAAAATAGCAGGTTGTTTCTCCCCCTAATAAGCCAGCTCTGTGTATCGCATATGAGATCTTCAGGCAATGAAGCTTCCAGGCTGGAAATACTCTAAAGCTAACCGCTTTTTTGAATAGCATCCTGCTTTTCACCAAATTTTTAAGCAGATTCCTTTAAGGGTAATAAATCATCTATTTTTAGCCTGTAGTATGAGTCCCAGAGGATCTTGCCTCACAACCTGTAGCAGTAGGGATTGTCTCAAAACTCATGGAAGTCAATGGATTATTTCCTCACGCTTCAAATCGAGTTATGTGGTGGTTTGTTTTTTCAAGTCTTGAAATAATAATGAAATTATGCAGTAATATTATAATGACAACTTGTCTGGATTTAAATTTATTATCAGCAAATGTAATTAGGTAGGTACTTTTCTAAGTCAGCTGTTATTTACTTAACATAACATAATTACTCAATTACATTAAAATAAGAGCTTTTTGAATAACTTGATTAAAATATTCTTTATTCTTTTTACTTTCATTAATGAATTCATGGGTAATTTTTTCCTTAAGCATTTCTAGCAGTCAGCATTAATAGTGTATTAAATGTGTTAAATGGGAAGTATAGGAAACATAGATTATAACATAGAAAATATAAATCCTTTAAGGGAAAGCACTTAAGAGTGAAGCATTAAAAAGTCACACAACCTTGATTCTCTGGTTAGAACAAATATTTGACTGTCGTCATGGAATAGTTTAATTCTACAGTGTTAAGAGAACTTCCACATGTGGCATCATGGACCATTGACTATCTAATGTGAATGTCAGAGTGTGTTATTGCTTGAACATTGTGGACTTGATCCATAGCTCACTGAAACTCATTGGAAGACTTTTATTGACTTCTGTGAGCTTTGAGTTGAACTCAATGTTTTCACATTTTTTCTTCCTCCTCTTAATGAGGCTCCAGGTCAGTAGGGGCCAGCGAAATGTTCATCTGCCAGGAAGCGCAGATTTCGCGATGGACAGAAGTGATATTGCTGTCATGGATTGAAGAGGGAAAAACACGGTTAAGGAAGAGGACAGAGCAGTTGTAGGACATCTATAGGCTCCAAGAGACTAAATTCAGATCTCTGCTGTGCCTCAGCCTTACTGTATAGCCTTAAGCAAATAATTTATTGTCATATAAACAGATCACATGTTACTTCTTTTAAACTTCTAATGTAATGAAACCAAGGCAGGAAAACCTTATCAAACCTGCTTAGGTGCCAGGTTGCCAAATAAGTCCAAGGTTATCCCCATCTGGAATTCGTAGCTAAATTCTCTATTTTCAAGAACAGAAAATAGAGCATTCTCTAAATCCCAATCTCTAGATAAAATGGTATCTCATTACCTTCTGAATGGGTACAGTGAAAAGAAATACACTGTAACTCTGTGAGGGGAGTATTTGGGAGCCTCTCATTACACTTGGTGGAGATACAGTAACTATTGTCGGTGAAGTCAAGGATGTGATTTCTTTGACCTGCAGGCACCTGCTTTAAGATGAAAGGTCCACCCTGTAATGACTTTGAATGGGATTTTAAGGTGATTTGGTCAGGTGTAGATGCCTGTACTGGAAACATCCATATTTAATCAGAAGAACTCAATTTCTAAGATGCCCTAATGTTATGCTGCAACAGGTACTAGGAAAGGGTCTTTTGATCTGCTTATCTGGGCCTCTGTTTCACAACCAGAAAATAGGAGTCTCAATGCCTCGTGTGCTCAGGAGTGTCAGCTTTCGGTACCCATAACTTTCACAGACTGCATTTCATTCATTTAAGAGCAGGTGGTGATTATACTGTGTCCCTGTTTTGCTCGCCTTCATAACACTCAACAGAAAAACACAGAAAAACAATAAACAATGTACTAAGCACTACAGCTCAAGTAGGATGAATAGAAAGTGTTTCCATGTAGATTGCCATGCAGGGCCCATGTCTGTGATATGTGAGAAGCAACAAGAAAACAACCTGGAGCTCAGATCTCCACTCTGTAGTGGCACTCAGCTGTGAAACATAAATAAACATTACCTGGTTTGACCCAAAGAAAATTCACGTAACTTCATGCACGTACATACATCCACGCTGGTCAAGATGAGAGCATCAACTAATCTCAGTTTTCTGTTTGCGTCCATCCAAATTTCAGAAGCATATGACTGACGATGGCTGAGTGAGGAATATTCACTTCAATATTTTTGCAGTGCACAGTACTAACCTCAAACCATTTATCAGTGTTATCTTCTCAAGGAGTCCTTGTGAAGAGAACCAGGAAGATTTCAGGTGAAGTGTTTAGGGTCAGTGTTATCTAGGACCAAGGAGTGTTTTCAGAAGTGCTTTAATTTACCATTCAGTACAGCAGAATGAATTAAGAAACTTCTCTTGAGTTCAAAGAGCACAAAATCAGGCCTTTTGTGAGTGAGTGAACCTCAGGAGCGGGGCATTGTTGGGTTCTTTTGACCACTCAGGAGAGTTTTGCGCATGACATTCAGCATGTCAGGAAACATTGTACTAGCTCATGTATGCTGGTGTCTGAATCACAAGGCTGAGGCTAGAAACTGTTAGCTCTGTTGCTGGACCATGGTGCTGGCCATGAAGCTTGAAGTCACTGACCCCCTGGTCCATAGGGTATTTAGACAACCACTCCTCAGTCAGGGCTCTTGTCCTCTGGTTACAGGGGAGTATGAACATTAACAGATAAAATCCAGGACTGTAAGATGATAATTGGAAAAAGTTGATTTTTTCAAAATTACTTCTGTACCCAGCTTATGGTTTAGAAATAGGTTGCAAATGTAAAATAATGTAAGTACTGGCAAAATTACGGACACTATCCTTTAGAGGAAATAACACTGCAAACAGATCAGGACTAGAAGAGCTTTAAAGGGAGGGACGGCACAAGGATTAGATCTGCTCTGGAAATTTGTTTCTGGATATTAAGTAATAAAGGAGAGTGGTTTGTTATATGGCCTGCGTGCAGATCATCTTCTCTCCTTTATTTGACCCTTCCAGTAGTTAGCAGCCACAGAGTTGGCCGTTACAGTCTTACTTTTAAAATGCCATCCATACTTTCCTCTGGACCTGCAAGGAGAAGGTCTCTCCTCCAGCAGCCTAGCTGAACTACAGCAGGGCAGCAGCATTCTTTAACTCATTGACAACATAATCACACTAAGCCCTGTCAAGGTTTATTTATTGCTGATTATTATTCTATCTTCCCCTCTACTTTCACCTCACATGCCGTTCACTCCTGGTTGCCATGGAGATGCTACAGAGTGTTAGGCTAACTTTAGATTAGCCTTGTAACCTTGCATACTTTAAAATTCTTTATGTATCTTAGCAACTCGGCTGAATATCAGGATCTTTCAGCTATTCTTCTAGACACTGGAAGAATGAGTTTACCATCCCTGAGCATATTCAGTGCCTGTTAGCCTGTGACAAGGGAGAGTACGAAGCCTTGCCTACATGTGGTAATCCGTACCCTTTCTCATGGCTCTGCTGACGTTCACTGAAGTTGCCTGAGCATGAAGGAAGTTCTGACATAAATACGCCTTTCCAGGCTGAAGTCCTGCGAGGATTTGCATTGCAACAGCCTTTTTATTTTGCAGCAGCAGCAGGAACAAAAGCAGAAGCTGGGGAAAAGATGAATAAACAAAAGTTTAAGAATTTTGCAAAGAAAAGCTTGAAAAAATGGAGGTTTGACAAAAAGATGACATGGATATCCATTCCTATACCAAAGTAGCATTGTAAAACTGAACCTCAGAGAAGCTTTCAGCTTTTAATTATCTAACCAAGAAACTTGAAATAGTTGTTAGACAGGACACTGACTGTCAACTTGATATAACTCCATAGCAGTCAACAGAAGAATCAATTGTAACGAATCAATGTCACAGTAGAAGTTCGCCATGCAAAGGGAGGAAAGGCGTGGAAATCTCTAGACGGCAGCATTCATGTGTTCATCTCTAGCTGATACAAACCCCAGCACTCCTAACTGTTAAAAAAGACATTTGGAATGGACAGAACTGCAGCAGGAAAATCGGACTAAGTCCACTAAGCAAGACATACCTACACTGGTGATTTCGGAGACCAAAAATCTCCCTCTATTTTCTAACTACCCATTTATAGGAGATGGCAATGAGGCTATGTCCGTTTAGTTCAGCCTCTTTAGGGCCATATGAAACCTCAGATATTTACAGAAATAGTTGCCAGTCACAGGGCAATGAACATGTAAAATGGAAACCACAACAAGGAAGTTTTACCTATTTTAGCTTTTTTAGTTGTGCAGACCTTCCTAAGGCGCACTCAATATAGCATAAGCAGCTGTGGAAAATATCAGAGTTTCTAAAACAATTCAGACAAAATATTCCTAAGGGGAACAAATTGGGAATAAGCTTTGTGCATTCACATCTACTGCATCCCTTATGTGTCATGTCTCATTTACCTTCCTATTAGTCCTGTTCTTTTCCTCTCCTCTCTAACCTGTGCTCAGTTTTGTAATGTGAAAAAAGGCAACAAAATGCTGACAGAGCAACTGCCCTGTTTGGCACTCCAGACTTCTGTCTGATAGAAGCTATCCACACTGGAGGATGCCTCAGGGAAAATAAGCAGGTAGCAGTTCTGCTGCTCTCCTTCTCCTTGTTGGAGGAAAATTTGGGACAATTTCTTTGGCACTACTTCTATAGTCAACCCACTGTGAACTTATCTGGGTTTCACATACACCACAAGAGTGGAATCAGGACAGTTTTAGCTTCTCCTCATGGGATGTCATGTAACATTAGATGGGAAGAAACTCTAATTAAACAGAGATTGAAAAACACAATCCTAAACTTCGGACCATGCTTCTCACCCTTTTTGGGGTAATTAATTTCTTATAACTCCACCCTCTGTCCTTCCTCTGTGGACTACAGCAAGATGCTTAGGTCTACCTACCCCTTCTCCCCCACCAAAACGTCAACCCTGAGTATTCTGGCAATCAGCCAGTTGGTAAATGTCAACATGAATGGTGAAATTCAGAGCCATGTTTTCTCTGACTAAAAGAAAGTCCAGAAAATCAAGTTATGACCAGAGCAGCTGTCAAGAACTCAGATGAGTCACACCACATGAGATTGCTCTGCATTTTTTGGAGGACGAAGTATCCTTTTATCAGAATCAGAGTTTGCTAAAGACAACTGCTATGCTGCTTTAGAATCTCAGTTATTAGACTGCATGGCCTGGGAAAGAAAATGCAAATCAAGGGCAAAATTCTAAGAAATAGGCTGAATTTATTAACAGTTTAGGATGACATTAAGTTTCAGTGCACTGAAATGCGTAATGTGAAAAGAGTTAAAAGAGTTAGCTCATTTCTAAAATTAACACTACTCTTTACATCCTCACTGAAATACTCCTAGTGAAACCAGTGGGAGTTTTAGTTGAAAGTCTAGATTAATGAAAAGAAGAGGATGAAATATGAAAAAAGTAGAAGACGAGAAAATTGCTGATTAAATATCTGGACTTCCCATACCTTATTCATACTGACCTCTAAATTTGTCTATTATCAGCAAAGAACACACCTTTGGTTGTTAGTCATATTGCACATGGCATGTAAAAAACCTTAGATTTGTTCCATTAATACTAGTCAAGCAAAATTCTTGTTCTTAAAAGAGATGTTCCAGAAAAGTGTGCAACTGAAGTCATAAAAAATTAACCTAAAATCCCATTTAATATAATTTCCATAGATGAGCTTGCTAATGCAACCTCCTCTTGTAAACAAGATTCAATTTACTGCTTTAGTTGAGTAATTGCGCTACATTCATATTTACTAAAAGTTGCTGAAATTCCCCTGAGCTGGATGGGATTGTAATTGCTAATACCAAATCTGAATATTGAGTAATATATCCATACAGAAAGGTAGATAGAAGACCAAAATTATTCTTCCTCTCATTTCACTGATTTGCAGGCCAAAAAAAAGACAAAACGAAGGGTGTATTAACCAATAAGGGACTGTGTTTATATAATTCAGGATCCATCTGAAACATGCGTGAGAGAATGATAACTATACCTCAGAGCAACAAAATTTCTTTTGTTTTTCTTATAAATCAGAGCTCAGAGGAATGGTTGTCAATAGGTTGACTCCAGTGCAATACTATTTGGTCACGCTTGAAACAAATTTGAATGCTATCAGGCAAGTCTTTCAGCTTATCTAAACCTTTTGCAACTTAGTGTGCTGTTAGTATGACCCCAGGTGGCTTAAGTTCAATTTTGTTTGATGATAGTCTCTGCATCTAAGAGGTTGTGAACATCCACATATTCAGACAGTTTGTGTTGATCTGGAAAACCTTAGACAAAGCAGACAAAGTAGAACAAAGCCAAGCTGGAATTGTTTAATGTTGGGACTGTTTAATATTCAGTACTGAGCCTCTGTCAGCTCTAATGCTACAGGGATGACAACCATTAGAATTGGTGAAAATAAAGAGCAAGCCCGCAGAAATCACTACAAATAGGTGCACTGCATCATGAGAACTGAATCAGGTCCTACTTGTTCTGAAACTGTGTGGGGCCAAGTTTTACAATGCAAATGAACATCATCAGGGCCATTGTCCATTTTAGAATTTTATATCCAAATGGATTAGGCTAAGGTAGACAGACATCGCTTCAGAAAACAGCTTTCCATGGTAATCCTTCCTCTTTGTTATAAGTGAAATAAATGAAAGTACCGTTCTCTGAATTGTATTCCTACTGTCAGGAACACAACCAACTATTTATGTTCCCAGGAGACCACCTCCTTTTTACTGACTGCCATTCTATTTATATAGAGAGTCTGCTTGGTAAACGAAAGATTTATTCATTTCTCTAGGAAAGGGTCAGCACTTCTTCTAGACACAAATTCCATCTGCTGTCAGATCCATTCTGTCAGCTAATAGGTAAAGGCAGATGGGGGATAAATTTCTTCAGGAAACCAAGTCTGTCTCACTACAGAAGAAAAAAAATAGTTTATTAATGTCCAGGAGAATTAGCAGCTTGTTTCAGATCTTTCTTGAAGGGCGCTAGTTCCTAGAAGGGATTTGTCTTGTAATATTTTTAGCTTGGAGTGTATTTCGGGTTTGGATCCAAGTCCTGCAAGTCATGACTCTTGGGAATATGTATGCGCATAAGTCCTTGGCCAGCTACATCAGGTACTACTAGAGGGGTGTAGCAGCTTGGATTTCTTTACAAACTGAAAATACACCCAAGAAGATGGGTAAAGACCATAGCCTCTGGCTGCCTGGGGCTCAATAGAGCCTTAAGTGCTCTGCTGTCAGCTCTTAAGTTTGAAGTCAACTCAAGTAAACCGTCTTTATGCTGCAGTCACAACTACCACAGCGTAGATGTGATCAGGTGCTGCTGCCTGACTCTCTGAGCTGCTGGTGGTGAACTGAAGCTCAAGTCATCCTGGCTGATGTGCCGGGATGGCAACAGGGTGCAGCACCACAAATATAGATGGGTGCTGGCTTCATCCGTCCATTTCACTGGCTGTAAATTTAATCTCTTCATGAGAGTTCCTGTTATATTCTATTGAATGCCCTTGCTTGAGCTAGTTTACCTTGAGTGAAGTCACTAGAGGCAATGTCTTCTCCATGCAGTGGAAAATGATGCAGACATGCCGGCACTACCTTTAGGCTTGGAAGCTGTATAAACTAACAGGCCTGTCTCTGTGTCTGAAATAATTAGTGATGATGAAGGGCAGGACCCGCTGCTTTGTCTGTATCGGCACACTGCACTGACCTGCTCTTAGACCTGAGCCAGTGTTTCCTGTGCTGCTTTTATTTACCTTAGTCTTCTAGGACAATACCTTTTATTAGCAGCCACCGTGATGACAAACCCAATACCTGACTTTAACCTGAGCTGTAACGAATGGCTGTCGAACTGCATCTGCCTCTCTGCAGTTGCAGCAATTTAGAGTAAGGATTCCCATTGGACTGGGTCCTGAGGGGCACGAGCTTTAAGCAGCCTTGAGTGAGGGGTGGAGAGGGTTTAGCATTTCATCAGGCTCAGTCTTTGGTCAGAGGCATGTATGTGCGCACACGCACACACACGCTAACGTGCCACACTTGAATACAGAGGAGACTCCTTCCTGACAGAGTGGCTGTACCTCTGTGCTGCCACCTTCTAAAGTTCCTATTAAAATTCTGTATTCATTAGTCTCAATCAAACTTACAGTACATTTCTTATTAGGATGCCATTTTATTTGTCTCCTGCTGTTTTGGATGTCACATGCGTTGCACTTTTCACTGTGCTCTGTAAACAGTTTCTCTGTTCTTGCAGACACGTTGGGACCCCTTAATTGGATACAGTTTTCAGCCATTCATTCAGATTTCCTTGGAATCCTTCCATTTAGCTTAGTATCAAATTCCATGTATGTCTTTACCAAATATTAATGCTGAAAAAGTGATGTCAAGCTTCTCAGCTTTTGTAAACATCTTCATGTTTTAACCGCTTTAGCCCATTAAATTGTTGTTATTTGTCTTCACATCACAATGCTTGACTTCTATTTTATTCTTAATACTGGTAGATCTAAGCTATATTTTTCCTTTGTTTTGGTGATGTTGATTTAAAATATGCCACTTCACATTTAATTGCTGGTTTCTACACATAATCATGAAGATGCTAGGAGAAAATCCCTGATCTGTAATGCCAGCCTGTGTGCCAGGGCTGCTGTTTTCATTTTGGGTAGAATTTTTTCCAACTGATGGGTCCTACAGAACTTGTATTGTTATACAAGGTGGATTGTTTCTGAAGCATGGCTGATCATTGGAGTCTGATCCAGTGTGGCCTTGAAACTGTATTTCAGAGCTTTATGGGACATACAGATAAGTTATTTCAGTGAGACATGTTGAGGATGCCAATGGCAAGACAGTATCTTTTTCTTGTGATGGGTACCATAGAAATAGCCACAAAACTTCGTAATGAGCCTATGAATATAAACACACGATCTGCCCCTTGCACACATTGTGCTTTTTCTGTACTAACAGTAGCTAACCCACAGATAGCAACTGATGTTCTTGGTGATCTTTTTTGCCTTAGTTACTGGTTCAGTTACATATAATATTTATTTTCTAATAAAAAAAGACAAAGTTAAATCTGTAATGCCTATAATCTATCCAAAGTCACCAGATCAGCCATTTTCAAAGTTAGTAAAAATACTTTTTACAACTGCCTTTACCTCCATTTCCACCTCCAAATCACAGATGCATTCACAAGAAACATGGAGATTGTTTGGAAGTGTTTATACAACAATTAAGCACTTAACAGAATGGGTTGATATGGATGGAAGAGGTGAAACAGTAGTGGAAAAGAGTGCAAGTATCACTATAAAACAAAAGAGAAGAAAAAAAACCAACCAAAAAACCTGTCCAGGAGATAAATAGGAGGTTGTCACCATTCATTTACTTTTTTATTTTGCTTTTAGGTTTCTTTTTTTCCAGAGTAGAGCTAGAACATTTTATTGCTACAAGTCAGGACAATAATGGAGGACAATTGTGAGAATTGTTACTAGCCTCTAAATAGGATATAAAAGAGCTAAATATGTTTAGGGCCTCAAGGCTAACAAATACCTCCTTGGCAATGTAATATAAAAAAATGTCATAAAACTTTCTAAATATTAATGATTTAACTTCTGTCTCATCTTCTTCTTCAGCTAAGTCTGAGAAGGATTCCCACTGTCCCTTATAAATTGGGAAATGAATAAGTAGAAATTAAAACTGCTTGATTGAAGTCTTACAGGAGATCCATAATACAGCTGGGAACAACACGTCTTTGTTTATTTCAATTGAAACATCTCATTGTAGGCAATCATATAGAGAGGTTCAACTGAGTGGCCTAAATATGGGTTTCTTGTGTCCTTTGGGATTCTGTAGGCTGTCCCAGCTCCAAGAAAGCATGAGTCACCTATAGGCCTTAGGGAAGATCTAGTCCCCATGTGGATGTCTTGGCTATCTGAAAGTGGTTTAGATGTCACTCAGTGTTTACTGTCTGGCAAAAAAACAAAAAAGCTGTACGTGCCCATCTGTGATCTAGGGTCTAGGCTCCAATGTAGATCCAGTCCCTAAAGCTGGGGGAGCCTAGAAAGCTGTTCAGCTCACCTTCAGGTAAACACCTGGTGCAGAGTCTACCTACCTTGGCATGTGTCAGCTGAAAGCTGGAATGCCTGACGGCACCAGCCACATCCATAGGGAGATGGCAGATATGATACCGGATCTATAGGAGATCTGCTTTTCCAAAACAACAGCTGGAGGCCAGCCAGCACAGCCTGCATCATCTCCAAGGACACTGGAAATTTATGCTCTGGCACTGAAGTCTTCATTTCCACTGGCCATACTCAAGCAGCACACAGGTAAATACCTGCAAGCTGGTACCTAAAGTCTGTTATGTTAATCTCAAACCAAACCCTATCCTTGGTGTCAGATGCAGAGCGGAAAATCATGACTGGCTCAGTTGTAGTGTGGAATTGACAAAGGTCCAATATTAATCTTGCTGAAAGAAAAAAAAAAAAGAGAGAAAAAAAAAAAGAAAAAAAGAGAAAAAAAACCCAAAACCAAACCTGGAAAGAATTTCCTGAACATGTGTATGAGTCTTGGATGAGAGTGCTCCTTGGTGCTGTGTTTGGTTTGTGAACTGGGGTTGTCTTCCTAGGATAACATGGGTAATGATTTGTTCTGAGACAGACCTGCAGAGCCTGAGTCTTTCCCAGCTTCTGTTTCTATGAGCTGATACCTCAGGTTTTGTATTTATGCATTGAATTGCATGGCACTGCTCCAAATCTCATAGCCTGCAGCAGAAAAACAACTCAAATTGGAGATTTCTTTTCAGTGCACTTGTGTACTTTCTATTCTTGAACAGCTCTTGGTGCATCAAGAAGTGTTTACTCTGTAACTAAAATCTTATTTAACAGAAGGGAAAATGTATCATTTAGGCTTTACCTTGCCTTTTATTGGGCCTAGGTAGACAATCTCCTACTTTTCTTTGCCTACGTTTTTGTTCCCACAGAATATCAAAACTGTTTTAAAAAACCTGATCTGCTAAAACCAGACCAATTTTATCCCTGATAATGTTAATTAAATGACACCACAGCTCAGTTCTGCTTGTTTCCCTGACTTCTGCCCAGAATTTCTGAGAAACTTTGTGCCGGTCCTTGCACCCGGCAGATTGCCCAGACATTAGATGTTGGGACGTTTGGTCCATCCTCCATCCTCTCCATGGTATCCCTCAACCTGTGCTAAGGAAAGCACACCAGGTGCCCCTGACTGAGGAAATAAGGCAGACACACGTGGTATGGGAGAAGAGAGCTTTATTTCCCCTCTCCACTGCAGGCATCAGATGCCACACTGCTTAGCTGGGACTCCTCAAACAACCATGACCACCTCACTTGCTCTACCTTATATTCTACTTTTCCCCTTTTTCCCCTCCCAAATGAATAGCCCACTCCTGCATTAATCTTCCTATGGGCCCTGGCTTTGCTGATTTGATGTTCTTATATGTTAATCTTGGCCTTCACGAGTGACTGCTGTTAAGTCAGTACCCTCATTTTAGCAGCTTTTGATATTTTTCTCTCACTGGAGTCCCTAATACTCATTTCATACTTTTTATCTCCTAAGTTCTCCATTTTTTTTTATTAGTTTTTCTCCAGTTTGCCTCTGGCCACCTGCTTTTCCCATTCCATTGCTCACACTTTTACCTTGCAGGATTAACCTCAGGCCAGGTCTCACCATTTGCATGAATGCTTTAGCTTTATTTTTATATGTGTGGCGGTTTCTTTCTTCAGAAATAATTAGGGAGAAAATAAGTAAGGCAGAGGGAAATGATGTTATGTTTAACTGAGAAACCTACTGGCTTGTAAAAAGAATTCATAATAGTACAAATTCACAAATGAGATTTAATTGCTAGAATGAATCAAAAGTTTCTGCTTCTGGTTTCCTTAAGAAGGCTTTTTTCTCTTGTGTGAACCATTGCAACTTGTTGAACTTTGCAGCTCCTGTGACAACACAGAAGTTTCCTCTTCCTTCTGCCATCAGATACCTTACACTGAGCAACTTGCATTGAGACCGTAGATACTGGTCACCACGAGGCTACCTGCTCTGGCTTCAGTTTGGATTGCTACCACTGAGACTTCACCCACTCTGATGCTAAGCTGTTGGGCTAGGAAGTTGTAAATCCAGCCCAGCTTATTTATATGTGCCATGTTGTCTCCTGTTGAATGCTAATAGTTTAGGATGCTTACTGGCCCTGTTTGCATTGGTCTCTGTGACCAAGCCCTTTTGGGAAGACTTTCATGACCTTAAGAAGGCATTGAAAAGACTGATAGGGATCTTGGAGTTGGCCAGAACATGCCTCACAAGAGGCAGTGAAGACAGAAAGCCTGGTCCCTCTGAGCCCTGGTTGAGGTGGCCACTTCGAAGCAGTGCACAGAAGGTCCAGAGCTGTAAACATGTTCTTTGTAGTTAATCTGTGTGTACTGAGGATACCCTTTAGCCAACATTTGTGCTTGCAGCTGAATGTGCCTAGGAACATTCCTAGACACTGAAGCCAACTGGCGTGTGTTTTAACAAACTCTCTTAGCCTCCAAAGCAGAGTGGCTCCATGCACATTGCATATTAGGAATAGTCCCTGGGCTGCTTTAACTTGCAGACAGTGCTCTGGAGCTTTTGGGGGACTACTAATAGGCACAGGCTAAAATTGCACCAGGGACTGTTCAAACAGTTTCATAGTACAGTCTGCCACATTTCCATGACCAAGAACATTCTGCAGCTCTATCTAATTTACTAGTATAATCACTGCCTATACAGCTTGTGCAGTAAAGTTGTCCTTCTGCAGTACAAAACACTGGGCACATGTATATGCCTGTGCCAAGGCATCATTGGAGATGGATCCATGAAAGCCAGAGCTTGAGAGGTGCAACATGGCCACTGAACATGCCTGGACTCAGGAGAGGGTCTGATTTCATGTTTGACGTATAATTTAGCCATTGCTTTCATAGACTGGAAATAGGGAGTGAAAACTTTACCCTTGATGCTGCGCAAAGTAAACACTCTGTCATTAGTCATATATCTGGGACACATTCTTGACATTACGTAGGAATTCAGAGATTCCTGTCAGTGTCATGGAACACTTGAAAGGTATCAGGCTGTCATGGTACTGCATATATTTTTAAAAACTTAGGTTCAAACTAGCAGGGAGAACTCTAGCAGGTTAGTGGTGAAGAAATAAGGTTGCAGAGTTGCACCTGCTATTAAATAAATGAAGTATCTAGGTATTACTTTGTCAGTGAATCTTAGTCTGTTCAAAATATTGTAACTTCTGTGGCTTGTGAATCCCAAATGGCTTGATTCTGAGTTGTGAAAATAATATATTCATCCAGGTCTGTGGGAGTTAAAATGACATCAAAAGCAGTAAAGACATGTAACTCAACTTTACTACTGTAAAGGGAAACATATTTGTAATTGAGAGGAGGCCTCCTGCAGGAAGGGTTAAATGGCCTCCAGGGATCCTGCAAACTTCTCATTCGGTGGATTTAAATAGGATACAAGAAGAAGCAATAACAGGTGCTGTCGAGCTCAGTGACCTGTTAACAGTAGATATTTAGCATGAAATTCTCTGTGGCCAACAGAGAGCAGCTTGTGAAAATACAATTCACTCTTCAATTTATTGTGTCCAGATTCTTCTTCCATCTATACAGCCCCCAGGCTAAATCTTTGCTGACAACAGTAAGTTGTCATTCCTGCCAAAAATCATTCCTGCCGACTCTCCTTGCCCTGCTGCCACCCACATAGCAACCTGCTGCATTCTAGTGAAAACACTGAAACTTTGATTACAGTCATTGCTCAGTTTATACTAGAATGATATCAACACCAAGCAGGAACTGAAGGCAGGTCTACAACAGAGAAATCATCATACAATTGGTCTTTCAAAAATCTGAAAGCCATTTAAGTGGTGCTGGAATTTTATGATCAAGCAAAAATCTGGTTTTGCAGGAATTTTTGGCTTCACAGAAGGGACAACAGAAAATTAAACTCTCTGAAACGCTCCATAGGAAGTCTGTTTACAACCTTGTTAGGAAAACATCATGATAAGGATGTCACAATATCTAGCTGTCATCCTTAAGGAGGAAAAATAGTTATGACAAACAGAACTTCTACAAGAAGGAAAGAAATTGTTTTAACAGCACTGCCATAATTTCAGTTATGGGAGCATGAACGTGTCCTTATTAAATAAATATAAACATAGGGTCAGAAAGATACCTAGACATAAAAAGAATTAAAACAGATCCCATGTTTCTCCCTGCACATCTCCATTTTGTCATTGCCATTTGTTTGCTTTTGTCTGAGATTACGTGACTGAGTTTAGGCACCTACCTCTGTTCTGAAAAAGCAGTACAAGAGCTGGTAGTCCTCACACAGGATCCATTAACGCTTCTCTCAGATCACCAGTGTAATCAAGAGGAGCTGAATGTCTGTAAAAGTCTGCCAAAAGCCTGTGCAACAGGGTTGTTTCTTGGGGCCCATGAGGGTACCTGGTAACTTCTGGGCACTACTGAGATACAAAGCATTCATAATACTTACTTAAACTGGAAATGAAGTGTATTTTTGTGAATTTTAGGTTCAGGGTGACTGCATTACCAGGACATAGATCTACTATTTGGCTCTTACCTATGCGTAGCAGTCATACAATAACATAGAGAACTCCAACAAAGGACAATGACTGCAATTAGCAGGCTTCACTTTCCAGAATTTTATATCCCCAGTTCATACACCAGCTCCTGCACGGACAAGTAGAGCGGATGTCCCAGAGGATAACATTTTATTTATTGCTGTTACTGTTACCATCCAGAATTGACAGCCCCAGAAGTCAGGATAACAGGTTATCCTGCTGTGGTGCATTCAGCAGAGCAAAGCACAGTCACGCTGGGAGACACCGGACCAGGATGGAGCAGTCCTGGATCCCCTCCAGCTCTGCTCCAAACTTTCCATCTGCGCACAGGCAAATCGCTTAACTCTGCGGTGCTTGTAAATACTCACAACCTTCTCTTCATTGCCTTACGTCATGATTCTCTTGGTTCGCTGGGCTAGGACTCTCAGCACTAACTTGTAGTAGGCTCAGCTCAAAGGGGCTCTGCCATAAACCTGATCACCATCAGACTCAGGAGGCAGGTGACACAATCCTAGGTGACGAGCCCCGGGACCTGGAAGAGAACATCTGCATTTCTCTTCCTGTTTCTTACTCAACAAGGGTCATACTTCCATATGTATACTTTCCTCAGAGGCATCTGAGAAGTTCTGGATGCCAAGGTGCACCCAAAAGAGTTGGGATTAGCAAGTGACGCTAAAATGCTGTGCTCATAACAGAAAACTCCAGCTTCCACCAGTCTCTGACTGGAAGGGACACAATTTTCGGGGGCTGCCTGATCTCATTCTTCATGTCATATTGGAAAGGCATGAGGAGGGGACCACAAATACCTGATCTCCCCTCTCAGAGAGGTCCCGTTAGATGCTACAAGTATATGCTGGCTAATCAGAGCTCAGTCTGCATCAGGCTGTCCTTCCAGCTGATCTTCCTATCTCTACAGTTATCAGTCCTTCTTTACGTACCAATTCATATGACAAAATGCAATTTCATAATAGCAGTGTGCACCGCTTTGTCCGAGTTGTGAAATGGTGGCTCACAAGGTGAATGGGCACTCAATCTTCACAATGGCCGGCAGACAGAGCACAAGCTGCAAAGAAATGTTTTATGATTTCATCCTAGCTGGGAGCCTAGCTCTTCTGCTGCTGCCCTTGTATTTCCTGGACTGTGCTGTGTTATAACTCGAATTGTCACATGCAGAGGAATAGAGGCTACACAAAGGAGACACAAAGCCCAATAAACATAACCACGGACTGCACAGAATGGCCAGACAGGGCTTCCTTTTGGCTTTGATTTATAATGAGCAGAAAAGCAGTGACCTGACCAATTATCCATCTCTTTGACTGTGCTGTGCTTTTTCTGCCACAGTGATTTTTTGCTAGAAGACACATAGTTATTTTTACATTGTCTTTTTTATATAGTCAGGGTCCTGCAATCTCTGCTGTGATGGGTTAAGCAGACAGCTGCGCCTTCCAGTGAAGCTGATAACTATGACTTGCAAATATTTCTATCTATACAGTTAAGATGCACTCTTCAAGGCTGAGCAATGCAAATTTCTTGTGTTTCTTTCTATGGTTCCTGCTGGGATTTGAAGGAATTCAAGCCATCAGAGTTATTCAGGGCAGAATGAGGAGGACTGTGAGATTTTAAGATACTTCTAGATACCTTAGGATATTCATAGAACAGAGAGCTGCTTGTTCTATCTGTAGTACAGGACTCATAATAGATAAATGTTCTCCTTGTCCTTGTAGGAATCTGGAAAAACAAACAAACAAAGAAAAAAAAATAAATCACTATCCAAGCTGGCTCTTACTTTAGTTATGAATGTACAATTCTAGACACTGTAGGCACTAGACACACAAACCTAAGGTTAACGCTTGATAATATTCTAAGCACACTTGTGTGCCACTGAGCAGTGCTTGCATACATGGGAAATGCAAATCCCATCATCCAATTAAGCCATGAACTATGTTAGGTCTCACCTCATTGATGTCAACAGTAATTATGCTCATTCATGCCCAGGCTGAATTGGGTCTGTAAAACCATAAGGTAAAACCAAGATGCCCTTACACAAGCAAGACTCCCACAGACAATAGCATGGCATTTACTCTAGAAGAAACCAATGTTTGACCTGTGGAAAAAGAAAATAGTTAAGTGATCCCTCACTCTTGAAATACGGGGTGGTTTTCCACAGTTCCATGGTTTCATCCGTTCCTCTTTTCACCAGGTTTTGTGATGAAACTTCCCCTATCCCCTTCTTGTTCTTCCACAGCTCCCTACTCACCCTTACTGATGGGGAGGGTTCCCTGGTAGTCAGCTTCATTTTTCTTTTGCTCCATTTCCTTATATCACTTCTAGGCATCTTTACCATCTTACTGAATGCAGCTTTGTAAAAAATTTCTCCACCAGAGTATATATAGAAAAGGGTTTTAAAAGACAGTAATAGGAAAATAGAATCCCAAATATAAATAAGGGGACTCGAAGGATTTTTATTTCAAATGATTAATATTGATAAACATTGATCAAAAAATCTCAGTTCTCAAAGAACACTTCTCCCAAAGATTTCAGACCTCATCAGGAAGAAATAGCTGATTGGCATAGTCCGTTACTCTGTCTAACTGCTAATGAGCCTGCTCCTGGCAGGACTTCTCTGTGCCACTCTCTGTGCAAGCAGTAAATATAGAAATCTTGCTTCTAAAAGCTGACGTGATGATGTAGAGCAATACCTCAACTTTCAGTCTTTAGCTAAAAGATGTTCTGAAAGAATCCAGGCTGCCCAGAAACCTGTGCCTATCAATTATAATTGCATTGCATATTTGTTGACACTTCCTCAGAAGTTTATACAAGACCCTTTCCATTTGTTGAGCATTACAAGTATTTATCCTCTCATTCAGATAGCAGCTGATGTCACACTGAATTCTGAAGATTAAGCTGACCCCAATGAAACTGATGTTCATTTCTCAACTGTATACAACTTGTGTGCAAAACAACAAGAAAAAAATCTGTTTGGATGTTTGCATGGAGATGGCATTGCAACCAATTACTTTCATTTTATTGCAAAAATTGTTCTGGCTCATTGATTTTCTTGGTAGGACTCGGTATGACACATAAACAGTTTTAGGAGGATCTCCACTTCTTTACTTTATATTCCTGCTTGACTCTTCTTCATAATCCAAAAAGCTTAAAGCAACTGCACAAAGATGGCAAAAAAAAAAAAAAAAAAAAAAAAAAAAAAAAAAGCTATGCAAAATATTTGGTCTGTTTTCCTTGAAAAAATAAATCTATGCCAAAAAAGAGAAAAGGAAAAAGTAGCCACTCCCCTCATGTTAAGTGGACGACACCACAAAAATGAAATGAACAGAGATATAGGTACAAAGAATAGTTTCCCTGATTTTAAGGAAAAGCAGAAACCAGCATCTACAAAACATAGATTTTTAAGGGAATTAATGAGTAACTTTGCTACAGATTTAAGAAAAACTTTGCCATGTCTAGATGAAATGCGTTTGTTTTACTAATACAAAGTGTTGATAAGCTTTTGAAAAATGAGGTGGTGAAAGATACTAATACAAAATGTTAATGTAGACATTTTGCTTTGATCAACAGAAAATACAGACTGAATTTCATCTCTGCACTGCAAAAATGTACCAAAAAATAAAGAAACAAAGTGAATTGCTGAAGAAGGAACTCAGAAACCTGGCATTACATGTGCTACCTGTGCCTGTAATGTCTGTGAATATTGAACATCCATTCTTTTTTTTTTTTTTTTTTTTTTTTTAAATTTTGGGGCAAGAATGAATTGGTTTTCTTACAGGTATCTTGGGTAAACGAATGCATTTTTCATCACTGAAGACAATAGAGACAAAACCTGAAAATTGCAAAAGCAATGCCTCCTAAGCTCACAAGGATTATATGACCGCTGATGACTGATTCTGGAAGAAAGAACGAGTTATACGCAGCTAAATATTCTTGCAGCCACTTAGCTATTTCACAGATTTATTTACAGCTCTGATTATTGAAATATACATAAAACTAAGCGAAGGCTTTAATTTTATTTCTTTGCAAACACGAAAATTGGAACTCAGTGTAAGTAATTGCCTAATGCCCTAATGCAAAAGTCTAAATAGCTACTCCAGTGTTTAAAAAAGAGGAATTATTAAATTCAATTTTACTTCTAAATTATATTTTATGTTACATATTGAATGAAAACCAGCTCTTTCTGAGAATGTTTGAATCATTTAGGCTCGAGAGTTTGCAAATGAATACAAAATTGACAAAAATATAAGAAATTAGCATTATATTGATACATATTAGCCTATAGTGATAGTAACATAGTGTTCCCAAATATACATTTATTTTATCATTGGATTCCAGTAAGAATTACTGTTGAATTCAACCAGTCTGAAGGTATGGAGAAAATAATTATGAAAAGCTGTTAGATAATATAAACATGTTGTATTACTGCCCTCTCTTTTCCCGCTTCCAAATCTTTCTCTTAACACAATTTGGACTCACCTGGTGAGTAAAAACTTGCCTACTTCAGGACTGTGTCTGAACTTAGGCTTTGAGGATATTCAGGTCCAACATTGATTTGGATGTCACTGCTTTCTGTTGAGAATAAGGAAGCTCTGGTAACAGAATTCATGCAAAGCATATTTGGCTCATTAGGTGAAAGCATGAATAATAATAGATCTGTTATCAATTAGCTGGTTTAATGAACTACTCCATATGTCAAGGAACTGAAGAGTTTCTTATATCTTTATCTGTACATCTCTACATCTACATACATGTCTAGGGTCCGGGTCCAGAGTACTTTTAAGTTAACCTTTTCCCTTCCCTTCAGCCAACCTCTTAGAAATTCTACATTTTGAAATTAACAATACAGCAAGAATTCTTTAGAATGTCAAAGATCATGGAGATGTTTTTTTTAAGTGCTACGAAATAAGTTAATTTTTAGTGAGAGCCTGAGGCCTTGAAAAAATGGCAGTCATTTCTGAAGACATAGGAGTCATTGATGAGAATTTAAAATACTGTTTCAATTCTAGGATATTTACATTTAACAAGTGGGGAAATGAGATACTGAGAGGGTGAGGCCGGGAAGTCTACTGAAATGAAAGAAATTCAGTAAAGGATTAACTGTTTCAGAGAAAAACAGTTTCAGGGTGTGAAAACTGAATCTTTTTAATGATAAAATTAAAATTGGGAAAGCTACATATGGCCTCAATTCATCATGGCAAAACAACTATTTTTAGGAGGCATTGTCTCAAATATCTCCTTTAGGTGGCAGAATACTTTCACAAAATACATCAGAGCTGAAGCAACACATTGCCTAGATCCGGGGCAGCAGGTAGGAATATGCAGTAGAATTGACTTTATTGGTGTAGAGTGTACAAGCAATGTTGTAGTGACTAAGGACGTAATAAATGAGTAAATAAAGCAGTTTTCTGCTATTGTAATAGTGACCACATCTTTTAAACTTCATCCATGGATGTGATATCTACTCAAATATATTTTGTTTTTGTTAATAAACTGAGACTGAGAGGAAACCTTACTTCTTTCTACAGCTACCTAATGGCTTGTTACACTGAAGGTGGAGCACAGTGATAGGCACAAGAGGCAATGCACAGAAATTGCATTTTTTTGTTAGGTTTAAGGAGAAAAATCTTCATAAAGAGAGTTCTCAGACACAGAGGCAGTGCTGGCCAGAAAGGTTGGGGAACTTCCATCCCTGGAGCCTCTGGGTACATATAGACTGCCTATAAATATGGTTTTCTTTTTCATCTTTTGTGGACTTCCCAAAAACAGTCAGTGGATTTCCAGGAAAATGAAGACTGCAGATTGAAAACAGCTGGAAGAGACTGAAAGAGACTGGCCTTTCTGTTCTGTACCATAGCTTGTTCAATTGTAGCTGCTTTTCTCTAGATAACATAGCTATAAAAGGCTGATTTCATCTGAAATAGTATATTTAATTTAGTGTGAAATATTTAGGAAACCAGCCCCTAAAGAGAATGCAGAAATTATCTTTTCTGCCATCAATAATGCATGAATTTTACAGAGGCATACCCAGAGGGAAGTTATTTACAGCTTTATCTTTATTACTCCATAAAGGAAGCATTAAAGCATTTCTGTCTTCAACAGCTTCCAGTGGTGGCACGTGGCTTCATGGAGTCTGATACAAAACCATCTCCCTTGCTCTGCTGACTCTCTGCAGCTGGTGGGAGCTGTAGACAGAGAGGGCTTCAGCCACTGTGACCCTCCACAAATTCTCCAGCTCTTGTTCAGACAAACTCCCTCCACAGCTGCTCTGCCAGATACTGAAAAACATATGCATCATGGAAGAAATGGTTATGGTAAAACTTCTGACTTTTACCATGTTTTGGTTAAGTTTAAAACCTGTTTAAAACCTTCATGGCTGCAAATTTTGCTTTAAATGTAATGAATATTTTCAGAAGGAGGGAAAGTGCTTTCCAGCTGTTTGTGTCATGGGATCCTAAGGGCATTCATGTGTTTAAAAATGCTCATGGGAACTTGTTCATCCTATTTGAACAGACTTCTGCAACTTCTGCAAAATATGGCAAAATTTGAAAACAAAGTCTGAACTGACAAATTTTAGCACTTACTTTTCTCAAGTAGGATCAAGATCTTAACTGTGGAAATCTCTCCTCTTCAGCTGACCACATCCATCAGTCTGACAGTTCTGTTTCTTTCTTAGCCTGTTACTGCTGCCTCCCTCCCTCCCTGCTCTTCCTCCCCATCATGAGTAGGGGGGTGGAAAGGCCCATCAGGCATTGGCCAAGAACTGCATTACTTAGAGCAACTCTGGCAATCAATGCGATCACTGTTACTGGAAGAGAAGCATAAAACCCTTCTGGTATGTGTTTGAAAGCCGGTACTAGCAAAAAAACCCACTGATATTTTGAACATGAAGTTTCCTGTCATGCTTGAAGGTGAATTTCTTTTGGTAGACAACCTGATTAAAAAGGAAATGCCCTCTATTCTGTTCTGAAGAAACCACTTTTTTTACCAGTAGAGTTCTTCATAAGTCAAGAGCTGATCCAGCATATTAAAAATTAAGATGAATGATGGCACATCTTGATTAAAAGCCTTTCTATGCAACAGTACAGTCTCGCCTGTTCTACTCAACAGAGTAAAACTGATGAGCCAATCAGCTGCCAAGTGGAAGCATCATCAACCTGTGGAGGTCAGATCCACCTCTGAATATATTTGAAATATGCTGCAGAAAACAACTTCAGGGAATCTTACTGAAAGCCATAAGTCTTTCATAAAGCTCCAGCTTAAGCATGTCCTTTCTCTGCCCTTTTGTTTGACTGATAGACCTGGCTCAGTGTGATCCGAATGTTTAGTAGGTCTACTCTCTAACACTCTAACAAAAAGACTTGAAGGCTTTCTTGGTTTCATAGTGTTCTGTGCTCTAAAATGTGTGATGTAATGAAACAGATATTGGAGATCTAGATGCTAGACAAAATGTCAAACATTGTCATGTTGGTAATTTTCAGCTAACCTTGTTTAGCTTATAGCTGCAGATTTAATAGTCCTCCATTACGTTACCTTGCATGTGTTAATACTGAACTTGAATCAGTTTCTATTGCACTATTACTCCAGATCATCTCATTTTACTAAATTCTCAACTTCACTATGTTGGCAATGTCTCTCAGCTTGACCTCCTCAGCAAATTTTGTTACCTACTCTCTTCTACTTACTAAATTATAAATGAAAATGTTGCGGAGGGACTCCACGGTGTTGTTGATTCTGTGTTCAGAAACCCTTTAGCCTGATGCTTCAACATGATTCATTATCACCTTCCTTTAAGTTCTTAAGAGATCTAACATTTAGATGCCCTCCTTTCCATCTTGGCTAATTCTTCTTGTTACATTAAATGCTTCTTTACAGAAATTGCGGCTACCCCAAATGATACATGTAATTTTATGAACATTTGAGATTTCCTCTGTAAGTTCTCCAGAAATTCTGAACTGAGTCTGTCCTGTTACAGGTGCAGAATACCAATGTGGGTCTTTCCTCACCTAGCTTAAGGTGCTGGGATCTCCCTATAGTCGATAGATTGGCAGTGGATATGAATCAAATGACCAAATCCTACTTAAGACTAGACAAATAGATCTCTGCTTCTATCAAGGGAGCCTGTGCTGATTTAGATGCCTACTGTTAGAGATTCAAATTTAATCTGATGACTCTCATCACAGCTTCCCAAAGAATAAACTTGAAGATTTATTTAGTATTTCATATTTTAAAAGTAATATAGATTTAAATGTTATTAGCCTTCATTGCCAAAAGAAAACCATCCCACATGCCACCAGCCCACAACCTATGCATTGTATAGACCACTTATGAAACTGCTTTTTCCCTTGTTTGTTCAGTCACTGGTAGTTTAGACTGTAGGAGTATTAGATTGCAACAGCTTATCTTTAAACATGGGATGGATTGAGAGAAGGAACAGTGATCTTGATTCTTTTAGCAGCAGTGTTAGGTATTTTAGGCGTTGTAGAGAGGTTAGGTGCATAAATCAGAGTGGTAATACTGCAAGGGTCTACAAGCACTTACAGTTCTTTTTCCAGAGATCAAGAGACAGATATAATCCCCACAACAGCTGTGCCTGCCAGTGGATTTCCTAAAATAGGGTTAATAGTGCTTACAGAATCCAAGCTGAGAGAGAGAACAGAGTGAGGAAGGCCCCAAGGAAATGACAGCGAAGAGAGGCTTAGGACTCGGGATGCTGTTGAATGCCTATATCAAAATTTTATCTAGCAAAAAGATTTTTACTTTTCTAGGGAGTGTTGCATGGGCTTTATCATTCAGGGGCAACCTTTCCAGACCTCTCTGTGTTCAAGTAAGTAAGGTGATCTCTCCGCTTTAGCATCTTAACAGAATAGGCTGAGCCATTTGGGGCAGATAACTATGAAAAAGGGAGCCAGAGGAAGGCCCAGCATGTGTTTCTGTAGCCAGAAATGGTTTCCCTAATGCTCATGCAACCAACTACAGGACTACGGAGACAGATCCTCCGGACTGTGCCAGGCGGTGTAAGTTGTGGGAAGTATGCTTTACGGTCAGAGAAACCCATAACCTGATGGTCTTCCTCCAGCAGCATCTTTTCTCTCTGTTATTGCCCACAGACTTAACAAATGTCTTCTACCTGTGGGCTGTAGTCCCACTCCCCTGTGAAGCTTGTTTAAAGACATATTAGCGATGTTAGTCATGAAGATGTGATTCTCTTTCTTGGTCAGGTGGATTTCACCTCTTCTCTGCAGTAAAGTGCTTGCTTCACTGTCCTTAAGGAAGGGAAGATCCCACTCTCCCCCACGTGAAAGTCTGTCGCGGTTTAACCCAAGCTGGCGGCAAAACACCACACAGCCGTTCTCTCACTCCCCCCCTTCCAGTGGGATGGGGGAGAGAACTGAAAAAAAAGTAAAACTCATGGGTTGAGAAAAAGACAGTTTAATAGGACAGAAAGGAAGAAAGTAATACTACTACTACTAGACAATAATAATAATAATAATAATAATAAAACAGAATTAGAATATATAAAACAAGTGATGCACAATACAATTGCTCACCACTCGCCAACTGATACCCAGTTAGTTCCTGAGCAGCGATCTGCCCTAGCCAGCTCCCCCCAGTTTATATACTGGGCATGACATCACATGGTCTGGAATACCCCTTTGGCCAGTTTGGGTCAGCTGTCCTGGCTGTGTCCCCTCCCAACTTCTTGTGCCCCTCCAGCCTTCTTGCTGGCTGGGCACGAGAAGCTGAAAAATCCTTGACTTATTATAAACACTACTTAGCAACAATTAAAAACATGTGTGTTATCAACATTCTTCTCTTACTGAATCCAAGAAATAACACTATACCAGCTACTAGGAAGACAATTAACTCTATCCCAGCTGAAACCAGGACAACATCTGAGGTCCAGGCTAGGTCCCCAACTATGCCAAGTACTGCAAGAAGTTCTGTAACCTTGACTATGACAAAGTACTTGGATCTTCAGTTGCTAGGAGGGGCCACATTGTTTGCCTTTGGTGTCTCTGCTCTACCTAAGAAGCTGAAAGGTCCTAGAAGTGGCACTTATATTTCAGAAGGATTTCCAGCAGAAGTAGCTCTTATTTTGTCCTAGTGCTCTTGGCCTTGGTGAAAACAGGACATTTGAGAAGGAACAGACTGCAAGGAGGCAGGGAAGTGCCAAGCACCAACTCGATCTGCTCCCTGAGAAGGTCACAGAGGCAGGAGAGCTACTACTTGTGTTGCCTCCCTCTGGGCATCTTGAAATAAAGAGCTGAGGCCAGTCCCCTGGAACCTGTAGGTAAGGGACAAATTGTCATTGTTTGAAAAATAAAACTAATAGGAACTGTAGAAAAGTGGGGGGATGCACAATGAACCAAAAATGTTCTTTGCATGACACACATACCTCACCTGCTTTCTGCTGTCTGTGTTGAGTTCTAACAGGCAGAAGTTTTGCTAAACTGAGAAAGACATGTGTTGGCTTTCAGCTGAAGTTTAGGACTATCCTTTGTATTGCAACTGCCATGTCATGAGCATTTTGTACCTGAGTGCAAGGAATTTCAGGCTTGGAGTCTGCAAATCCCCTAAGACACAATTAATTAATTGCCATGTGATGAAAGCATCTTTGTGGTAGGCAAAAGCCTCTCCTGAGCAAGTCTGAGTGTCTCAGTTCTGACATATGACCACTTTGGAGGCTGAAAATTATTTAAAGTCTTTATTAATAAAGCTGTTCTACCTGAATAATACAGGTCTCCAATTTGCATCTTAAGACTTAAAAATGCAGCACATGGACCAACATTCAGCTGTTGCTCACAATTACATTGAATGATGTGATTTCCATGTGAAGTACTGCTGGTTTATGATGCTGATTTGCAATAAATAATCTCTAAGTGTTTCCCAATCCCAAGGTTAAAAGCTGCTCTTTTATAAAACATGAATTCCACTACACTTGCCTCCTCTCTTTAAGGAGCTGTACACCAGTGCAAAAAATTAACACACAAGACACTTGAACAATTTATACACAGAACAAAACCTATTGGACTAATCCTGTCAATGGCTTCAGTGAAGGACAGAAGCTTTGTTTTTTGCTCTCAAATATTTATGAAAATTCTTACATTTCTTTTGTCTGCCATCTGAAAAAGTGAAGGCATATTTCTTAGTTGTCTTTTGTTTCTGGTATAGGTAATTGTAACTGTCTGTCTCAGTAGCACCATTTTTCATGTTTAAGAAGAACACGGGACCAGAAAAGTACTGCATGGGATAAGCAACCGGAAGCAGTTCTTAATTTTTGATCTTTATTCAACAAGACATTTGAAGGTGTTCAAAAGCCATTCACTTCAAATGGCATCCTGAATCAGGATCCAAGTCAGTTACTAGTGTCTTTGGTTTTATGTACAATATATGTAACATTACAGTTGGGCTAGAAGCATCCTAGGTAAAATGCTAACTGTGTCACTGCAATTACACAAGTAATGAATCTCATTTTAATGTAGTGATTATGTAACCAAATGTAAAGTTTAGGACTTCCACTTTACATTAGGTCTTATGAAAACTTTTTATTTAGAATTGTTTAGTAAGAGCACAGAATGCCTCAGAGATGACACAAAATTGATAGGTTAGTCAAATCCAGAGATGCCTACAAGAAACTTCAGAAAAATCCAAGTAAGCAGCTTTAGCATTCAAGAAAATACTGAATTCAACCAACTGTTGATAAATGCAAAGTAGTGCATAATATATGAATAAAATTGAGCTACTTATATACTAAATTGACATGAAAATTCAGTAGAGATCCTTGTTTTACTTTCAATCTCAGGTCAAGAAAAAACAAACAAAATGAAAGACACAAATGAAAACAGAGAATAAGGATATCATAACTTCTCTACGTAATGAGCAACCTCATCTTGAATGGAATTTGTTGCTCCTCATCTCATCTTAAAGAGGGTATTGTAGCACAGCTAGAGGACCTGAGAAGTGCCAACAAGGGTCCAATAACCTGTAATAACTATCAAACTAAAGAAGTGAAAACAACAGGATTGTTTAGTATGGGAGAGAAATAAGTAAATTAAGTCAAAAGAAAAAAAAATGTACATATATTGAATAATCTGGAAAAGGTCAGACAAGAAATTCTGTTCCCACTGTTTCATAGCAAATGAATGTGAGGATGTTAAATGAAGTTGAAATGTGATGAACTGAAAATTGCAAAGAGGGAGTAAGTGCACTTTTCTACTGTAATTATCTGATAGAACCCTTTACTTCAGGAAGCAATTGTAGGCTGGAAGTGAAGAGGATTTAGGAAAAGATTGGTAACAATTCTGGCTATAAAAGTCATCATTCATTAGAATTACAGCAAAGTGAGAGGGATGTAAATCTCTTGCTTCCAGTCTTGAGCTAATCTTTGAATAGTATTCTGATCTCTATGTTACTATGCCAGACTGCAAGTTTCAGCTTGCTGCAAGTTTCTTATAACCTTCCCCAAACTTGTGCAGTTGGAAACAAGATATCAGAGCAATGCAATCTTACTGCAGTTCAATAGGGGATTTCTGGTACTTCTAATACATGAAATCTGAAAATTGAATCTAGGAAATAAGTAGGCTTTTTCATTACAATTCTCAGCAAAGCAAATTTTTTTACACCAAGTTTATAACCATTTAGATAGTATAGTAGCGCAGTGTCCCTGTCTATTTTCTGAAGTGTTCGATCTTTTTTAGCAAAGCCAACAATCACATTTTAGGAAAATGGTAGCTTTTTGGTTGTCTAGTTCAGCAGTGCCTATTTTGTTGCTGCCACGAGACACACACCAAAGTCTCTCTAACTGAGAACTGGAGGTCACACGCAGACTTTTCTAGTTTTAATCCAGAGGAGAACTCTGGGAGTAGCACCCAAGCAAGAGATAACAAGGTCTCCCTATGGGCCCTGGGCACAGCTGGGAAACAAAACTGAGATGGACTTGCATTCAGATGATGCAGGATCCTAGATGATCCATCAATGTCAGCTTCATCAGGTCCTCCTGGCTCATCTCTGCACACACTTGAATATTTGCAAATTCTAACTCTTGTACATCCCTATTGTCTGAAACGGGGAGTTGCAATTTAAAATATAAAAAGCTTATGCATCTCTAACAGGGCCCCTATTGCTTCCCATTAGAAGGTCTGTGTCAAGGCCGCTATTTTCATTTAAACTCTAGTCTACACCATTTACATCCAGTCTGCAGCTGTTCAGCCATTCAAAACCAAAACTTTGCTTTATAGCTCAGGAAATGTAGTGAATTCTGTTCTAAGTCATAAAAATATATGGCTTGTTCCTTGAGCACATTTAATTATTTTAACCCAGCCAAAGCCAGTATAAGTAGAATCATATATATAAGAAGAATGTTTTTCTAGGTGGGTTTGATGGACTGTGCTGTTTCAACAAAGTGTGTTTGGCAAAGCATCTTTCAGTCCCTTCCCACCAATAAACAAAACCCACATCAAAAGTTTTCTTATAGTATGAAACTAATTAGAATCTAGATCTTTGTCATCCTAATGTATTATAAAATTAACAGGTCAGATGCTCTGGTCACCATTGTCCTCGATGAAGACAACCTCCTCTGAGACAATCTTTGCTTGTGAAGTACTATAGTACTTCATAGGAATCCCATAACTATGGTGAATTTTAGAAAATGTCATTTGCTCATTGTGTTGATTTCATACAAGATAAAGGGAAGGTGAAAGGGAAATGAGGATCATGGTGCTGCAACGCAATCTCTGTCCCTTTCCTATCTTTCAAAACTATGTGAAGATGTGAAAGGAGTCACATTAAAAAAATTGGAATGTATACATAGGGAGAAAGTAATAATATTCCTGGCTGGAAGTACTGGAATTCAGGTTTTAATCCATGGAGTTGCTCTCATTATGAAAAATTGTGTCATAAATGCATTATGTTATTTCTGATTGCACATTCCCTTGTGGAGGGAGGGAACCAAAACAATATATGAGAATTTATACCATATACCAAAAACTTGTAACCTGGAGCAGGTAGGCTTGGTGGTTGCAAAGGACTAGGGAAAAACCATAATGAACAGTGTTAATATTCAGCAATGTGGTGCTTTTGTGGGGTTTGTAGAAAGCTGAATTTCTACATACTGATAATGGCCATCAGGGACGTACACCCTCTTTTTAGCCTTGTCCGAGGCTAAAACTGATCTTTTCTATTAATAGACATCAAGATTTTGTGCCCTTCATCATTTTTGCACAAGTTTTATTTTTCTACTTTGTATTATAGCTCGGTCCTTCAGCCTGGAACATCATGCAGGCATTCAGGTACACCTGAGATGCTGCAATGTCTTTGCTTTCATCTGTCCTCTCTAAAACACCTTGCAAGTGAGTATTAGCTGATAATCCAGCCTCCAGCCTCAGACTCTTTCCTCCTCACATGATAAAAGTTGTAAATTAAATTATGATGTCTGAGAAATACTGCAGCCAAACACATTTCCATGAAGTGGTGGCTATTGTAAACTAGTTTGACTTCCTACTGTTGTGGAGACGGCCACTCAAACAAGCGCCCATCTGCGCTGCGCTTTGTCTCTGGATATTTTGGAGTGATCAGTGTGCCACCTTACAGACAGTGTCAAACACAAATGTGTGTGTGCTTGTACTCCTCTTGAAGCAGATTTACTATGTTGTATGACCCTGATTGCCTCCAGTGTGTAACTGAGGCCTTGGCTTGGCTCTTGGTGTTGCAAACGATGCCTGTGAATGGTTCATTCTGTATCAAGACTTCTCCAGCATACAGGTCTATCTCAACACCTCTTATTTTAGGGAACACTTCAGCTCAGTGGCTTTTGCAGTGCATTTTCAGTCTTTAGGACCTGAATAGCACCTCACTGATATTCTATCTCCTAGTGTCTGTGGAACAGCCTATGAAGTTAAAACATAAAATGCTGTGTCTGAATTGGTGGTCAATCAGCAGTGCACTCCTCTGTTCTACCTTGCAGATCCAAGTCAGCAGATGGATTGAAGTCCCTCCAAGCCTGTGTGCTGCAAGGGCCTGGACTGAATAGCTGCATTTAGCATCTTCAGGCAACTCTTCATTTGCTTATGAGATAATTAAAGAACAATTTCTTTTTGTCATTATGTTCAGTCACCAGCCTTCGTATTTGTTTGGTTTTTAAATGAATGAAAATTTTGTTTGCCTTATGTTTTGGAAAATACCAATCCGTATTTACCCACCGGCACAGGGAATTAGCAGACTTATTTCAACTGGAGTAGAGTTGAATTAGACAATCATCGATCCAGATGGTTGACCTACAAAGGAAATTAATAGGAATGTTTCCCCGAATCAAATTACTTCCTGATAAAATTGCTCAGTCAATAAGTGACTCTTGCAATATCATTCTGTAATGACATAAACATAGCATTCACTTTTCCTTAATCCCCTACATGTCAGCCCATAACAGACACACCTGAGATACCTTACATAGTGATAAGTGTAATCTGTTTCGCTCTAGGATTTAAAATGCTGCTTCTTTGAAGTAGAGGTCTAGTCTGACAAGTCAACTTGCAAAAGTGACAGCGTAGGTTTTAATGAGATGACACAGTGAGTTCCAGATTAAGTGTGTCCGCTGCACCACTAACTAAATGACTTTTCCCTGTGCAAGAGGGATGCATTACAACTCACACAGTGGTGCCTTATGCAATGTTGCTTCTGTAGATGGCCAGCTAGTGGGGGGAGTTTTCTTATAGAGGAAGCTTTTTATTATGGTTCAGGATCATAAATATGAACTTTGCTTCTGACTCCTACTGAAGACTATCCCTGCAGGACCTAGCTATAAATTTTCCCTGTCATTCTTTCCTTTGGTGTTGGTTAGAAAATGTGACATGTCTTAACCAAATGCATCCATAGGCTGTCTGGATTCAGGTGACCTCTGATTCTCACACAGGGATAGGTTCATTAATGCAGGGTTAACCTCATTGTTACAGTAGGTCTTGTCATCAAATCAAGGTTATCTTAAATTAGATTAATGATAGCAGAATCTGCACCTGAAAAGACATTCAGGAAATAAAGGGCCAGTCTGACGTGTTTTTTTTTAAATCTTGGGTTAAACACAATTGCCCTATTAATATAAGTGTAGTACGATCTAGGCAATTTGTCTTCCTTTCTTTAAAAATTACAGAAATCATAGAAGTTCACTCACTTTTTCAACTAGCTTCGCATCCATAATGACAAAGATTATCCAGATGGAAGTAAATAATTGTTTCCATGACAACTGAGCCAGACAAGACTCTAACTCATTCTCTTAGAGCTGTAGCGATACCAAATTCAAGACTATTGAAAACCGCTTGTTTTAATAAAGTAGGATGATATGATTTTGAATATACAGTAAAACCGGATTTGTGAGCTGCATTCCTAGCCTGCTTTGTTACTTTTTGTCATGTTTATAGATTTGGTTCCTTACATACTGCGTAACCACAGCATAGAGACTGTGTCTGCTCTCTGCCTTAAGTAAATCTCCTTCATTTATGTTGTATATTTTCTGTTGCTTCATTTTGACATTTCCATTCATACACTAGCAACTGTTCCTTATATTCAATTTTCCTTGCACATAGTCCAAATCCCTTGTTATGTATTTGTGGACCAATTTATTGCTTAGTGAAGGTCTAGTCTTCATGATTTCACTCTAATACATCACTGTTTATTGATCCTGTATTTTAAAGTGCTGACGGTTCAGATTCTACAGCTGGTACTCATTGCAGGAGTATTGCTTAAACCACAGTACTGAAGCTTTCTGAATGCTAGTCAGCTATGTTTGTGCATTCTCCATCAAAATATAAATTATGAATGCCTGAACAATACAGCCTTCCTAACACTCACATAATACTTTGTCTTCTATAAGATAACTTTTTGCTGAGTTAGGGGAAGGGTGCCCAGTTCTTTAATGTTAAAGAGCTAATTTGGAGCACTGAGAAGAGTAACTAATGGTTACAAAGAAGAACATGGAAAGGACATATACAAGATATTGAAATGGATTTAACTTTAAAGAAAAATCTCAATTTATGTAAAAGAATCAAACATACTTTTGTTTATAAAAACAAGAGAGATCTTTTAATTTAGTTAATTCCAGGTTCCTTTTGAAGGGAAGAAAGTGAGCCCATTTTTTTCCAAGATTTCTTTATTATATAAGAGAACACTTAGTCTAAGGAGGGTCCTATGCTGATGACCTTATAGGACAAAGAAAACAGGTTTATGTCATTTGACTGTAAGATAAAACTCCACTTCTTTAAGTTGTTGGAAAGAGAAATTCTATTACCAAAAAACCCTGGAGAATATAATAAAAATTAAAATATCTTCAAAAGAAATATTCCGTGTTATGCACTCAGAGAAGATCTGTATTATCTGAATTTTGCAATGCTATGAACTGACAAATGGAACCTGTTGCAATACCAAGAGGAAGATGAGATGAAAGTTGGGAAGAACGGTCAATGGTTAAGAATGGTCAATTCTTAACAGAATTTGAGCTTAAGAAGCTGATACCTGGAAAGATTTATGTATCTTTAGCAAAGACTTTTTGTAGTGAAAAGAAAAGCCATTGTTGCCTCCAAAATGCAAAAAGAACTGTGATAATGCATTGGGAATATAGCTTCTTCATTAATTTTCTGAAAAAAATCTTCTTGTATCCACATATGACTAACTCACCTGTTTTTCCAAACACAGATTATTTTATTCATAGCCATTTTATGAGAAGGTGCTAAAAACTGCATCAGAGAAAGAGAAGGTTTTACCTACTTGCTTTGCTTATTGTCTTTCTTGGCCACAGCTTATATTGTGCTGCAGTGTGGAAGAGTCCTTCCTGAACAGACTGCAGAAAAGGCAGAGGTGAAAACAGAGGTTTTGTACTTATAAATTTCAAGAGCAGGCATGACTTAGGGAACTGATTGTGTTTCCCCAGTTCTTGATTTATTGAAGATACACAGGCTTCTTGTATGAAGACAAAGAATTTTTTAGTTGGTAGGATAATACTACAGCTTACAAGAGAAAGCAAGCTCTCTCTGATTATTTACTAGATTGAAAGAGGAAGAATCTGTAGAAAACTTACTGATTTTTGCAGTAATCTTTTTTAGTTTTATTCTGACATTTCTTTTTTCGCTTTGAAGGCTAACACAAGGGACATCAGTTACCCTTTACCTAGACACAGAAAGTCACTTTTGGAACCTTGACACTATGAAAAATTGCTTTAATCCAGACATTTTATTTAGGTATGCCACAGTTTGGAAAACTGAATCCAACTGCTGGCTGTACAGCTATCCTGTAAAGAAGAGGAAACAAGTACCAACTGCATGTAGAGCAGTTGTTCGCTTGTCCAAAGACATTGCAAAAGTTATGCTTGAAACTCACAGCTGACCATGAGAAGATGACGTTCAATATCTCAGTACAAAATATATTTCACCATTTCACTTCCATCCCTTTTAGGCAACACAGAGTGCTTGTCAAATTCAGCAGGGAAGTTCAGAACATAATTCCCTTGTCATAAAGCATGTACTACTTACTTATATTTCATGTGATGAAACACACCTGAAACACCATTAATTCCTTTATCCAGTCTCTGTTTACAAGAAGAGAAGCCTAAACATCTATGACAGACAAAGATATCAACACTGGAGACACATTATGTAAAATGAGATTAATCTCTTTTTTAATGCTATATGGTAGATGATTGCTGTGGTTTGTACCTAAACTACAAATGTAATAATAATCATAGGAAAAAAACCCAAACCAATATAAAGAAGAATATTAATATTAATAATGAATATTAGATAGGGTAAATAGCTATTGAATCAACTTATCTAACTATTTTGCTAATACAAGACACCTCTTTAAATTCTGATTGGTTTTGGTTTTTTTGTTGTTGGGTTTTGGGTTTTTTTATTATGGCAGTGGTGCTTTTGTAAGTCAGTTAAGATATTAGCTCAGGATTTAATAATCTCCCTGCTATGATTTCTGATGGATGTCAGAATGGGTGAAAATGACAGAATCTAGCTCCAATCTGTAATAACTGAATCTTATGCATACATGTGGCAGTAATATACATTGAATTTCATCACCTGCACTTGAGTTCTTCTTTTATCTCTTCATTTTCTGGGGTTGTTGGGGTTGTTGTGGGTTGGGTTTTGTTTGTTTGCTTTTCTTTTTTCTTTTGCTCTGTCCTTAGTTACAGGAGAACAGAGATTCTACATGATTAATGCTAATAGGGTAACTGCTGCGAGAGAAATGGGGCTCTAGGACATGGCAATGCCTGCAAGACAGACAGAGTTTTGCAAAAAAAACCCCAAACCCCAAGTCTGTGTCCTTTGTTAGCTGGGAGAAAGGAGGTACGGGGCAGAGCATGAATCAGGGTGTCTGTCTTAGGCTGCATGCAAATTCAACTTTCATAATATATTTAATCTCAGCTTAATAATTTCCTGGCCTCAAAAAAAAAAAAAAAAAAAAATTAAAAAAATTGCTTAATAAGAAGGGGATGATGCTAAAGGGAATCAGCTGGTTTCAGTGAGTTTGTTTTTTTTTTGTGTGTGCTATTCTTTTGTATGAGAAAGGCAATGCGAGCCTCCAGTAAAGCCACCATGAACATTTTGTACCTCAATCTTCGGTTCTTCATTCCCACATGGATTTTTAACCTCAAATGTGGAACAAAATAGTCTTACATCAAAGAAGCTCCTATCAATTGCATGTGAGTGACTGCAAGCATAGGTTTACAACAGCATCTATGTCTGTGACTATGTAACGCTAAATATTCTGTGTGTTTTTAACTAAGCTTGGCCAGTTAGCTCTGGAAACCCTCTCTGCCCATTCCTCTTCTCTAGCTGTGTCTTCTCTTGCATCTTTTCTGAAACCATATACCTTTGATGGCCAGTTCTATACTCCACCACAGGCTGAAATCAAACTGCAGCCTCAGTAGTGCTGCATAAGGAGGAAACATTTTACATTTTTATTTCCCAAGTAAACCTGAGTTGATTGGGCACAAGAGTCCTGAGAATGTATGAGACACCCTGAGGTTTCTTCTAGGGCTGCCCTTGGACACCTGCCATCTGAACAGCAATCATCTGGTCTCCGAACAGATCTCGAAAGAAACTGCAAAACTATCTTTTTAGCCCAAGAACCAGCCTGCCTAACCACCATGGCCCATTGCTGCCCATATTTCCTACAGCCTGTTGCACTGAGATTTCTTATCTGTAATTCCTTTCTAAGCTTCCCTTTCTTGCTTTGAGACTTGTTCTTATTGATTTCTGTTTATTTCATAATCTTTCAGGAATTTCTTTTTGTCATTTATGTTTGCAGCATCTTTTAGTTTGGCAAAACCTTCACAATGCAATTTAATGTCCTTCTGCTTTTCCATCAAATCAAATAAACTTAATCTTATCCAAACTAATACTGCCCAATGTGGCTAATAATACCTGCTGTGACAAAAGTACTACATTAATTGCTAGTGCTCACTGTAAGGATCACATTCTACAGCACTTCTAAGTACTACATTAATTGCTAGTGCTCACTGTAAGGATCACATTCTACAGACATTTGCACCCAATTTGTGAAGATGATATTGATCCCCCTTGAAAAGTTCATCTTCTATTACGCTGTGTCAGCTCAGTTCAAATTATCTATGACAGTGATGAGATGTGCTATATTAGCAAAGAGTCAATAAGTACTTTCAGTTAATATTCAGTTTTTCATCATATAGATTGATTTGGAATAAGTTGGAATCTTTATTTCCAAATAGTTCTCTGAGTACAGCTCGCTGTAAAACTATTGAATTCAAGCAAGATGTGATACAAAAAAATGAAATGACATAAATAAAACATCAGTAATGGAGAAATCCAGAAAGGAATTTCCATTCAATATCTACACAGCTGTCTTCTATTCAGAGAGAAAGGGGAGGAGAGGAAGAACAGCTAGTCAGGTGCATTTTGAAATAAATCGTTCTTCTCTGCTTAGTGCAAATGCCACTAATATTAACTGAAATATGTAAAACCACCAGTAGTCTCTGTTTTATTTTATTTCATCTACCTGTGATACCGACTAAGAAAGCTCTAAGTTAGCTATTTGTCTCATTAGTGAAAATCACAGCCTGAACTTATAAATGCAAATATTTATTGTTTCTGCATAAATACCTCATATTTCAAGCAACAGATGTGTTCAAGATCACAATCTACTCAGAGCTATTCAACAAACAGGAAAGAAATACCATGTTCACCCTGATACTTTTCTTTGTTACTTTGTTTGTTGATTTTTATTCAGGATGCCACTTGAATGATTCTTACACGCACATTAAGAGGTATTCTCCCCAGAATCCTTCTCAGACCTTCTTGGTACGCACAAAGCCACCAGCTGTGCTTGAATATGGGATGTCACCATTGCTTTGGAAAGCCTCTACAATCATCAGAGATTTTTATGCCTTATCATTCCCATATTCTCACCAAAGAACCATGGTATGTGGGTATAGAGATTGCTTGCTGAAGCAGTACTGCTACCACAAGCCGTAATTCAAATTTGCACATATCTGTCCAGCAGGTCAATGTCTATACTAAGGGATTAGAAGGTAAATGCATCCTCAGTGTGACGTACATGTGTATGGGTATTAACCGATGTGTTCTTATTTGGAGGAAACTTGCCTATTTGATTTTCCAAGAATTCTGCCATGCATGGTAAGAGTCTGTAGCAATTTCCAGTCTCTGAGCTACTCTTAGAATTAGCAGCTCTCAGTCACGTAGGGAGGTCAGGGTGGTCTCATTTTGTCTTTTGCTGTTGATGTTTACCTTCTCAGAAATGAAAGCCGTTTTAAATGACATGCTTGTTTGTTTCTTTAAAAAAACCTCAACAATCTAACAAACAAAACGCCCCTGAACAGACAGAAACAACCTTACTTGATTTGACAACAACCGTGTCATTTACTTTGTCAAGTCTAAGTTAAAACACCTTTTAACCAAAGGCTTCTTTATCACCCTCTGAGCACAATTCCACAAATCATACCATTTCCCAGATGTGTCTGGAGAAAATGAGACAGGTGTCTGGAACCATTTCTTCCTAGTAAGCACGGAAAACAACATTAACATTCAATTTAGTGCACACATTATTCCATGTAATCAACAAGATGATTTAAATGTTGGCTCTGAAAAGCAAAAGGCTGGATAGAAAAATAGATGCACACTGAGAACCCAATGTTTTGGCCCTTACTTGTGTGAACAAACTTTAAAATATTTTGCAACTCTTAGGAAGTAAGACTGGATTTCTCCCATTTGGTATTCTCCAAAGGATTCCTAGCTAAGTAGTAATAAAATAAGCTCTTTTTATGCAGTTATAACTAAGACATTTGACAACATCTGTCCCTAAGAGTCCTATTAATGAGCGGCTTCCTGATGATGGGATTCATTCTTACAGAGGTACGAGTTCAGTCATGGTCTTTGCAGCATTGCAGTAAAATTAGATTAATGCTGATGAAGTCAGTGCTGATATTCTAAAACCAACTTGTGTAAATAGAATATCATTGTACGTTAGTGCATTTTACATACACCTATGCCATGTGCCCACATACTTGTATGCCTGTGTTATACATTCCTATACATTGCTACATTAGAGTAGGGAGAAAAGCAAAGTACCAAAAAATGCAAAGAACAAAAGGGCTAAAGATACCAGTCATGAAGGACCATGTTTCAGAGGCAAATTGTCATAGTTTCAGTACGGCTGGGAGAACAGCCACTAGCTGAAGGTATAGCTTCTGCCTAGTGACCATAATTCAGCTCATGATGATTTCCAACCCAAACCCCAAAGGTTTGTTAATAATAGAGCTTCATTTTGCAGATGAGCAAACAAAAGCAAAAAATATTGTTACTAAAAACAAAGGGTTGACAGCCTAATTTTTCTGGTTGCTATTCAGATTTTCTACTCAGGACTTGTGGTTTTCAGTCTGAAAATCCATCTGATGCTAAGCATTGGCATCAAAGGGCTTGAAGAAAAATGACTAAGGACAACAGGCCTATTTTCAGTCAAATTAAGTCAGCTAACAGGGTCCTCAGTTGCTATGAGTCCAGAAGGCGAAAAAAAGGCACTGTTTTTTACTATTCATACTGACTTTGCATCTAGTTCCAAATAATTTTTCTATCTCCCTATTTGTACTATACAAATTGTGAGGGGGGAAAAAAAAAAAAAAAAAAGTCGTCATGTAACCTGAGAAGTCATTTGCTAATCCCACGATAAAACACTGATATATATATGCTACCTGTACCGATGGGAGAGTACAAGAGAAGAGCAGATAGGCTCTGTTTCTAGTCTTGCCATATATCCACAACAGTCTTTCAACACCACTTTTTCAGGTCTTAGAACTTCTTTTCCCTAAATATTAAAATTGAAATTCCGAATAAGCCAAAGAAACACTTTTCAGCCATTATTCTTTAACCATAAACTTTGAGAGGTTTGAATTTTATATTCAAGTACAATGCTGATCTTGCCCTCTAAAGTTATTAATAACAGCAGAATGTTCTTTTACTTAGATTTTCTGTGCAGACTTCTGCCTTCTGCTGAAGATAATGTTTACATAATGACCTCAAACTCAATCAGGATCTTGTGAATAGTCTAAGGAACATTTTACTTGGTGTATTGACATTTCACATTTTCTTTATTACCCTTTGTGAAATCTCTTTATCACAACAGTGAAATCACTTTTGAATGTTAAAGGGTTCTTTTCTTCTTTCAATATTTTTTATGCTGAAGAGGCAATGTCTTCTGTTTTTAGGCAGGCTACTTACTTTTTGAGGTGGCGTGACATGAAGCCATTAATTATGTCTATATTTACAACACTTTGGAATGGTCTCCAAGAACTTTGTGTAGCTCTGTGTTCATGTGTCACAACAATATTAATCTTTCAAATAGATCTAGATGACTGCCAACAGATGTTCATCTAACCCATTTTTTTAAACCTCTTCGTGAAGCATATTCCACAAAATCCATCCCTATGTTTTATCTGTCTTAGAATTGGAAACTTTTTCTAATTCTCTTGCCGAAAAAGTGATCCAAATATTTCTTGTCCTCCTCTACTGAATACGTAGAATAGTTTATCATTTTCTTCTTTAAACTGGAATATGGCTTACACTTCTGCTTCTTCAAGCCCCAGATGATTACCTGTTAACCTTTTAATTGAAATATGTCATGTGGATGAAAGACAGAAAGCAAGCAAGGGCAGGACTGGCTTGCTAAAACTTGGAGAAAAGTTTCCAAATAGGATGTGTTGATATGAAAAGTGTAGATATGTAATACTGTAAATACAAAGAGTTCAAAGGGTAAATAAAAGAAAATGGTGCTCTGACTGACAGCCTAGAAACTAAGGAAAAATGGACACATTCACTTTCTTCACAGTCATTTTAATAAAATCTAAAGCTTGTGGCAAAGATTTCCACATCTTTACCTGTTTGAGGAGCCATGTATTCTTACGTTCTGGTTATATTCTTAGTACAGAAGACAAATCTAGTGGGTTAGAACTGCTGAAAATGTCTGAGTAATTAAGAAGGAAAGAGAACACTGTGGCTGTCATAGAAGGAATCTTGTACAGGACATCAAACTGTGAAATCTAGGTGGATCAGACTCCTTGATAGAAACTGGTGAACTTTTCCAGAAAACAGGGCTTCATCTGATTAAAAACCCAAACTTTCACTCCCTAGGGGACTTCTGGAAAAAGAAGACAGTCCATCCAATCCTTGGAATGCACTGGGAATTTGGGGGTTTTTTTTCAGTAGAGAAACTTAAACCAGCAAATAGTTAGAGGTTTTACCAGTTCTATTTCTAATAAAGAAGGAATAATGATTGAAGAATGGAAAGATTAAGAGAGTCAGTGAAATGGCAGGTTTCACAAACCTTAGACTATAAAGAAAGACCAATAAAAAGAGATAAAAGAATAGAGTGCAGACTTCAACACATTCAGAGAATTGACAGATTAGGGTTTATGGGAGGCCAATCTGCACAAAAAATGTTAAAGAGAACTAGCGGTTCCTTAAAAGAGGTATATTAAGGAGGGTAATCAGGGATGGGTAATGTGCTTAGAGAAGTTTCACAGAACTCAAAGAAGACCAAAAGGAATGTTCAGAGATCTTAAAAAAGCCTACAAAAGAAGAGAGAAAAATGGGGTTTAACCTAAAGATAAGGGGAGGGTAAGAAAAACCACAATGTTAAAAATAATGGAGACCTGGAATAAATGTCTTGGGAAAGTAGTGGTATCTTTATCAATCTGAATCTTTAAGAAACAAGAGGATAGATACAGTCTGCCTTAGGCAAAGCAAGGAGGGTGGATTTAGCTCTGCAGCTCTGCAACTGACTCCCTTTTCTCTTTCCTTGACTAACAGGCCCAGGTCTGTTAACGTTTCCTTAAAACCCATCCCTCTCTTTCCTTTTCTGTGCTGAGGTTTCCCAGTACTGCAGTTGGGGCCTCATAAATATTGAGTCAAAGAGAATATTTACCACTTTTCTTTTTTTCACATGCGACACAGCTGTTAATGCCACACAGAAATACACTTGCCCTTTCTACACCAGTGTAACTTTATTGGCTTGCATAAAATTTGCAATGTAAGGTGTTGTGCACAGTTTAACCTTTATTTCACTAGGAGGTCATCCCAATATTTCATCACTACATTCTTGATTCCAGCACTTCTTAATAAAAATGCCACACAGAGAAACAAATGGAGTAAAGTGCCTTTTCAGTTTGCTGTAACCTCCCACTAAAATCCTCTACAAGTGTTTTTCGCCGATCACTTGTGCAAATATAATTATTTTATCTAGAACTTTTTTCCCTGGCTGGTTTATAGGAATATAAAGGGACACAGTGTTAAACTCTTAAAAATTCAAGTTTAAAAGTTATCTGCAATGCAAATTGCCTAGACTATCTGCACCTCCTTCGCCTTCCTCCCACAACAACAAATTAGAATTGTTTGATCTGATTTGTTTTGAAAACTCTGTGCTGGCTGGTTCTTACCACATTATTATTATTAACGCTTATGTAATAGCAATGTGTTAGAGTCTCATTCCAACAGCCCAAGTAAGGCTAAGCCACCTGAACTTCTCTGTGAGAGCCTTCTCTCTTTTTATAGAAGGATCAGATGTTTGCCTCTCTTCAGTTCTCACTACCATCCATCCCTCATGTGGTACCAGAGATAGCAACAAATGATGTGGTGAGTAGCCAGCTACTCCCATAAGTACTGCAGAGTGAATTTCAGCTGAACTGCTGAGCTGTTTATATCAGTCTTCCTTAAATATTCCTTACATGCTTTTTCTCTGTTTCTTCACTGCCTTTGTTGAACCTCATTCTGACTTTGGGTCATATGTCACCTTTGTAATGAGGCCTTACAGAGAAGGAAACAACACTGTAGCCTTTTGTGTGTCACTAGCCTTTTGCCAGGATTTTCTTTCCTGTCTGGTAATGAACTTCTGTTTTCTTTGTTGTTTGTTCTTCTCTTGTTTCAAAAGTACTTATACAGGGTTTTCTTTTGCTCACTAGGAATAACTTATTCTGTATATTTTTCTGGGGTTGTTTTTTTGGTTTTGGGGGTGGTTCTTCTAATAATGTACTATCCATTTATGTCCATTCTTAGTCATCTGGTCTTACTTTTACACTTTGCACAAATTTTTAATACTGTTATTTTCAAACCTTTTAAGGGCTCTTCATTCAGCCATAACCACCTCTCACTATGCTTTGCTTCCTACCCGTTCCTTGCATTAGGGGAGTTTACTTCTCAGTATGTGGTACAACCTATAACAGATCACCTGCCTGCTTTGAATTGGACTATATCTTCCCCAGAGATCCTACCTACCTCTTGCCTACCAAATGAACAAGTTCCTTCCTAGCCTTACTGTAATGATCCTTTTCACCCATTCATAAGAGTAGTGAATGTTATTCTTCACAGTCATTTTCTCCCAAATTACCATTTACCTTTGGATCCTGAGTCAGTTCCTCCTAATTAGCTGGAAAGCAAGCTGAAACAGTCATTCTTCTAGTTGACTTCTCTAGCTCCTGGGGGAAAAAAAAGGAAAAGAAAAAAAGAAAATGTTTTGGTACATTTCAAAGCTTGATGGGTCATTATACTGCTGTAAAATTTTCCTAAAGAAAGCTGAAGTTCTCCATCACCATCAGATACGGTCTTTTTCGACACCTCTGTTTGTTGTTCAAAAACGTCTCTAATTAAGCTGACTAGAAGATACTATCTCACACATTCTGTCAAAAGGGCTTTTATTCTCCCATGGGTCTTGGGTTTTATACATGCTGTACAGATCTGACTTCGTATGTTCTGCTTTCTCAGTGATGTTCAGGTTCATGGGGGGTTTGTGCAAGAAGTCTCTCTGCTAGCCAAAAAGAGTCGTAGCTGGCTCACTATTTGCTGGAGCCCAAGTAACTGTTCAGATAATGGGGATAGGGCTCTGGGTGACTTTGTGAGGAGACAGGCTAAAACTCCTAGTGGCTAGAGTACCAAACTGGGAAAAGAGAAATCTAGGGTCTCTGCTGAGAACTTGTAGATATTTTACATTAAAGAGCTATTGGAAGAACAAATCCCAACACTAGTTATCTTCACAGGAATAATCAGAGCCCAGGGTTTATACTCTGGGTTAACATCCCCTGTCAGGGCATCTCAGCAGTTCTGGGCTTGGTTTAGCTACTCTTTAGTCTTCTCCTGAGAAATCTGGGTCATTCCTGGAACTGCAAAGGGATCTGATATTCCCAGGTGCTGCCATGAATCCCATCAGTTACCTTAGGCAGAATTTGTAGCCCCTAACCATAAGATACCTGCATTCTTCATTGGAGCTAGTCCAGCATCCACATTACATCCAACTTTATCAAAGCTCTTAGTTGTCTGAGATATTGTTCAGAGCTTGTGTCAGTGCATGTGAGAGAGAGAAAGGGAAAAAATAAAAAGATGGAGATGTTTTCCTTTTTTTAGTCTTGTTGTTACTGATCTCTCTGGCTTTTCCACTTGGAGCAGATGCCACATATTCGTCTGGGATGAAACAGTTCTCTTAATTTCAGACCGAACATCTGCTCTTTCTTGACTGAAGACCTGCTCAGTGACTAGACAACAGTTTTCTTGCTGTGTGAGACAGAAGATAAGATAAGGCTGTCTTTTACTTAAACTACAGGGAAGCTTTTTTTCCCTGTTTCTTGCAAGTATTATAGTTGTGACAGATTGGACTCTTCTGTGTTAAAAAGCAAAACTTCCTTTTCCAAGCCAAAGAGTATGGAAGTGACACCCATACTATTCATATGTTTTCAACAGTCACATTATTCTAGATATTGCCCCAGAAGATTAAAAAAACCACAATGTTGATTTAAAGATGAAATCAGGAAGCAATTTTCAGAGTCCTCTAAGGTTATGCCTTGAATTTTAATTCCTACAAAAGGAAAATTAATCAGATCTGAGAATTTTTAGTCTAAAGATCTTATGACTGTAAGGGAGCATGATTTAAAAGAATGAAGGCAAAGCATTTCTATATAGTTATGATTCAGGCATGGTAAGAAAATGCAGTTAATTTGAGAGTATTTATGATGTTTCATATGACATAAATAAATCTGGCTGGAGGCTTTTTATTTTTTGGCAAGAACAGTAATACTTGTAAGTTATTCAGGTTTATAGTACATCAACGTGTTTTAGAGAAATAGGAAAGAGACTGTAAAATGCTGTGAGTGAATGTTGGTGCATGAGGATTGGGAAGCATGAGTTGGACAGTTTCAGCTTTATAGTGAGATGCCAAGCCATCCCTTTAAGCGATTGTTCCTACACTCCTCGCTTTAGATGGCATGTACAGCTGCACAACATCAGAAAAGCCTCGGACCTTACAGAGAATGCCATTTATACAATGCCATTCATTGACCTTCTGGGCTCCTGAACCCCCGACTTTCAACACGGTCATGCAAAGGAAGGGATCTTAAGGGCAAAAACAGGGCAGGTAGAGAATTAATGGCAAAGACCTAAAGTCAAATGGGTGAGAACTGTTGTTTCGTCATAGAAAAAAAAGTAAAAATCATGGCAATGCAGAAGCTGGTGAGGAGGAACACAGCAGGTTGCCTGCAACTGTGGTTACAACATCAGCTCTGTGTAAGCAGGGAGGGATCAGATGCCTGTGGAGCAAATAACAAGTTGTTTAAACTCAAGTTACAGGCAATGGAAAAGAGAGGAATGGCTGTGAATAGGCCAACTGGTTCTTTTAAGAGGCTGTTGAATGGAACAACACTGCCATTTATCCTGCTGCACAGAACAGGAGCAGGGGCTTAAGTAATCACAAGGCCCTTGCTGGATGCTGTCCCACTATCATTCACCTCTGGTCGGATGAGGAAGCTTCTTGGATCGGATCACTTGTGCTTGTTGTTGGGCTGTGGTTTCTTGACGTGTATATACAGACTGAGACTGAGTTAGAAGCGGTGGAGAATTATCTCCTCCAACACCCACAGCTCCGAAGTGACTCCTAGCATTTGGTCCCTGCTGGTGGCACCACCTGCAAGGCCAGGCGACACCTGGGCTTCTCGCTGTCTCCATCACCACCTCCCTGCTTCTTTGGGCACCACGGCCTTGCAGTTTCCCATATCTGGACAGGCACACAGCAATAGCTCGCAGTACCAAGACATATCATCTGCCCTGTTGGCTAGCAGGCAGATGGGGTTGCTCTCCATTTGACCCACCTCTGTCCAAGCTAAGCGATTCCAAAAGAATGTGGCTATTTTCAGCACCTAACTGGAGTTCCGGTTTAACACATCTTGAACAGGCCTGATCCTCAAGGGTCTACTTTTTCCTGAAAAGTGAAGGCCAACTTGACTTTTCCTGCAACTACTTTTCCTGGAAGTGGAGTGGTCGGTAAACAAGGCCTCTAAAATCACTAGGTATTTTTGGAAATCTTTAGTGTGGACTTAGGAATTCTTAAGCATGTTTTACCTTCCCAGTGATAGAGGTGTTGTCTTGTCCATCTCCCTGTCATCATGTTAGGGCTGTTTAGCTCAATTATACTAAATACAAACACTAATGACAGCCTTTAGCTATGTTAAAGCAGCCATCCAGAAAGAAAGTTCTCATTGCTCTGAGCCAAATTTTGAGACTACTTACAGCAGTATTTTGTCTAATTCACTCTAGCTGTTGTAGAGTTATACCCTTGGTGAGACTTAATTTTCATAAACATCTCCAAGAATAGTAAATTATTCATTATCAAGACCTTTTCATTAACCACTGACATATTATCAGTTCTTCTCTTTGCTCTGATGAGAGAAAAATAGAAGTCTATTACACCAGGAGTAAGAAAAGAATAGCTGGTTTGCACCTAAATTCCATTTAATTATATAAAAACTAAGCATAATTTATAACCTATGATTAGAAACTTAAGCTCAAGATTCAGGACTATATGTTCAGCTCTAGTGATTTATAGTTTCCCTCCCATTTTTAGCCATGATAGCAACTGTTAAATTTACCTAAATGAACTGTACTAAAACTAAACAAAGGAAACCAGAACAAAACATGGCTGTTCTCTCTAAAGTATTATGAATCAGGAATAAACTGCTAAAAGCACTAAACTTGCCTTCACCAGAGTTAGTTCACATGTATAGCACCTTCTTGAAAATGGGTGATCAAGGTGGAAGTGTGTAACATTCCCCAACACAGAACATGATATTCATGAGTAAGAGGTTGATTTGTCAGGTGAACTAAAGAAGCTGAGAGAAAAACCCCAAACAAAACAAAAACAAACTTCATTGCTTCAAAATTAAATATTCTTGCTTTTCCTCTTTTAAACAAAAAATCCCCCCAAGCAATCAATTGTGGAGACACTTAGAGACTTTCTTAACTTTTAAGCTTTTTTTATATACTTTAAAAAATAAAGCCAAGCTGTGTTTTAAAAATACATGCTGTTTCAAAATGAAAAGTCAAACAAAATGTTTTTTTAAATGAAATGTGTTTTATTTTGGTCAGAATTCTCTGCCCAATTTGAATAGAAATCCTATTTATTCTCTGTGATTCTAAAACTGCCTTTTTCAACAAATATGCTATTCTTGACAAAAAATCAAACAACCTTCTCCACTCCTGTTCCCCTGCTTCAGATGGAAGGAGGTTTTGTTGACATCATCTTAATGACATAGCTGTAAATTCCATATTTCTGTCAAAATTAATTATCATATCCTACATTTCGGTGCCCCCCTGGATTACAGGCCTTTTCTAATGAGCTGATCTGATTCATACCAGAATGATGATCAACAGCTTGGGGCATAACATCATCAGAAATCCCTTGGGAGTTTGCAAATTGTCAGACAGATGAAGAAGGCTGCTTGTAGGTTGTGTTTATGACTCCTATATTATTTTTAGGAACTGTCACTGAAAAACCCTCGAAGTCATTATGTCTCTTCCATGTTTGTCTTTAAACAGAAATGTAAGTAGTTACTGCTTTACAAATGTGTATCTGCCATGGAATCTCATATTAAAATGTCTCTTGAGCATATTCAATACTCATCTTTCTGCACCCTAGTTATTCTTTCTTTCAGCAAAAGCTGGCTTTCCATTGAAGGGAATATCCACGTGTGAAGAAAAAAAAAAACTAAAAAAAAAAAACCCAACATAAACCAGCCAAGTGTTTGGAAACACTGATAAACTTTGGAGTCTCTAAGAATGGTGAGAAGGATTAACTGCCCAAGTGTTACTCTACGTTACATTTCTCTGAAAAATCTTTCCATGTTATTATCAATTAAAAAAAAACACCAACACCCAAACCTGAAACCTCCAAAACAACAAAGTAAGAAACTTGGATGCAGATTGATCCAGAAGTTTTAGCTGCATTCACTTCCTATGATGATTTAAATGTGAGTGAGACACCTGAACAGTTTTGTTGAGCAAGGCTTTTTCATTAAAGGTCAAAAGAGTTTGAGTTCCTAAGGACTGGATATTCAAATACACCAAAAGGTGGAAAACAGGAATCCAGCTTTATTTTCAGAAATGGGAACTGGTGAGGTAGTTCTAATCTTATATGATGGATTAAGTTAAAGACTCCTGAGAATCTGACCCTCACTGCAAACGCCTCTTTCTAAAATCACATGTATCTTCCTGCCATACTTACATGACTAAAAAGCAATAACAAAATTAAAAATAATGCTCCTAAATAAAAGTAATTTGACACATGCAGTCTTCATCCCATGGTTAGCAGAGCTGCTAATGTCAATTTTAGTGGATTCTGGAGAACACACAAAAAGTATTTCAAAGCACACAGCCTAATTAGTGCCCTCACTGGGATCTTTGAGCAAGAACACCTACTGATTGTATCTTGTCTTTGAATCAGGTCTCAAATAGCTGCTTATGTCAGCCAAAAGAAGAAAATCATTTCAGCATAAGAAATGGAAGTTTGATAGTCTCCTTTCAGTGACAAGAAAATACCACAGTAACCATATTCAGTTGACGTTCTTTATGTGCATAGAAAAAGAGGAGATTTGATGCATCCAGTCTGTACTAATTGAGAAATGACATTCATCTACTGATAAGCCTTAATGTGTCAATTAATTGACTTGCTTTTGCAAATATGCAGATGTAAGTCAATGAATACGCACTGGTGGATGGACGTCACCACAGTTCAACTGTATCTAAACTATATGTTGACCCTCTGGATTTTCTGAGGTCATATCTTTTTTACTTTGGTGTGGTTTTGTTTGTTTGTTTGTTTGTTTTTTCCTTCTTGGAAGGTTAGTGATGTTTTTTCTAGTTTATTATTGTTTGTTTGCCAGGTATAGCTCTTTGAAAACAAATGGCTACAGTAAGGACTGATATCCTCCTGGAAAGAATTTTAAAGTATTTGGCAATTCTCAAAATAGACTGGCAATAATTCAGTTCCAAAAGATTTATAATACCCTGGAATCCAGTTTAATCAAGGAGACTTCAAAATACACATGTATTAGTACTGTGGCAAGAGTACAGGTTACTAAATGAATGAAACACAGAAGGTTAATGAAATCTCTTAAATGTTGGTGAAATGTTCAAATCTTTATAGGACCGTCAAATTTTGAACATTACTGGCAGGCCAGCTTTGTACTTCCAAAATTTAAACAATCACTGCAATAAAATTTTCATTAGTTTATAGACTGACAGACCTCTGCAAATAATTTCTGCTGATTAAGTCTATTTTCTCTGACACTTGTACCAGAAATCCTTTATGTACTCAAGAGGCTCCCGAAATGTTATTTCTGGCTTGAAATTGAGATTAAAAATGTCACTCAACAGTAACAACAACAGAAGTTATTGCAGAGGGTGGATGGTACAGATGACTGCTAATGGAATACAGCATGCAGACTTTCACAGTAAGATCACTGCATTATATGGGTGGAAATAAAAAACAACGCTACTATTGTTCAGTAACTGTTCTTTTGGAAAGACTTGTCTATTTATGAAGTGGAAAATTGCCAAGTAGAAATGCCAGTAACAGCAAGTAGATGTCTTTTAAAGTTTTATTCCACACATTTTTCCAGAACTTACCAGACTCAAAAGTATCCGCTTACACAGAAGAAAAACATAATTGTCTTCACTACAGAAAATACTACTCTGCTAAAAAGCAAAGGAGAATGTATGATCATCGGTCACTCAACTGGCAATTTCATGACTGAAAAAGAGAAATGCCACCTTCTTGGCCTTTCCCTCAGGAAGAACAAGATGGTCCATGATCTTTTTGTCTGTGTTTTTTTTTCCTAGTGATAACAGTGGTTAGAGTGAAAGGCACATTTCTAAGGTCGATTGGACACGATTTATTGCCACTGCAATGTAATAGATCCAATGTATGAACAACAACCCTGAAACAAAAGCTCTGCAGGACTGTCATTGCTCAACAAACTCAGTGTATGGAAAACGGGGAGAAATAAAAGAGGCAGATTAAAAAGCATATTGCTGAAAAAGTTTATTTTCAATATTCAACCTAGGCCTTACTCAAAAAACATTTTAAAAGTCACTATCAGACAATTAATATTTTTGCCAATTTTATTAGACCTTTTACTAGTTTGTACAGCTGCTGAAAAAAATCCTCCAAAAGTGACCCAAAATGTGTTTTAGACATGATTATGCTCTCTGATACTTGGGAAGGATCCTCACCTTCATACTTGTGTTTTCAGATGCTGAGGTGCAGCTTTGTTATTCCTCCCTTGCTAAGACTTTGTGACTAAAGTGCAGAAAGCTCCTCGCCGAGACGTCGGGTATGAACATCCCACATGCAAGGAATATGAGCCTCTGTGGCCAGGGAAGTGCTTTCCCCACAGTGCACTGGACCATTTTGCTCCATAGGGGCTCCATAGGATTCAGCTCACCAAATGCGTTGGGCTTTTGAATCCCTCCCTGTCTAAGAATCTGGCATTACTGTGGATGCTCTAAAGTATCTGAGACGTGGACAGGACTGGCAGCTGTGATGCCAAATGCATGGGATACCAATGCCTTTCTGCGTATGTGGTAGAAAACCACATGGGATAACACAGGGCTTCTGAAATGGAAGCAGAATTTAGTATTTTAGCACCTAAGTCTCTCTCTGGTTGTCTACATCTGAACTATTCGTCTTGAACGCCTTCCTTTCACTCATGGTTCATCCATTTACAGCTACATATTTAGGTCCATCAACTTTAATACAGCTAAAGATCTGGGGACTCTAGCACCCCAGATTTTATCAGTGGGAGTTGTTAATACTCCAGATCTTTGGATGCTCTGCCAGACCGCCACTTGTTCTGGGATATTTAAGTCTCTCTTTCTTCTCAATAAACAGTCATCCCACAGGACACTGTGGAGAGTTTCACTGAGTTCTGCCCCAAATAGTTTAGCTTAATTTCTTAAGTCTTCAGTACAGCTTAGATGCTATTTTTGTCCCACCAGAGGTAAGTAGCACTATCTCCTCCTGTGTAGAAGTGTCATGGGGATATTTTTCTGTCACACCAGTTGAAGAGGAATTCTATTCCTCACTCTCATTATCTCAGTCATTGTGGTTTCTTTGCTCTTTGACTTTGCTTTTAATGTGTAAACTTTCCATATCTCTAATCTTTTAATTCTTCATTATCTTCTGGTTCTAGCTGCTTGTGATTAACATCAAAAGAAGAAAAGATGACAGAGAATGGCTAAGTGAGTATAACAGACTTTTAAATCTCATAGAAAAGTGCTGGGTCCAGTTTCTTTGGTAATGAATAAAGTAATAAAATAATGATGGATTTTTTTTTTCTTTCTCCATATTTAACCTTTAAAATTCTAAATGCTTTGTAAAGGAAACAGAATAATAATCCATAAACTACTAGAAACAGCCAGTTTCACATACTTGCCATACCCTTGAATCATACGAGTTTTTTGTCTGATAGGCTACACTCCCTGAAACCTACATACACTGCCTTAAAATCAACATCACTTAGTTTGCAGACCGCATGGATTAACAATATCAGTAGAAGATGGACTGTGGAAAACATCTTTACTGGTGTCAGCTAAGCTGTTACATGCTGTGAATGAAACCACTCCTGCCTTACAGTAGCAGGAAAAGAAGATCAGCTGTACAACAATCTCAGAAAAAAACTCTGTGTTGGTATGCAGAATGCCCAAGAGAGAGAGTTGTGTTTCCATAGTAACCACAAATGTTTTTTTCTGGCTTTTAAGCCATTCCTCCCTTGCCTGATGAGTCTGTTTGTCATATCCACCCGCATATGCCCAGATACTAGGATACACTACCCCAAGATCTAGAGGTAACAGATATGACAATCAGTTGAACTGACATTATTCTCATCTTTTTCATGACAAATTTGCAAGCCACCAATGGCGTTTGCAGCCTGGCAGTCACAGAGCCTGACCCTTGCAGGATGCTTACAATAGAGGCAATGGACAACAGCAAAAGTAAGAGCCTGCAAAGGCAGCCACAGAGGTAGGATGACCCACTGAAATGATTGAGGGCATTTCCCTTCATGGACAAGCTATATGAAAATCAACCCCTCTCAGACTAAAAAAAACCAAAATAAAATAAAATCCCCAACACAGTGGAAAACTTGGAAAATAAGGTTTCAGATTGTACATTCAAGAAAGGCAAGATTTGGTCCTTTGGAATACTGTTAATTTATGTACTTGCTTTAAAAAGCACATAGCCTGTAAAGGTGTTAATTCAATATGCCACATTCTGTCTCATGAGGTTTATTTAAGTGAAAATGTCATGCTGCTTACATTTAAATCAAGTTAATTATAACTGCTATTTTTTTTTTTTTTAAGTTGTTAGATCACTGTGAGTTCATGTCAACTACAGGCCACTGTAAATACCTGTTAGATTTCTCTATTTTTGAGTGTCAAGGCCCATTAGGGCCTATGAGTATGCACAGACCTACCTTCTTATTATCCCACAGAGAAAAGATGTGTGCAGGAAAGCTGAAGAGATAATCTAACCACCACCCATGAATGTTTTGAATTTTGAAATGAAGAGCATTTGTGCTTTGGCCCAAAAGGAAGGGCAAGATTATGGTCATGGAAAAAATCCCACTGGGATCACTCCTGATCATACTTGATCCACCAGAAACCCAAAGGAAGTGATATTTTTTTCCCCTGAATATTTTATACTCTTTAGGTAGAAGATACAAGGAGCTGATGAAGACTGACAGCGACAGCTTAGACTTTGGGCACTCAGCGAAGAATCTCACCATTCAGGAGTAGCCACCTTTCAGTCCCCATATAGTTAATGGGGAGAAGATGGCAATTCAGCCATCCTAAAATGTAAATCTGGGTGTGCCTATCTTAAACTGAGAATACGCCAAAAGGGTTTTGTTTCCATGTTGTGGGTGGCATGGACGTTTTGGTAAGTGTTAGGAGAGAAAGGACTTTGCATCTGGCAAATTAGTCATGCATTCTGTTTTGCTTTAATTCTATCTCCTATATCAAAGATGCAAAAGTAAACTGAAAGTATTTTCTCCCTGCAAATTTAATGTCATGGTCAGTGGAAAAGACAGATGAACCCAAATATTCTTCTTGTCCAAGAGAATTTATATTTATTATTCCAAATCAGCTAGAAAAGCAGAAAGATAGCCACTTCCCTTATTATTTGCTTGGTATTATTAGATCCATTAAAGAGAGGACAATGGGTTTTTTTAATGACAAGAAGAAAATGTTATAACTGTGATTTGGGGAGAAAGTTTTGTGAAAGAAGAGTGGAAGAAAAAACCACAATAAACCAAACACAAAAAAACCCTAAACCCCCGACAAACCCACCACCTTTCCTCATCAGGAGATCAAGAAGCCTCCTATTTTTTGTCCTGTACCTGCCTGATCAAGGTCCCACTTTCCTACAATGGAAAAAGTAGAAAAGGCCTTTTTTTGTACAAAATCCAAATAAAAGTCTTTGTAAGATCTGTGCATGATTGAATTTATCACCACTTTAAAGTTGTATGTTACCTGTCTAAGTTTTGGTCCTGAACGCTCATACTGAATGAACTTGTGCAGGTGAGTAACTTTGGACCACAGATCTGGGTGAGACCATCAAGGACCCTGAGACCCATCCACAGCTACAAGTTATCATCTGATAGCCAGTAATTTTCAAGACGTCCACATGAACTGTTCCCAATGTCTACCTACCATAAAGCACAGATTGTTTCTCCACCCCACAGCAAACTTGAGACCTACTACACTCTGTGCCCCAGGGAAAGAACAAGATAATCAGCGATATCACAGGTCTCTGCAGTTGCTCGATAGCTGTAAATGGCAGAGAATCTCAGAAAGTGGATCATGCCCTGAGCATGGAGGAAAGCAAAAAAAGCTAAGGCCCTTGTCATTGTCGTTAGAGGAAAGTTTTCTCCAACCTGAAGCTGAGAGTTCTGTTTAACCAGGAACATGTGAGTAAGCCACCACTAAGAGGGCATTGAAAAGCTTCTGGCTGTCACTGATGCACCAAAATACTCTGCCCAGGGGACCTTTTCCAACTGTAGCTAATCTCTGATATTTCAGAAGAAAACCAATTTTCTCTGTCTCCCAAAAGCAAAGTTAGACATCAAGCAAGAAAATAAGATTTCTTTCCACTGCCTACAGGCAACTGTAGACCCAGGAATTATGCAGTGAACTAATTAAATACTGTTATGAACAGAGCATAACAAACTCAAATACTGTTATGAACAGAGCATAACAAACTCGCCATGATCTGTCTCCTTTCATCCCCTTTTTAGGAAGCCAAACAAATTATCTTATCCTGTTATCACACAGTTTAATTTCAAGCTCCTATCTCATCCTTTTCCTATCCTACAATCTCCCCTTGAACAAATCACACTCCAAGTTTCCACAATTTAATCTCTTCCACTGAAATAATTCAAGTTCCTCATCTCCATGACTATCTGGGACCTCCTTACAGAACTCCCTTTACTGTTAGGGTCCTTCTTCTACTTCTCAGTTTAGAAAGATTTATGCCCAAATCATAATTCTTTCCCTTTATACTACTTCCTATTATTAATACCCAAGTGAAAGCATCTCCCCCTCAGTCCTCATTTTTCCAGGTTCCCTAAACTGTCCTCTTTTAATCCATTTTTGAAATAAATGCCTCATTTCCCTAACTATTCATCCCTGTTCAATTTGGGGGTTTGGGTTGTTTTTGGTTTTTTTTTTGTTTGTTTGTTTTTTTTATTATAAGTGATCAAAACACAGCTTTAAAAATGACAGATAAGCTTTAGGCAACCTTAGATTATGGAATTAATTTAACTCTGGATGAGAGGCGAGACACTTGAGGCTAGAATAAATGAAAGAGTTGATGGGTCCACTTAGATTTCAACTTCAGGACATTATGATCTGTGCTATCTGTGTACCCCTAGAAAAGAATGATTTCAGCAAGACTTGTCTGAAGATTTTCTGCTAGGAAACATGTTCTAGGGAGACAGAAATATTGATGAATTCTAACAGTAAATTATAGTGACATTCCACAGGGCTATGTGGTTGTGCCAGGTGTCAGCCAGCCTTCAGACACCCTCTCATTTGGCCCCTGTGGATTATGATGTAAGAGTTGAAATTGCTGACATTTATCACATTCAGTTACTTTTGCTGTTAAGCTACTTTTGCTTTTGTTAGTCCCTTAAAAAGAAGAGTGAATTAACTACAGCTGCTGTAGCTGCCCATGTGCAACTTTACATTTGTAGCTTTTGAACATGTCCTGCAGTTTAAGTAAGTTTCTAGCCTAACATGTTCACGGTTTTGAGACAGCCTAGCTGAAAAGAGTGTTTAAGAGCTGATTCTTTGACTCCTTGTTGCAACAGATTGCAAAGATAGCTGCTGTCAGCTAAACAGGTAAATTATTACAATTTAATATTAATTAGATGGGAGGAAAGTTTGGCACTACAAATGCAAATTATCCATTTCAGCAGGATCATGTGGAGACAGAGTGTCAGGTCTCCTATTAACTCTACACATCAGAAAAGAGAAGTCTATTTGCCAGAGAAATCCATCACTGAAGCCGAAAATGCAGCATGTTATAGTGTGCCTGTTGATTCTGTGCTGGGCAAGGTAACATGTTCAGGAACACACACCCACTATCTTCTGGCTTCAACAGGGACAGAAGAGGAGTTCTCCACAAGGATTTTTTTGCTATGTGTTTTGAATTTGTCTTCTCCATTCTGTGTACCTATGCATTTCCCCCACACATTTTAACAGATAGTTTTTAGTGACACCTAGCAAGCATTTAAAATAAGTTTCTCAAGCATTTGTGTTTCACCGTAATAACTTTCTGCTCCCTATGCCATTCAGAGACCAGTGCTGGCAAAAATACTTTTCAAGAAGAGAGTTCAAAAGTGAACAAGTTTGCTATTTTGGTCAAAGCAACAAAATAAATCCATAAGGCAGTGCTAGTACTTCCTACTTTCAGGATCTCATGCTTGCCTTCAGACCACTAATGGCCACATTGACAAAGAGAATGAGGATGGTGCATGGTGGTGGGGAAGGCATTTTAAGGAAAAATGGCCAACTCTCTACTTTTGCCCCTGTATTGTTGAGGACAGTGCAACTGATAAAGTACTTCTAAAAGTTTCCAATTCACACTCCAATTTCCCTGTCTTTATAATGAAATTGGTGTGTATGGCAGCAATATGATGTACCTTTGCTGCACAGGAAGCTTGTCTGACCCATCTCTGCTCGAGAAAGTTAAAGTTTCTCCTAAAGAAACCTATTCTAATAGCAACAGCTTTGCACAGTTGTTCACACAGCTTTTACCAAATTGTTCCTTCTCCCACAGGCTATTATTCTGCTTCACCTGTGCAGAACAGAAAGTGCTGCTCTACCCATTAGTGAAGAAAAGGCCATGGAGTGGGTAACACTTCCCTCTGGAAGTCTGAAGGCTGACAGCAAAGAAAGCCAGTTTTCCATTGTTTCTGAAAATGCCACAAACCAAAGGGGTTACCATTCACTTTGGAAAGAGGAGAATGAATAGCTGAAATAAAAGAAATAGGGGAGATTGCCCCAACACAAACTGCAGGGGAATATTCTGTGCATCAAAAATTAGCTGGAATACGGGTGACTGTCCACGTGCAGTGAAGCACCAATAATAGGTAGTATACCCAGTGCATCCTTCACAAAAACATTGAAAAATACTGAGCAGTACTATTATATAGGCAAGAATTAAATGCTACAGAAAAGTGTATCTGTGATCTGCTATAATTTCTATCTAGGGAAAGCTTTTTTAAAGCAAAAATCTGAATGTTGCAGGTGGTAGTCGGGGGCTGCTTCCTGTTTTCAAGAATTAAATTTCTATTACGAAAGCTCACAGTGAATTTTTTTATATGAAATCAGATGAAGAAGGAAACATGGCATTTCATGATAGGCTAAAAGCTGCTACTCCAAATAGCTCAATGGGTTTGCCTGACTAAAAGTTAAAAAAAACAAAACAAAACAATTTTCCGTGCTTGGCCCCACATTTACACTCTCACTTTATCATATGCTTTTTGTGTGTTTCATTGGGAGGGTTTTTTTGGTCTATTTAGTCATCAATCTTACTTTAACTGCTTCTTAACATTATGGTAGATCTCTGCCCAGCAGCTACTCTAAAACACAACAAATCAACCAGCACTTTGTTATTTGTGTGCATTAAGACAGGTCAGAGCAGTAGGGAATGCTAAATATGGGATGCAATTGAGGAGTAACCAGTGAAAAATGTGTGACACAAAGCAGTCTAGCATTAGTGGCAAAAAGGACAGAAACAGAGAAAAGACTCCTATCACAGTGGACCAGAGCCATAATCCGTGGTGCTAGCTAATCTTTTGACCACTCCGTCTCATCTAAATGTAGATAATTTTCTTAGATGACAGGGACACAAAGTCTTTTATGATTAGTTAGGTACCCTGACATAAGTAGCCTCATTCCTCAGTTGTGTGGCTAATCAAATTAATTACTGCTTTCCATTTGTGCCCAGCTGGGAGTGGCAGCAATGATTTCAGCCCAAGAGCTGATGCTGAGCCTCTCCCATTCAGTCCACCTGACCCGCGTAGTCTTTAGAAGAATGACAAGCTTTGCAAACAACATGAAAGGCATTGTAGGTGTCATTCCATTTCACAGTTTATATCTCTGTGATTGATAGAACACAGTCAAACGCAATAGCTGTACTCAGAGGTAACATTCAGATTACTTTGAATAAATTGTTGAGTAAGTGTGTCTCCACAGGTCTGATGGAAAGACTACACAAGGCAAAAAGAGTCTCTCCACTCAGGCCAGTAGCTATTTGGATCAAGTACTTCTGCCATAAACAGATCCTCAAAATACCTTTATATACAAATAACTGGAAAATTTTGAGCACTGTTTCTTATAGAGAAAGAAGCCATTTGAGAGATCTGTTACTCTTGATCTATTTTTAAGCAAATTCAGAGGGTTTATTTTGTCATTGGGATTCAAGAGGAATTTAGATTATCATGTAAAATTTTGGTTGCAGCATCTGCAGTGGATGCAGCTTTGGATGCCCACCTGTGCCCATGTGTGCCTTGTTTGTGAGCCTCACATGAACACAGGTAGGAGATAGGCTCCAAGGGACACAGGGAAGGAGTGATGTTGTGACCTTGGCCTTTTTTGGTGGCTAACACTTGTTGCCTCTGTGTTGGCAGAATCACAGGCAACCATAGCTGCAGCAATCAGAGAGATCCCTGTGCCTATCAACAGGCAGCATGGGCAGCTGGCTGTACCTGTTTGCTGCCAGGTACAGGGATGCACATGGATTCAGATCCTTTTAGGAGTGTAGCAGAAAGTATTTTCAGATCTTAAAAGAAAAACATTATAGGAAAAAGACTCTGCATCAGAGAAAAGCACATAACAACACTGCCTCCTAATGTGTTGCTTTCCCATTCATCCTGGGAGAGAAACCCCAAAGTCCAACCTCTTCAGCTGTTTGCAGAGAAAGATCTGCTTTCTGAAGACTGAAGATAAAAGAAATGAGATGCAAGACTTCTTGTGACTGCCTAGGCCTAAGAAATATTTGTCTGTTGTTTGTGTTACATTTTTTCAGACTTCTTGTGACTGCCTAGGCCTGAGAAATATTTGTCTGTTGTTTGTGTTACATTTTTTCAGTGAATACTTCCCTTCTCTCACCTTCCTATTCCCTACCAGTTTGTTGCTATTGCCTGAGTCACAATCAGCAAAACTCGTAGGAATAAGTTTCACCCTCAGAGAAGATTGTGAGGCTAAATTCCTTTATGTTTCCAAAGGACTTTGAAGTCCCCAAAATGAAAGTTCCAATAAAGCACAGCATTGTCTTCTCCTTGGGGCAAGGTAAAAATTGGGGTCATCTGCCACTGAGGAAGAATCCTGCAGCTCTGAAATTGAGAAGAAATATCAGCACCTAGGAAAGGATACATATTCAGGTGTGCAAAGCTGTTATTCAACTCCTACAGCTCCCCGTTTTTTATTAAGTGGAACAAGTCCATGTGATGAAGTTGATTCTGGGTCAGCATCATTCTGCATTCTGCATTTATGCCCCATGATGTCTAGGTTTTACATTTGGCATTGCAATAGTTGCTTGTTGAAAAGGAGATCCAATTCTTCCCTAGGGCTGCTTGGAAACCAGCGGTGCAGCCTGTGTAAAGTTTATTGCATTTACACCATAAATCAAGACTCTGGGTTCTTTGCTTTTACAAAAAAGATCTTAGATCCCTTTCAAAGATGTGATCTGCATCCTCTGCAGCTATTTATCTTTATGTTTTAGTACTTTCACTTGCGACAGAGAAATGGCCTACCAAAATGACACTAGAAGCATATTCTATTATGTCTGTATATATTAAATATATCTTGGAAACCCTCACATGCCATTAAGTGTTTCTGCAGCTTCTAGAAATGTTCAGGCTGTCTGATGGAAGCACATTGGCCTGTTTCTACTGGTTTCATGTGAGGAGCATAAGCCTTATGCAAACGGGGACTCAGACCAGCTGATTGCTAGTGCTTGACCGGTCTGTCCTCCATCTCAGTGCTCCTGTTCTAGCAGTGCCAGTTAGTTAAGACTTATTTTCATGATCTCATATTCAGAAAAGAAACAAACAAAAAAAAATAATCTTGCTTATGGGAGTTCTTATGAGGAGCTCTGGAAAACCTCCATGCAATTAAGTCTCTGTGGTTTAGACTCAAGTTCCCCTCACTGTATAATTGATGTAATTTTGCTTTAAGACTCTGTTGTTAACTTTATGATTCACTTTTAGAGTCTAGCCTGTAATAGAAAATTTAACGATGTACACATTGTAAAATGCTTTAAACAATGAGAGAAAAGAACACATTATCTTTCTTAAACCATCTCTTCTTAAACTAAAGATCCCTTTTCTCATTTATACTAAAGCCCTTTTATACTCTTCCACCTGTGGCAGCAAGACATGAGTTGTGCATTAATTAGATTTATATAACTTTTAGTACAAATAAATACAAGTACTCAAGTTTTCCTTCTTCCCTGGCCTTTGATGTAGAGACATTCATGTTGTGCTTGGCCCAGTTTTCTTTTTCTAGAGATGAATAAGGATAGCCAGACCCTATTACTTATCTACTTTTTGATCTTAAAAGGCTCACCAGCACACACAGTCATTAAAATACAATACAATCATTAACTGATAAAATGTCAAAGATTTAGTTCGCACAAGAGCAATGAGCACCATGTTTTCACCTCATTGACTATAGCTCTGTGCTGAAAAATAACAGTATTTCCATTCTGTTTGGGCAGGTAAGCCCAAAGTTATATTTTTCTAGCTTGGACATCCAGTCCCAATCCCATCCAGAAGTGAACAGATACGTAAAAATGAATCAGAGCTGTTACAAATCTCAGGCAGGGTTCCTCCTTGTTAGAAAAGAGCGGGAAAGTGGTTATCTACTGGTATAAATATTACCTCTCTGTTTCAGTAGCTTTCTATGTGTTGCAAATTCAGAAGTCCCTGTCAGAGTGCAGGGGTGGGTCTATATGAAATAATGAACTGGATTATTTGCCATATGTATTTCTTACTTTCATGAGGGAAGAAGGACTGTTTAGAGAGAGCGCTTGTCACCTTACTGAAAACCAACAAACATACAAGGCTCTGACAAGGCCTCCACAGGTTCACCTCATTCATTTTAGACCTAAGATTAAATACTTGACCTGCTGGTGGTGGCTGTCACCATAGAGCCATCTCAGTCAGCTCTTGAGGGAAAATACTCTGCTAATTCAGGCTCAATACCCAATATATAGATTTAAAAGCAAGTTGAATTCCCCCCAAAATAATCAGCTCATCTTTCTAGAAAATGGACTATTTATGCATGGTCCATCACCAAGAAATTGCACTGATACTTCTGGAGAAGTCCAAGACACGAAGAGAAAGATCCTCTGTTAAAGATTCATGTGCCATGTTCAGTGTAGGGAAGGAAGGAAGGGTAAAGCTTCAGGCCACTGCTGTGTCCAAGACTGCGGGAGAAAACAGAGGAGAGACTCAAGTTTGTCTGGATACTAACAAACCTAGGTCTCCCACTAAATGTGGGGTCAGGCATGGAGAGAGGGTTTCTTAAAAAATTAAGGACAGTTTAATATTTTTATGATTCATAGGAGTACTTTTAAGAATAGAATGACTGCAGTTAAGAAATTTCCCAAGTATCCCTCTCTGCGTGTCTTAATTTTTCCCTATGTTTTGCCTTAAACAGTTAACTGAAGACCTCGCTGGCACTTTAGAGAAGCACATACAAGAGACTATGGAGAAGGGTTAGGAGCTCAGGATTAGGCAGGGTGATTGTGAAGGTTGGTACCCTACGGAAAGCTGCCAGAAAGTCAATCTAAGCTTACACATGTGTTCTATAGGCTTGGAGCTAGTAACAGCGACAGCTTTCCTTCCAGGCCAACTTGGAAGCACACGGGATGCAGGGAACTGGCTCCATTCACAATAACGCACTGGGCACAGAGCGGTGCTTGGCCGGACTGTGACGTACACATTGAAACATTTATTGGGGCAGGATTGAAGACTCTGGTAATAAGAACAAAATAATTGAAGACTGTAGTAATTTGATTAAATATTTCCGGCTTTGGACACTTTTACTGAAAGTTATCTCTCCCGGTGCATCAATATAGTGCTGGAGTTTGCAGGGAAACTCAGTCCAGATGCCTCTGTGTTTACAGATGGCCTGTCTCACATCACTGGACTTAACAAGTTACTTCTTCCCCGTGGCCTGGCAGTGTAAATGTGATAACTTTCAGCTTCCAACGAGGAAGCCATTTTGGGTGCTTCGGATGTGTGGCTGGTTCATCAGCTATTGCTGATAAACAGCATTAAAGGGATTAGTTGTATACCAAATAATTTGTTGTTCTCTATAATTCCAGTGAACATATTTTAACAATTTTGTAATGAAGTATTGTTTTACTCATGGAGCACAATAATTTTAGTGTAAAGTAATTGAATAAATGTCCACCATTTTGGGTGACAGATCCTTTTGCGACTCTTTTCTTATTCAGTAAGAACTTACTGTATAGCATCTCTCTTCAGATGACTGGAAAAAAAGAAAAAGCAAAACTATTGCTTCTGTCTGTGTAAGCAGATTAGAGTTTTCATTAAACTTTTTTGATGAAAAAAGCATTAAGCCTTTATCTATTTATTGCTTCCATTCTTAAGTACTGTCAAAGTAACTTACATTCTTTAACTGTACTTTTCAGCAAAATTGTGCTTACAGTCACAGACGACTAATTATTTTCAATAGTTTCAAAAAGAAAAATCCTTATTGATGGTATAACATGTAATTATGTATCCTGAAAGCAAATGCAGTTTCTTAGAGAAATTTGTTCACATTCAGGTTTTATGTCCTGTTGGTGTAGTTAACATTTTAAAAGTGTTTCATAAACCAAGATTTGCATGTATCAGTACTGTGTATATCACCACAATTTTTTTCTAGTATGCTAATTTCCAGTGAAGTACTTGGGCATCTTTACCAAACATGGCAAGATAAATGACAAATAATTTGATGGGGAATATAATGACTTCTGGCTGGTAGGTGGCATTATGAAATAATAGTGAATTAACTTTAGCAAACATATTAAAATATTAGTGCAAAGGTTGTGGAATGACCCAAATAACAAAACCTATTTATTTTTATTTCAAAGAAGTGCTTCAGTAATACATTTACTGCCATTCTATTCTTGGACCAATGGAAGGTCATTTGCATTGCTGTAATTCCAGAAAAGCATTTAAATATGCAAATTAAACCTGGAATTGTGTGAAAAGGAGGTTCATGTCTCTTTTATATTCAGTCAATAACATCTAAACGTTAATCATCTCTTTGTGCTTTTATTACCAAACCCAATTACATGATACTGAATTAAATAGTCTTGAAAAGAAATTTAGATAGCTTTCAATGAATATACTCTGTAATGGTAATATGTTAGCATTATTATTTAAAAACGTAGTATGCTAGCAGTTGTCGCACAGTGTTATATCCAATTGAACAAAAGTTTCCCTGTTCAGACAATAGAAAAATTGTATGGGAGCAATGCCACAAGAGCTGGCACATTGAACTGTCTTTTTAGAAACTGCCATTGAAAATGCATGAGCTTTAACAAGGCATGTATCGTTTTGGGGTTCTTTTACACTAACAGGTCAGGAAGGAGGTGGACAGCTCTATTGTGACATTTTGAATTTATGAGAAAAAATTATGTAAATGGTTTATGATGTCTGGTCATTTAGTTTGGGACCTGGCAAAAAGCACATCTTGGTTAAATAACTAAATAACCAAGACAAAAAACAGACCCATGTTGTGTATACCATCTTCTGAGGGCTCAGTCCCAAGGCCAGTGAAGACAATAGGAGGCTTTTTGCTAATTTTCATAGAGAATGGATTAGCAGATCCACAGAATGCCTCAGACTACCAGTTCTCATCCTGCTTCCAAATAAACCCCCTTAATGTAAAATTAATCTCCTCAAGGACCCTGCTTAGCTGTGTAGTGTTGAATTTAGACCGTTAACAAAAGTATTAAGTGTAAATGAATCTCCTATGAGATTTTATTACTTTCATATCACAGTAAACAAAATTATATGGTATTTATAAAAGCAGAATTAACCAGAGTATGAACCTGTAATTGAAATGCATAGTGCAAGAAATAGATATAGTTAGGTAAGGAGAAAACTTACCCCAAACTTGACTCATCAGGTGTCTTAGAATCAGCTTCTATGCCCCTATCCAATAAGTCAGAGTTATTTAACAACCCATCCTGCACCAAGACTTGGATACCCTGTGTCCTGTGTGAACAACAACAAAAAAGATAAAAAGTGTGTGCTGGAACTTACAAGCGCATATGAAATGTGTGTCTCATGGCTCATTTTGAGGTACATTTGAAGTTTTCTTGGTAGCTGGAATATTCATAAGGTCTTTTCTCTCCCCCATGCTAAGTCTCTGGGGCCTAATTTTGATGCAGGACTTCTCTCAGAGAAAGCACTTAACAAGGGTCAGCTCTCAGCCTGGTGGCTTATTTTCATAAAAGTCACAAGAACTTAATTTTCTTTGGGATTTCTATCTCTGTAAACTTCAATGAAGTTAGCTAAGTAGTTCAAATGTTATTTGGGGATAACAGACAGGCATTCACACAGAGTCTGAGAAATTCATAGTCTAATTTCTAAAAAAAAACCCCAAACAGACTAGAAATGATCCCCAAAGAACTTAAAATTTAATAGAGAAGAGTAATTTTATCACGAGTAAAATCTTTCTTAGTCTTAAAGTTATGAGTCTTTTTTTTCTTTTTTTTTCTTTTAGGATATTTTTGCATCAAACTTTGTCATCAGCTTCCACCACACTAATGGCTTGCAGTGTGTAATAGCATTCTTTGCTGCTTGGCTTAGCTTTAACATTAAGAAACTGCAAGGAAAGCTTTTGCAGTCCTGCTCTGCGTACACACCTGTGTGGGTCAGTCTGATTGTTTGATAACTTTTTAACTCACTGATTTCACAGTTTCCACCAAATTTCAATAGGTGACAGGTATTTCAAAAGCAGTACCCGATTCTGGTTCACATAACCTAGCTACTATCTGGATATCTCCATTCCGATGTGTGGCATCAGCTGTGGAAGAGTCATTTTTTTATTGCTTCATCAGTAACTTGTCCTTTTCACGAGTCAGCTAGAATAGATCCCACTGGAGGACAAAGGAATTCCCCTATTTTTAAAGCTTTTCAGAACTCCTCACAGTCTTTGTGTCTGTGCATCCCCTGGTAACACCCTGTGGCTTGTAAATCCCAGCCTACCCACCATCCAGAGGAAATCGGGCAAGCAGCAGAATATCCATCTCAGTGATTTTAGTCCATCATGCTTAACTGCTCTGAAGACATGAGTTAGCAGAAGACATAAAAAAGAAGTATGATAGTGGAGAAAAAAATCCAAATAGCTATTTTTAAACTGAACAAGTAGTTCAGCCTCTCCCTCCTTCTTTATTTCAAGCCTGGGAGTGCTGGCTCTTGGTTTCTTACTCTGTGGTTTGTTTCTTCTCTTCTCATCTCATTGCTTGGTCCTACATCCTTAGCTCACACGGGCTCTTCTAAACCTGACAAATTGCCAGATCATATCACATTAAACTTTTCATTGATTTCACACTCCAGCAAGGAAGCATTTAGTGACCTTTATCAATCAGTTTTCCCTGGCTGAAAAACAGTTTTATTTATAGGATTTGTTAGTAAGTAGCCATTACAACTACCCAGAGCAAAGGCACTTAGTGAAATGCCCTACTTGGCTGATACAGATTTTCTATATTATTTAGGTAGTAAGGGGGAGGAAAAATGCCCACACAGACTAAGGAGGAACCAACTTCTACCACTGCAAAGAAACCAAATTTAATCCCATGTTGCATTCAGAACAAACAAAAAATTCTAAGTCCAGTGGCACAGATACAAAATTCAGCTCTATAGCAAGATTTGGCGTGACGAAAACTAGCTGTAGACCCTAAAGGCTATTTCAGGGGAAACCCAGGTAACTTATTATGTCCCCATAGTTTTGGCCAACCTGTGTACTTTCAATAGTTGTGAAGAGTAGCATTTCATCTTCCACACTCCTAGCTTGAGAAAGTGACCTTTGCACCAGAGTGAAGCCAAAAAATGGCCTTGGATCGGTTTGTCTCCATACCTAGACACAGGTGGCAAGGAAGACAGCAGCTGCTGTGACAACAGCAAATTTTCACATAGGCATGTCCTCAGACTCCTCAAGAAATAGCAGAAAAAGTCATACAAGTGTGACTCTGACCTGGAGTCCTCACACCAGAGAGTGGGCAAGGATGAAGAGTGATGTCTGACAGACGTCTTTGGGAGAATGAGGTAATAGTTCACCGCAGTTTGGTCTTTCTAAGTTAACAAGAAGCTACATGGCAACATGAGGAAGATATGACCCCCATGTACGTTGGCACAAATTTCTAATAACCAGTCACAGCATCTGACCACATTCAAAAATGTGAAGTCAGTGGAGAGGTATCAGCACTTATCCTGCAGTAAACAACTAACATGGGTTGGATGTGCCCTAAGAATGCTAATTTCTTCCGTTGACTATGAAGTGGTCTCTGTGTGACTAGCTCAGATGGACCTGCATTACAAACACTTGCAATCAGGCAAAATGAATCTGACATCAAGCGTCTCACTGCAAGCATCTATACCAATCACAGATAATACTTTCTGTACTTACAAAAAACCCTGAAGCTGCTCGGGTAGTATCCGAGGTGCTCATCAAAAGAAGGAACAAAGTTACAACTGGAGAGAGGTCTTGTACTAATAGTCCACATTAATGCTCTATGATTGTCATTTGTCAGGACAATCACGTCTTTGCTGAAGCAATCTATCAGCTGAAAAGTTACGTGGTCATGTAAAACTCAGGGGACATAACAAAGTAAAGCAAGCATCGCTAACATTAATCTGTGCTAGAGAAAGAATGCTCTCGCTTTCATGTCTGGAAACAAAGAAACCTCCTAACCCAGGGTATTTATGGTTTGTTTTCCAAAGAGTCTTACTTCCAAACAAGTTTATGATAGCTAGAGGTACATTCCATATGGCAAGTTTTCTTCTATAACAATATGGTGAGTTTCTTTTTGAAGGGTCTGAAGGTCAAACCTTACCTTTGCTTTATGTAATGCTGTTGTTTTGCTTGCTTTGATTCTTCTATGCAGTGTTCTACATAAAATGTTTTCTGACATGGAGGATGTCTTTGGCACTTTATATTTGCAACAAATCAACCTCATGTGGTTGCTTGGCTGTCATCTTATGTAAAGGGTTCTGTTCACATGTGCTGGCAATCTGAGACACTGGGAGTGCAGAGGACTGTGGAATTGGCACTCTTCTGCAAGTTTCCTGATTTATGCAGAAAGAAAGAGGGAATTATTTCACCTCTAAATAGTGGTGTTAAATAAACTAAGATAAATAGATCTAGAATTTGCCTTTAAGAAGAACCATGAGAAAAAAGAAGTGTGTAAATACTTTGAAAAGCACTATAAAAGGTAAAATAATGACTATAGATATGGAAATAATACCTTCTGGGGTAATTCAAGGAATTCAATCCATTATTTACTTGAAGAGATGATTAAAAGGTGACCTGAGCACTGTGCATAAGTACCTCAGAGCGAAAGGCTTTCTGATGCTGCACAACTCTGGCATTCAAAAATGGCAAGAGGAAATCCCAAGGCTGCAAGCTGAAATGAGATGAAATGAGGCAAGAAATTAGGCATACAGTTTTTTGTTTGTGTTTGGTTGTTTGTTGTTTTTATTTTTTATTTTTTTTTTTAATTAACCTTTGGAAATATTTATTCAGGAACGAAGTGAGCTCTCTATCATTCTGGATTTCTTTAAATCAGGATTGGATATCTGCCTATAAGAAAGACCTAATTGTAACACAGCTTGATGGACACTTTATTTAGATAAGTTCTTCAGTCTGTATTGTACAGAAAGACAGACTAAAATATATTAGTAAGAATGGGGATAAAAAAAGCCCAAAACACAACACCCAAAATCTAATCACTTTTTACCTGTTTGTGAATGAGATTATAGAACTTGATTAACTGCAACGTTGGATCCCACTCTGCACTGGCCTGGGAGGGACACATACTAGTGCTTGATGAAGTTATTTCAAGTCCTGTGTTCCTATGAATACATAATCTCATCAGGTTTCAGAAATTAAATATCCATGAGACTGGAAACATTGTTTTCTCTTGTTTCAGTCCAAGACAGTTGATAGCAAACATCCTCATACAAGTTAAGGTGTTGTTGAAACGCAAATGGGAATTTCCACCCGTCCTTATCCCTGATCGTGTCCTGCCTCCCAAGGCCCAGATAAATCTTTCAGAAAAGCTGTTTTCACTTTCACTTCCCCTATTCTGAAGCTGGGAAACCCACACCCTTATCAGGCTTGCTGCAAGTGTTTTATAATGCTGGAAGACTTTACATCACCTGTTTTGACGTAGGGTTATCTTAGCTCTGTGAATGACCCTCTGTTAATTCGTTTCTCCATTGATTCTTCCACTAACAGCAAGAGGCTATCGCACAGTGGAGCAGTCCATTCTCCCAAGTCATTAAACAGGCTCCCTTGGGGCACCTTCTTAAATGGGCAGAAAGCAAAAGGTGAAAAAATTGCAACACAGTAACCAAAAATAAGATAAAGTAACAATTCATGCCAACATCCAAAAGCTAGCATGTCCTGTTTTTTAAAATTGTGACTGTAAAATTCTGTAAAAATGTACATTTGCCTTTTGTGCAACAGAAGCTGGCAGATACTCTGAAAAGAAATGGTACATAGTAACAGATGCAAGGCAGTCATCTCCAAAATTATCATATTGCATGTGGTCACCCTCTAACAGCAGTGTTAATGGTATTTCCTATTGTTTTTGCAGTATTGGAAGTATGCACCTGCATTCTGAGAGTGCATTTGAAGCCTCTCATTGAGGTAATGGATACCCATGGCTACAAAATTAATTTGCCAAAAGACCAAAAAAGCAAGGAATCCTCATTCAGTTTTATATTCATTGCAAGTAAAATGGACAGACTTTGAATACTGCTCAACTTAAGCTTTTTTTTCATAAGGGATCTGACTGCAGAGTCCTTGAGCAGAGCCACGGTGCAGCACTGGAGCACTCTGGACCCACATTACCATGCCTACTTTTGGCATGATCATTTGGAGCAACTGAGACATCCCATTCATCAGGTCTCCCTATCTGTTAATGGGGAGAACACTGCCTCTCTGAGAGAAGCATTATGATATCAAATTAATTGAGGTGTATGGAGTATGTGTATATCCATATATGCTGAGGAGGCATTGTGCAGAAACTCTTAATTTAAGCAGCAGTGAGAGTGAGCTCTTTAAACTGCTTGAAACAAAGAGTTGATCCTCTTTCTCTTTGCTGTGGATACCACCACAGCAACCTCTGCTTTGTGACTGTCAAGATTAAGATCACAATACTATATGAACTTATAAACTATATGAAACACTGGAGAGGGTTTGTTTGGTAGCTCAGATGGAGACGATGCAGCTGAACTAGTATTAGCCAAAGTTATCGAGGGGAGCAGGCTATACCAGTCCCAAGAAATTGCTTTCTGAGAGAAACTGAAGATTCAAGAACATTCAATTTCAGGATTCTAGTTGTTCTGGCACTCACGTTTATTTAGGTGGCTCTGACAATTAACATCAGCTGGTAATAACCTGTTAAGCTTTCCTTGATTTGAATACTGAAGGTTAAACCAAACAGAATGGATATCACTGTTTTTATCCCAGACCAGGCTGAATCAAATGTAAGTGGGTTTACACTGCTATGTCCATGGAGTTTGAAGCCGACAGCAGGTGAAAGAACCTTAGAGGAAAGTAGGAAATCAAGCAATTGGGAGGGGATAATCTACTTTCTGAAGCAGAATTGCTATTAACCTCACTGATGCTGGTTTGGCTTTCTTGAACTGTTTTTGGGACAGTTTGCTCGGTCTTGATCAGCAAATCATTAAAAAAAAAAAAAAATCAGAAAAAAGTTAAGCACTGGACAATTCTCCTTGAAATTGAAGGATTTTTTCAGTGTTTTCCAGTTTCAAATCTGTTTTTAAAATCGCTCCCTTAAAAATACCCACAGACCTTTTCCCCCGCAAGCCTCCTCTCCCCAATGTTTCTCTCATCATGGTGCTAAATTCTTTCCTCTGATCTGAGCACCTGACTCTACCTGACATTTAAGTGAGATGCACACCCACATCTGAAGGCGGGCTTTGGCTCTTTGAATCCAGATTTGTGTTTGTTTTACTTACAGAGAACAGAGTACAGGGAAGACAAAATAATTTGACTGATTTATGGATTACTGTCATCTATTTTGTGCTAACAAAACTAACAAGTTTTTCTTTGACACAGGTAAAACATATAAAATCAAGTTTACTTACATAAAATTGTCCACACATACCTGCCTTTTTGGGAGTAGCTTTTATTTTTATTGTTTGGAAATCATCTTAATTTTGTTCTTTTAAACAGTTCCACTAACTTCTGTGTGCAGTGCGTTATGTAAAATGTCTTCAAAGGTAGCAATTTAAATTGAGAGATTATCATGGGTTTTCTGGAAATTATACTTTATCAAGTGTAAAGCTAGACTTTTGAATTAACCAGGTTATTTATAAGGTGCCTTACTGACAGATTTATAAATGTACCTGAGAAGCTACTCTTAGTATTGCTTTTTCACTTAAAACTGTTTTGTTGATGGAATCTAATTTTGGACTTACATCCAGGTAACAATATACTAATCCATTCTCACCGCAACAATCTCCCACTAAACTCACTGGATATAGTGATCTAATAATAGCGTAGTTTGAACACTTACTTTATGCATTTATTTTTGAAGTGTGTGGACGCATTCTCATCTAATTTCCTTGAAGGAGTTCCAAAATTTTTTCTTCTCACATAAATATTTATAATAGATGCACTGAAATAGTCTCCAGAAAATACAAAGCCAGACGTTAATCGAAAAAATTTTACACAGATGAAGGAAAAAAATTGCTGTTTTATTTTAAGTGCAGGAGAATAACTTCTGATGTTTCATTCATAAGCAGTATTTCTGGGAACTTCTTGTTTAACACTCCTCCTGTTCCCAGATAATGATAAACTGTAGAACTGGGGGCCAAGACTGCAAAGTGCTAAGCACAGACAGCAGGAAGTTAAGAGCTCCGAACTCTAGTTGACTTGGTAGGAATAAGTTTTAGAAACTGAAAGGGTTCATTTCTGTCCTCAGATGGATACTCCAAAATCCCTTTGAAATCACTGCAGTCAGTCAGACTCCAGACATTAATACTGCATGAACTCTCTTCCTTCAAATGATATTTTGCGTAATATGAAATAAATCAAGAGACCAAAGACTGATGTCTAAGCAAAATAAATACTTTTGATGAAAGGAGTACTTGATGAAGTCTGTCATGAGCTGCTAATTATATAATGCTCTTAATATTTGTGAACCTCAAACACTATGGAGGGGAAGGATAGAAAGAAATACAGCACGGTTAGGAGATCAGCCCCTTCTTTGAAAGGTTATAATTCAGAAACCTTTCTCTCTCCACAAAGCTACACACAGACCACAGCACCCCACTTCTCTCAGCTCAGTCTGTGCCTCAGAGGCAGAGGAGACAGTGCCTGTTTGTAAGCACAGGAATGCACATTTTGCCTTATTGCTAAGCTGTAGAAAAACAAGGAAAGTTCCACTTCGTGCCTCACCCGCAGTCTGGGAATAACCAACTTCCCATATCTACTTCTTTATTACAAAGCAAGACCAGTGGTCCAGAGGCCATCTCCTGCAGTCTGACATTGAACAAGGCTATTACCAGGAAAAAAAGCACAGTGCAAGTTGCAGGGAAGTCACATTACTTTCTGGTAACTGTGAAGGCAGCTGTGTGCGTCCCTGTCAGAACCTGTTACTTTCTACCTTGCTTGTCCACCAGTCACCTGTGTTTTCCTGAATTCATTATTAACAGTCCTAGTCCTGCTGCTGCGATTGATGGTGAAATGCTCATGAGAGCAGCCATAGCTGAGTGCCTTTGTAGAGCTGTTGGATTTCTTTCTCTATCCAACTCTGCAAGAGCTAAAGCTCTCAGTGATCCACAAAACAGCCACCACTCCTTTGCTGCTGGTTTTCTCGCTGGCACATGTTGCTGACACAATAGTCCAGCCTGTCTTGTTGCTAGCAATGTTATATTTGTGTATTTTAAAGTATGCTGCTCTTCATGTTCATTTCAAGATATGCTGGTAAAGGGACCTGGCAAACACATATCTGCTATATGGAAACTTATTTTTGCTGTGTTTTATATATGTAAGTTACATAGACATGTGACAGATCTAGTTAGAATCTTTTATATGTAATCTTAACCTTATTTATATAAAGTATAAGTAAATATCAATACATACAATATGAATAAAATTTATATACAAATTGTATATAAATGTATACAACATATATGTGTGTATATTTGTAGATATACACACAAATCTGTCCATACAGTTATATCTAGAGCATTGCTTCTCACAGTCTGGGTAGGTGTCCCATTTGCTGTGACAGTGCTGAATTGTCAAAGCCAGAACGTCTCCCTTGGACAGGCACAGCAGCCAGCAAAACAGACCATGAGCATTTTTGTGAGGGCAAGAAAGTTGTTGAACAATGCAGTATAATTTCCGAGGAGGCCATTTCTGCTAAGGAAATTGTATCCTAAAGTGGAAATGCCCACTAAGGAGCCTGTAGAGAACAAAAGGCAGCAAATTACAGAGCCCCAGTCCCCACCCAAATGCTATGTCTCCCCCTGGATAGTCTGGCCCAGTCTCCGGATCCAAAACTCCAAAAGCGGAGGATTTAATTCTAGCTTAGGATCTAAAGATTAAGGAAGAATCTCAGCTGACAACATATCACAGGTCTATAATCAAAGTCAACTTTGCAAATAGGCTAAATCTCTATTGCAGTCTAGCCATGTTGGCTTCAAAACACATCCCTTTCCCATGATGTGGTTAAGTATACTGGGCAAAACAAAAACATTCAATTAACCTCTCTACCCTAAGCTTGGCAGTCTCTACGGCTTCCTCCTGGGCTTGCACTGTCCTCCTTCCCTGCTCCAGTGAGTCAGCAAAATTCCTAAAGGGTGGTGGGGTCTTGTCTCTGCTGATACAGTGAGTCAGCAGAATGTGCTGACCTCTTATTCAATGAAAATTAAGGAAAAAAACCCCCAAACTTCAGCAGGAGGAGCAACATTTAAAAATAGAGGGTTTATCCTTGACAACTCAGTTAACCGCAGCACTGGCACTCTGATTTGTCACCAGTCAACAAACGTGAATCCTCATATTTATAAACCCTTCTGCATACAAAATCCCTTTTCCATCAGGTCCGTCCCTGGCGCATATTGCTGGGGGCGGTGGGGGGAGGTGCTGTCATACTGCCTTATAGCTTCTAAAGGTCAATGGGCTTGCAGCTCTTTTTGAGGCTCAGTGAGCTGAAGTCTTTTGGGGAAGTTGTGTCTGAATCACTGCCTTCAATTCAGTAGGGACAAGGGCTAAATGGAGGGAATCCAGAATTGCATGGAGAGCACTACACGGGAAAATAGCTGAACACAGAGCGGTCATTGCTCCTGGTGTTTGGCAAAATATGACAAGCTTCACAAAAATGGTATTACTGAAAATGGAAGGGCTTGTATGTGGACTGCAGCTTTAGTGCTTTAAAGGAGTACAAAAAGTCTCTGACTAAAGCACAGAGATAACTTCTGTTTAAAGTTGGTTTTGATGTACAGTAATAAATCAAAAGCTGCCTCTGCCATGTTGTGAGGACAGTTACATTTCTACTACTTTAGCTTCTAATACTTATGTTTTCAGTTATCAGCTGTGCTTTTAGAGATATTTAAAGGTGACCCTATGTACAAATCCTTCATGTAGTCTATGCAGAAAGGGATGAATGGTAGACTTTGGCCTGAGTCTGGGGTTTGACTATAAAAGAGCTAACTTTTTGGATTTGGGATGATTTTGAAATATAGAAGACAAATCCCTGCACTAAGAGTTCATAGTGTAGGGCCAGCACCAGTTTTCATGCAATCCTGAGAAGGGGATGGGACAATCTTTTTCCTCAGAAGGAAAACTAAAAGCCTTCATATTTTTCCCAATACCTTACTATCGGGGAAAAAGTACCAGTTTGGTATGGGTATGCAGCTCAACAACAGGTAGTAGTGAAGCGGGCTGGTCTTAGCCTGTTCATTACCTTGGTGAGCTGCTGTGGAGTTCCTGACATTCAGTTAAAAATGCCTTCCATAAAAAAGAAAATAGGTCATGATCCCTTTGCATCGCTCCTGGTTTTCTCTGTATATTCATGAGGAAAGCTTCTACAATGTAGTCTTGAGATTATAAACTAAACTCAGATTGCAGCTTTCCCAATGGATCTTCCACATTTTATTTCTACTGGACACACGTCTGTGATAACCGACCACAGCCACTCAGGTGCTAAATCACTGACAGCTCAGTTTTCACTGCAGCTCCTGAAGATGTCTTTTCATTTGTTAGCTCTTGGCTTTCAATACTGCTGTATTCAATTTCTTTTTTGTGCAAGCATCACTTATCCCCATCTGTTACCTACCTTCCCTCTCTTCACAGTGCCCTTACTATGATAGACATTGTCCAAACATGTATGAATACCTAGATTTTGTCCTTTAGAGCTTCATCAAGCAAAATGCCAAATAGTAATTAAATCAGATTTTGGAGAATAAGCAATCTTTTCACCCATTTTAAAGTTGCTGCCTCCCACGCTTAGAGGTTTGATACAGAGCTCTTCAGCAGTGAGCAGAGATTAATAGCCTGGAAAACATATTCTTTTGTATGGAAACATCATCAGTGTGGAGGTTTTTTCCCAAAGGACCCCCAAATCCCAAATCAATCCCAAAAGCAGAGTTCTGCCAACCCTGCAGTGTTGCCACCTTTGAAGTCAGCATCAGTGGCCACATGTTGTAGCTATGAAAGAAAACTTTCTGTTCAAATGCCAAGATCGGTAAGGGCTTGGAGACACAGACTGTAATTTCCAAGTTGGCTCTGAGTCAGCATAGTAAGGGTTAAGCCCACATTCTAAGAAAATTTAGGTTCAGAGATGACAGAGGAGCAGAAGATCTAATCCCCTTACTCTAAGGTGCAACCCACGCTCCAGAGATGTACATTTACCTTCCCTCCTGTTGGGCAGGGGACTCTACATCCGTGTACCTCTGGCAATGAGTTTCTGGAAGGAGTATGACAATTAGTTGACAGTGGAATTACACATGTGTGTATTTAACCCTCTTATTACCCCAGTCTCCTTATCTCTCTTCCTCCCAGGCAGGGATTTCAGGCGTGTCTCTGCATTCCCAATGAATTGGCACCATGTCCCTGGCCTGCCTTGTGCCTTTGCAAGTCTCATTACCTTTTGGAAACAGCTTGCTCTCAATTTGCTTTGCTCCAGTGCAATCAGTGCAGCCAGATGGAAGTGGCTTTGAAATTTACCTTTTCAAATCTCAGCTTCATATTTCTCCTTTGATGTTTCTTGTCAGGTTTTCCAGTTGTCCTCGCCTCTCTCGGCTTGCCACAGCTCCCTCTCTCCAGGCTGTGCTTTCCCCAGGCTTATGACTCTTTGAGCATCCTAACTTGCAAAGGCATTTCTGTCATGGGGTGGCTGTCGCTGGAGCACTAATTCACACTGCTGCCAACAGCAATCTGTGTCACGCTCAGTGCCTATGTCAGAGTTGGACAATCAGTGGAAAAAAAACCACCTCAAAAAATGGTCTGAAAAAGAAGCTTTTGAGGCTGCAGGAAGTTACAGTTGTTTGAATACTCAAGTAAGGCTGAGGAACACAATGAACAGTGTCCACAGCTGGGAGAGTGTGGACTTAACGTCTGCGAACTTTTGTATGGTTCAAGTAGATCTGAAAGTCACATTGGGCCTCCAGGTATAGCCAAACTTGACAGCTTATCCTGATTCAGACTGTTTGCTTTCTCTCTGTCTCTGGTATGCATTGGTTAGGGGAACAGTCCTCAAAGGAGCAGTTCTTTTTGTTACTTCTTTATTAAATTGGATCAACACTCAGAAGAAGTCACACAGACACTTGAAGGGAATCATCACTGCAATGTTTGTAGCACATCAATGCAAGAAGTAAATGGATGGTACTTCAACCTGTTCTTAACTCATCAGGCAAGGCCCTGATGCCTGCTCACTCATACACAGTTGCTGGGTGCAGACTGTTTCCCAAATATATATAAATATATAGATATGTATATAATTACATTATGTATTTATATAATATACTTGTTAGGGGGAGTGTTTCCACAGTCTAGCATGTGATTCTTGTTTTATCCAATCTTTTTCTGCACAGTCAGCTACCAAAGTTCATGTTTAAAAAGAAGCTTTCCATGACTGGGGAAGGCAAGCAAGATGTCTCCAGACCATTATCTTAATGAAGCCCACAAAATGTTCTGGGACAACTAAATGAATGCTAATAAATTGTTGACCTTGCTGTGCTAGATACATCGAAAGCTACTCCAGAATCGGCTGCATAGTCTAACAAATATGTTAATATACAAGCAGCCCAAGTAAAACAAACCAAATGCTTCTTCAAAAAAAAAAGAACTTGAATCTTAATCAACAAAAGTGGCTTAACTGGCTTCCACGACAGCTCAAAATGAAAAGCTTCCAAAATTTTATGATCCTCCACCTACACACACCTAATATTGCCAAGCAGAATGTGAGAACTTGCTAAAACAGGCTCCCGTGATGCTGAACTCACTGGAGTAAAGTGCTGAAAGCACAAACATGAGCAAATTCCTATTTACCAAAGTCTAGCTTCCCTCTCTTGCATGGTCTTGGTGTGCAGATTTTTCCCTCCCTTAGATATGTCATCCTGTGCTACAACCTCCACAGCAAAAAGTACATTTGGAACAGAAATCTGGATTGTCAAAATGAAGACATGAAGAAGGGGAATTATTATTTTACCCTACCTCTCTGCTCAGACTCTCGTCCCTGTGCTGAAAAGAATCTATGGCATTTGAATCTGGGACTGAACATGTGGGCTTGGAATGGGAATATCCTGAATTGCTTTATATGGTTCCAGTTCTTTATTGTTGTTTATATTGAACTGGATTTCCACTGAGGCTGCAGCAGTAGTGCCAGCACAGTTGCCAAATCCTTCCAACCTCTTTCGTTTGTTTCTATGCTTCCCTGTAAAGGCCCTGGTAAAAAAATGTGTGCTATTATTTGATAAAAGACCTTTCCGGAAAACATAAAGCTCTCCATGATCTTCACTAGGTTTTGGGCATGAATAATATCACCATAGCTGGCATATTTTGAAGAGACCCAGCTGAAGTTTATGAAACTTCATGGCATGAAGCAATAATCAATCTGTCTGCAAAGTAAGACTGAATCTGCTTCTGATTTTTCTTGACCCCTTTCACTGCCATGGGTTCCCTGAGTGAAACCTTAGGGTTGCTAAATATATACTTCTCCTGGTGAAGACGACAGAGAGCTTTATGTTCTTCAGGGATTCTTTTCCATCAGAGAAATTATTTGGACTGCAGCTTTTTGCCTTTGTAGCATAAAAATGGTAAAGGTTTTAGCTTTCCCAGTTTGATTCATCTCTTATTAAGCTTGGTAGAAATCATATATGAAACCACAAAAGCAGTTTAAGAAGTTATTGAGGGTTCCTAAACTTTAAAAGGAAGGGGCTAGAAAGGACAAGAAGGAAAAACTGTGACCTTTTCTAGTTCTGATTTCTGTTACATATGTTACTGGTATGGAAATTTAATGTGAAACCCCGTGGTCTGAAACAAACTGTAGCCCAAAGTGATACTGTACATACAGAAAGAAATCTCCACTCTGTATAATCCAGCATCAGGTAACCAGCATGAGAATACTTCATATTGCTATTTAGGGGATAGGAATGTTTGACTGTGTTAAAATAATTGCTGAGTTTGTTCCTGCTGGCTCCTTTCAGGTTCCCTAAAGTAATCTCTGCTCAAACACACTTAAGGCAAAGAGATTATACAGTAAGCTTTCTCCTTTAAAGTCTAACACTGTAAATAACATAGTCCACTCTCATAAGCGTTTGTAAACATGCATCCAGCAGACAAGTAAGCAATAGAAATAACCAGTGTGCAATGTAGCAATCCACAGCCTCAGGCGCAACATTTTGAAGCATTTGCCCAAATGATGGCATTACAGTAATCCTGCACAGAATAAACTGCAATTGCCCCTTTCCTCGATACTTTAACCAAATGACAAATCTTCCAGGTGACTCACTGGCAGCAAGATGAACACTCATGCACCAAGTCTGCTTTGGACAGAGAGATGCAGAGTGTGGACTTTCCAACACAACAGTATGAAGCTGTGAAAATATTTCCAAGCAAATATTTGGATTTCTTTGTTAATGAACAGCCCAGTGTTTCTCAGGTAGAAGCATACTTCCTCTCTCCTTTCTTTTTTTTTCCTAGGAATCTCAGTCCTGTACATCTGGCCCAAAAGTACTTTTATATCAATCCTATTATTTTTAGCTTTGTCAGTGAGGTAGGTAGTCATCAAACTGGGGTTTCAACCAGCCAATTCTCTTGCCCAAGTATTTGGTCTTGAGAGGAAAGACTGCAGATAACTCCTCATTTACAAGCATTTAAATTTCCACAATACAAAATCTTCTAGAATTATTTTAGACCTAATGAGCAATGAGAAATCAAGTTTTTCAGTTACAAACTATCTCCAAGAAGAATACCCTCCTGTCTGGGGACATACCTGAGGGTCTGATATAGCATTTCTTCCCTTCTAAAGTTAACTCCATTTTTAAGAACAAGTTTAACAAAGCTCTTTTACAACTTCAAAGGTTTTAATGGTCTTCTTGTTTCACAGCATGTAGCACTCTCCAAGGCAGAACTGCTACACAAAGCACCTTGCTGGAGGAGAATCATCCCAGCCAAAAGCCAGAAGGGACTGTATTTTGTCCCTGGCTCAGTGACACTGGAAATCCTCCCTATAGCCAAGATTGTAAGAGCCCATCCCACATAAACTGAACTGAGGGAAGGGAGGCAAAATCAAGGAAGTCAGTAAAAAAGAAGATATATGTGGGAAGAAAACACATTCAGTTTGTGACAGTTTAAAGAAAAAAAAATATCTAACTGCTGTTTGGGTCCTTCTTGGAGCCCTTCCCTTTTTATGGCAAAGAATAAGGAAAAAAATCTCAGCTTGCTCATTACTAAAACTGTCTTTTTTTTTCAGAAAAGAGATCCTTTAGCCTAGTTTGCTAATAACTACAAATATTGTCTTTTCTTAATTTTCAGGCATTAATGATTTAGTGAAGCTCTTATTCCAGTTTCTAAGGTAACTGCACTTCCAGTTCTCTTATGACATACCAGCTTGTCAACTCTCTTGAGACAGCATCCCATAGTGAAGCCTTTCTTAACTGGGTCTTAGCTAAAGCCCCCTGCAACTCTTTGCAAGTCTGACTCAAAGTGAGTAGCTGCTTCATCACCTTTGTTGAAGTGCTCCAGCTCTCCTGAAGTTATTAACTACTTATCCAGAGAAAAATAATTCAATAAGAAATGTGTCCCAAAACAACAGCCACCTAAATGCACCTACTTTGTGGTCATCGTCTTCCAACATGGTTATCAATTCAGGGTTTATGCACTTCTAGGCCTCTGAAGCATTTGTCCTTGTTAGTCATAGTGAGTTTTTAGACGACATCTCTGTCCCCAGTCAGGACTATTATTTTTGTAAATGGTTGAAGCTTCCTTTGGTTTGCCTTTAGGCCTTAGCAGTCTATGTGGTAACTCCCTTGGAGAACGAGCTTCAGGTATCTTCCACTAGAAGTTGTTTCAAAGTTGAAAACAGTATTAATTACCTCTCTACATCTTTTTTTGTCTTAAAGGAAACATCTCTTGTCTTATTTATCTGGGAACACAGTTACTGACAAAAACTTGAAGTAAGTTAGGAAATATTTTTAACATTTATAAAGTTAATGCAATTTTCTTTAAATACTCCATAGCTTGAAAGCATCTGTCACAAGTCTTTTTTGGCTTCCTTCATCCTTTTAACATCAACAGAGTCTGCCACACCCCCGAAGCCATCTGTGTATCTCGTGTAAAACTTCTACAAGGGCTTTTGTTTCTCTTGACCACCTACATCCCACAAATGGAAAGCATCACTTTTATTTTTCTCTCTTCACCCCCACTCTGGGGGAAGAAAGTCAACAAACCCTTTCGGTTGCAGCCTGCAGAGAAGGGCTCCCTTCCCAGCAGCCACGTGCAGTGGCTCATCGATGTCTGAGCATTAAAAGAAGTGTGTGAATAGACTACTGCAGCAGGTAGAAGTGGGGTCATGCCACTGTGCAGGACTAGAGTCACAACCAAATCACTCTATCAGGATGCCACTCCACATCGCAAGCATGATATTTTAGCATTAAACTGAAGTAACCCTGAAAAGCAAAACTATCGCCTCCTTAAGATGGTAGTTTACTTTCTCTCTGCTAGAGGTATGATCAAAAGAGTGATTCATTTGTTTTTGCTGAATCTCAGTGTTATTCCACCGCACTTTTTTTTTTATTCAGAAAATAATTCTGATCTGCATTGTCACTCAGAAATTGAACCAAAATTTTCTCTGAGATTTTTAAAGGTTTCAAATCCAATTTACAACTTACTTTTGTGGGTTATTTCTGTACTTGAAGGACCCACTCAAAAGCAAATCTATAATTCTAAAATGCATGAAAAAACCTGTCCCTGGGAGGGCCCTGTAGCAATTTGCAAACTCATGAAATTTTGTGCCAGTGAGAACCAGAAGTATGTTTGGCCCCATGGTTCAGAGCCCACTGAAGTCAGCCAGACCTTTCCCTCTAACCTCAATGGCTCTTCTCATTGCAATTTTTAGATAAGGTTGAGGTAAATAACTAAAAAAAATGGATTTGTTAGCCAGCTTTTTGTCAGTTTGACCATTATTGATTCTGGATTTCAAATGGAGGGAATATAGCCAGGAAGAGTAGAGGAGAGCTGAAATTATTAAAAATATTGGTATGATTGTCATTGAGAGATCTATTCTCTGCTTCTTTGAGGTGAGAGATTAATACATGGTTTAGGAGTGACTAGGTCCAAGCCAGAACGACCCTCCAGTTTTTCTTTTTGTGCTTCAGGCTGCAAAGACTTGCAGCATCACTACTGCTCCAGAGCTGGCCCTCCCTGGAGCCTGGCAGCTGCTCAGCAGAGAAGCAGCCACTAGAGAGCATGACGAGACCACTAAGCTCTCCGGGTTTGATCCAGATTAGGACTGGAACCAGGTCTCCTGGGGTAGAAGGCTGGTGCTCTAAAGCATCTTTATGACTGAGCCCTATACGCAAAGAAAAAAAAACAAACCCAAACATAAATATAGATCTTCAAAAGGAAAATAAAAGAGCATTGACCTTCAAGCTCAGTGTATTAAATGAAAGACAGCATGAAACTGTCTCATCTTTATTGGGCCTTTCATATGAAAATTATATATAAATATCTGCATTATACATGTATTTGAACTCAATGGAAAGTCTTCAGTATGGAGTACATATAAATATTTATGTGTTGTTGGTAAACCTCTGAACATCACTGTTTTATGGTTATTTCTTCTGTATAAAGCAGCCTTCAAGACAGGAAAAAAAAAAAAAAAAGGAAATAAATGGAAGAAGTAAGACATGATTAGTATATTTGGAGAACAAAACCAAAGCTAAATAATGAGGAAGCTATACCAAAAAAATTAAGTCATTCTATAGAAGTTTACTATAGCAAAAGGAGAAATGGGAGACCTTTGGAATGATATAAAGAGCTTTAGAGTTTTTACCCATATCTGTGATCATTTATAAATCAATATTGGGAAACTATCTGAAATGAGTTGGGGTTTCTAATTTACTTCATATTGGGGTAATGATTCCTACTATGAAACAGGGGAATGTGAAAATTTGGTGCATTATTCAAGGATGGCACAGAGTAGGAAGAAAAGAATGCAATTTCCTTCACACTGTGAAAAGAGCTGTCTTTTCCAGCAGTGAGGATACAGACTGCATGATGCTGATATGCTGAGTTTTTCTATGGGCTAAAATCTTGACTGTTTTTATCATGGGAAAAGGTAGCTTCAAGGATGGCTCTGTACTGAGCTTGGCACCAGGGAACACCCACCAGTGGACACCAGAATGGCCCCAGGTCTGTCTCTCTTGAGAGCTGGTGTCTTCACAGTGTGCCAGTATTGCATGGCACTGTTCCAACAAACAGCACCAAGTGGAAAATGAAGAAGTAGGAAGGATGCAGAAACAAACAAAATAAACCAACCCAAAGCCCCAACCCCCTGCCCCAGACACCCCCCTCAAATTAGAAATGGGTAAAATGGAATCCAAGTTAAAATCCATAGTTCATGGTGGCAAAAGAGGTGCATTTCCAAAGAACAGCAAACTATTGCTGTGTTCAACCTGTGTAGCTGACACCAAGAGAATATGTTGTTGCCCTCCTGTAAAAAACAGTGGAGGGTATTTCAATAATCTTGCCTAGTAACTAATTTTCCCTCTGAGCTCTCACTTATACAAATACCTATGCATTGTTTCTGTACAATATTAAGTTTAAAACCTGTTGGTTCTCTATTTATAACAAGCCTCCTACTCTATTCCAGAACTTGGGGACCAGAGCACAGTGGTATGCTTTGTAAACTTTCTCTGTTATTTCCTTAGTGTGGCTCAGCTTCTCCCCTGAAGGAACTTTTAGGCTATTCCCCAAATCGCCAAGGCTCTCCAGCATCCAGGCTAAACAGGCAGAAATCACTTGTTTTGTGTGTATTTGTGTTAAATGAGAAAGGTTAGAATCTGATCAACTTAAAGGATATAGAGTCAGGAGACAAGATTTTTATTGACAAGTACGATGAACTTTATTTCTGTTAAGCACAATCAATTATAATCCAGTATAAAACAGTTTTAAGCATTAACCACAAAGCCAAGAGCAGGACCTCCATAACCAATAAAACAAAAGACAAACCCAAAGTACTGTCATGGCCTCATGCCACATAATGTTCGAAAAATCACTTTTGGAAGTTTCATAGGGGATTAAATTTCCAGTGACTTTTTTTATATAGTAGGCTAAGTGTTGAGCCAGGCAAATGCTGGCTGCCAGGAAAAAGAAGGGAAAGAACTCTGAAGCAAGGGAAGGGCAGATCAGTGGCTATCAGAAGTGTGCATCCCTGGGGAAAAAAAAATATGCTGAATGGTTGGTGCCATCCCATTTACACATAGAATAATAAGATCATAGAATCATAGCATCATAGAATAGTTTGGGTTGGAAGGCACCTTTAATGATCATCTAGTCCAACTCCTCAGCAATGAGCAGGGACATCTTCAACTAGGTCAGGTTGCTTGGAGCTCTGTCCAACCTGACCTTGAATGTTTCCAGGGATGGGGCATCTACCACCTCTCTGGGCAACCTGCTCCAGTGTTTCACCACCCTCATAGTAAAAACTTTCTTCCTTATATCTAGTCTAAATCTACCCTCTTTTAGTTTAAAACCATTACCCCTTGTCCTATTGCAACAGGCCCTGATAAAAAATTCTTTCCCCATCTTTCTTATAGGCCCCCTTTAAGTACTGAATTGCTGCTATAAGGTGTCCTTGGAGCCTTCTCTTCTCCAGGCTGAACAACCCCAACTCTCTCAGCCTGTCTTCATAGGAGAGGTGTTCCAGCCCTCTGAACATCTTCATGGCTGCCCTCTGAACATCTTCATGGTCCTCCTCTGAACCCACTTGAGCAGGTCCATGTCTTCCTTATGTTGGGGGCCCCCGAGCTGGATGCAGTACTGCAGGTGGGATCTCACCAGAGCAGAGTAGAGGGGCAGAATCACCACCCTCAACATGCTGGCCATGCTTTCTTTTGATGCAGCCCAGGATACAGTTGACCTTCTGGGCTGCGAGCACACATTGCTGGCTCATGACTAGCATTTCATCTACCAGTACCCCCAAGTCCTTCTCCACAGGGCTGCTCTCAATCCCTTCATCCCCCAGCCTGTATTGATACCAGGATTGCCCCAACCCAGGTGCAGGACCTTGCACTTGGCCTTGTTGAACCTCAGGACGTTCACATCAGCCCACTTCTTGAGCTTGTCCAGGTCCCTCTGGATGGCATCCCATTCCTTAGATGTGTCATCTGCACCACTCAGCTTGGTGCCATCTGCAAACTTGCTGAGGGTGCACTCAATCCCATTATGTCATTGATGAAGATATTAAACAGTACTGGTCCCAGTATGGACCCCTGAGGGACACCACTCGTCATCGATCTCCATCTGGACATTGAGACATTGACCACTACCCTCTGGATGTGACCCTACAACTAATTCCTCATCCACTGAACAGTCCATGCATCAAACCCATATCTCTCCAACTTAGAGAGAAAGATGTTGTGGGGGACCCTGTCAAAGGCCTTACAGAGGTCCAGATAGATGACATCCATAGCTCTTCCCTTGTCCACTGATGTAGTCACACCATCACAGAAGGCCACTAGGTTGGTCAGGCAGGCCTTGCCCTTGGTGAAGCCATGCTGGCTGTCTCAAATCACATCCCTGTCCTCCATGTGCCTTGGTAGAGCTTCTAGGAGGATCTGTTCCATGATCTTCCCAGGCACAGAGGTGAGGCTGACAGGTTGGTAGTTCCCAGGGTCTTCCTTTCTACTGTCTAAAAATGGGTGCAGTGTTTCCTTTCTTCCAGTCACCTGACTACCACGACTTTTCAAATATCATGGAGAGTGACTCAGCAACTACATCAGCCAATTCCCTCAGGACTCTGGGATGCATTTTATCGGGTCCCATAGACTTATGTATGTTCAGGTGCCTCAGGTGGTCACAAATGTGATCTTCTCTTACAGTGGGAACGACTTTGCATTCCCAGTCCTTGTCTTGCAGTCCATCCACTCAAGAGGTGTGGGAAGTGAGGCTGCCAGTACACACTTTTCTAACCAGATTGCAGTATTGGGTTGGAGCCCACAATGAGAGGGGGCATTGTCCTGCAGAGTTGGATGCTGCAGCAACATTAGTAGATGTGGATGGTGCTTGATTCATAACTGTGGTGGTAAGGAAGGCTGTAGGTATGGCAGACCTGTCACGACAGCAGCTAGCATCTGCTATAAATGTTATGAACAGTGTTGCCACACTGAGAGTGCAATGTGATGCTTGGATGGTGGAGACGGCAGTTGTCCTGAGTAGCAGGCCATACAAGGAGACTATGGATTAAATCCTGCCTGTCATGAACATTTAGGAGAGCCCAGGTGTGTCCTATGGACACGTCAGTTTGAGCTTTGCTTCTTGAAGTAAGATCTGGAAGACTAGTTGTCCTGCTTCACCTGGGATAGAGCTAACTGTCCTCCTAGTAGCTGGTACAGTGCTATGTTTTGAGTTCAGCATGCGAAGAATGTTGATAGCGCTGATGTTTTCAGTTGTTGCTCAGTAGTGTTTAGACTAAAGTCAAGGATTTTTCAGCTTCTCGTGCCCAGCCAGGGCACAAGGAGTTGGCACAGGACACAACCAAGGCACCTGACCCAAACTGGCCAATGGTGTATTCCATACCATGGGATGTCCCATCTAGTTTAGGAACTGGGAAGTGGGGGGGGGGGGGGGGGGGGGCAGGGAATCGCCGCTCGGGGTCTGGCGGGGTGTCGGTTGGCAGGTGGTGAGCTATTGCCCTGCGCATCATTTGTACATTCCAATCCTTTTATTACTACTGTTGTCATTTTGTTAGTGTTATCATTATCATTATTAGTTTCTTCTCTTCTGTTCTATTAAACCGTTCTTATCTCAACCCAGGAGTTTTACTTTTTTTCCAATTTCTTCCCCCATCCCACTGGATGGGGGGGGAGTGAGTGAGCGGCTGCATGGTGCTTAGTTGCTGGCTGGGGTTAAACCACGACACTAGTGTGTGTCATTTCCTTCTACCCCATCAGTGAGACCCTTGGAGGGCACATTGTGAGCCAGGTATACATGAGACACCAATCAGGATGTTTGCTAGAACATTTCTGGGACCAGAGAGGGAGGGCATTGGCCTTGTTTGCTTTCTTGGAAGTGTAGATAGAACAGAGTCTGCTTTTGCATGAATAAGGTGCACTTTGTGTTCACTTGACATTGGTAAGCATAAACAAAACAGAGGGGAAGCAGACCTCAAAAAAAAAAAAAAAAAAGAAAGAAATCCTGACATCCCAAGAAATCTGCATTGCAGGTATGAAGAGGTGCAAAATAATGACAAAATGCTTCATAAGTTGTCTTATTTGAATTAGGTTCAATTTTGGGAAACAAAGTTTGAATAAAAAGAGCAAGCTTTATTTATAAACTTATAGCTTTATAACTCCTTTTGCTTTCAGTGGGAACAACACAATTGCTACAGTCCTAATTTTCTCCAGTAAAGAATGAAGGAGAGAGATAAGCTGCAAACATGTTATTCCCCATTGCAATTGTCCCCAGAAATATCATGGTTTACCTTACAGTTTTTAACTATCATTAAGAGGGAGATTAAAGAAAACTACAGAAGCTTTACACTATGTAGAGCATTGTGTATGTGTGTGTGTGTGCATGTGAACCTGTGCTTGAAAGAAAGAAAGAAATAAGGGGTGAGACTGGAGAGTCCAACACACAAAGGTGGAAGTGTAAGTGCATGTGAACATGTGTGTCAATGAGAGAGAGTGAGGAAGCTAGGAAAGGACAAAAACATCAGGAAAATAAATGAACATTCACAACTAGGAAGTTTAATGCTGCTAGTCTTGCAAGATTGGTTCAAGGTTTGAAAGACTCACTGAATCAAGTTGTTTGCTGACTTTTCCTGCCAACTGTCCAGAAATCATGGAATTGAAAATCTGAAAAGCAATGTCTGAGAAACCACTGGATTTTTAAAAATCACACTGGGGAATTTTGTGGTGATTGTTTGGTTGGTTTTGGATAGAAAATATTGTCCACTCTATTGAAAATGTGAATTTTGGAATTTTTGTCCTCTCTACATTTTGGGTTGTATGAACTTGAATTGACACATTTGGCTTGTCATATTGAGCTGAAATATTCCGTGTCAACACAGTATTAAATCTTCAGCACTCTGGACATCCACCTTCATGGAAGTTTGGAAGTTGAAGGTCACTGCCTCTTATCATCAATTTCTACTGCAGGTCGGAGTCTTGGCCTGAATCAAATTCACAGTACACTCCAGTACACTGACCTGCTTTATTTGAATCCTGGAGTGGTGAGATTATAGCATATCCTGGAATTGTTGTCCATCTGGAAAGTCAAATCCACAGGAGAGGTTAGGAGCCTGAAGCATTCAAACTGAAACTCCTGTGAGGCTCTCCAGCTGTCAAGGAAGCTGATCAATGTTGGATCATGCTGGAACAACATGTTTTGACATTTCCAAAGCGTATTTTAATTGCATGTTCTTTACTACACACACACACACACATATATCTATTAATTACTGTTGGCTCAACCGAGGCTGCAAACAAATGTGTAACTATTTAAATCTATCTTCTAACCAGTTCTACTTGGGTTGGATAACATAAAATGTGCTATCATCATATTGTTCACTCTGCTTGTGTATAATTTCTGATAATTTCCAAGAAGACTTGGATAGGCTGGAAGAGTGGGCTAACAAGAACCATTATGAATTTCAACAAATGTAGGACTCTGCTCACCCTCTGGAAGGGACTTTGCAAATACAGTGGTACTTAAAAACAAGAAGATTGAAAAGAAAGTGGCAATAACTAGAAATTCAGCATAGCTTCGAGGACCTTGAAATTTTAAAGCTTTTCTTTCATTAACAGCTTTTCATTGCTATGAAGCTTTAACAGCCAGGCAGAATCACAAAAGAAGTCTAGAATTTTCCATTAATCTGTAATTAATCTTTAATTAATGCTGAGTAGGTATGCTCAGATGCTTATGAGTAGTCTCTTACCAAACTGGAATATTACAGTCTATTTGTTGGGAAGTCTTATGAAGATACACCATTGATCTATCTAGATACTCATTAATTCAGGAATGCGATAGGGTCTTCCTCCATCTTCCATCATTAGTATTGCTTTATTTCTCAACACTGTCGCATTGTCGCGTTTCAAATCTGGCAGTGTGATTAAGAAGTAGGAGTATATACCTTGTAGCTAATATTTTATTATAGTTGTCCTTTCATTTAGTCTCTGCCTTAATTAAATTGTAAGCCTGACTCAACAGCTTTCCAAATATATCTTCTATAGAGGAATGTGGGCTGTTTCAGCAGCATAATGAGGAGAATGCAATGTGTGACAGTTTTACTGCTCCTTTTATTTCAGTTGTTCCAAGCAGAGATATCACCTGTGTGGATATTTTATCTTTTATAGGGGGCATTGGCCCTGATTTTCCACACAGTGAAAGATCATGTGCAGAGCAAGCCAAGGTCCAATGAAAAGGTGATCATCGGCTATATGTCCTCACCCTTATGTCACGGTATAAAATAAATTTGATGATAACTGATTTTGGCTTATGCCATGTGCTTGTGGCTGAGGACAGACAAGGTAAAGGAGTAAAATCAAGCTATACCTTAGCCAGGCCTGGCCTCTACACACTTACCACATCCCCCGGCTTCCACTGGACCTCCTGGCAAACCTGAGGCATCAGACATTTTTTGGTCGACTACGCACACCCAGCTGTATCAGAGCTAGCTGCTGTGGCTCCCATTGCTGAGGATGCAGTCAACATTGTCAATGGAATTTAGCAATCAATTGGTCTCACTACATGCTAGCATCTACTTTAAGATTAGATGAATTGAGACATGCACTTTTTTTTTTTACTGAAAACAAGTTGTCCATTGCTTGTAAAGGGTGATTAGTGTGAGGACCTGCTCAGAGGTCCATGCTGATATTTTTGACACCTACATTTTACCAGATAAATCCCACCCCAAGTGTAGGAGTCTTCAAGCCATGTGGCATAGGTAGCAATGGAAGTCATTAAGTAACAGTCACTGCCTCCCTCACTCCCCTTCACATGTCCACTTTCATTAACCACCACCAAATCACAGTACTTCCTAATTGGCCAATTAGTCAAACCTCAAGAATCACTTGGCATGGTCCACTATTGGCTGGTTTAACTCTTCCCTTAGGGAGGTTCTGTCTGGAAGCAGAAATGAACTATATCAAAGATGTAACAGGAATCAATAGCAAACAGCACGGTTGCACTTAACCTTCTTTCTCAGCAACACACACACACACATTGGCAAATACATATTCTTTCAGTAATTCTCTTCATAATGACACCAAAAAAGTTCTAACATAAATCATACCTCCTGCCTTTTTCAATAACACATCAAAACATCTGGATTTACTGTTATTTCAGCGATGTCAAGACTAGATAAAATAGAATGTTTGATTGATAACAAAAAATTGAACAGCACATCAAACAGGATTGTAATACTCCAATCCACACACTTTCTCCCATCCCAGTCAATACAGCACACACTGTGAATATATTAAGAAAGCCAGATGCATTGATCATTGTCAGTCTGACAAAGAAATATCATACTGTTGACATGAATGTAAATTGCAGATACTATATGATAGATTACAATTGTTAGAAAATTAATTTTGGACTTTCTATTCCAAAATATTGCAAACTCCACATCTTATTACCTGCTGTTTCACATTATTATTTAAACAGTAGCCAAAAGTGAAATATCAAGCTAAAGATTTGGTGCAATGCACACATTTTGTTTCCAAACTTAAAAAAAAAAAAAAAACCCAACTTCCACTCCCTCCTGAAAGGAAGTAAGCAACCACTTTTCATTTGACTTTTTGAAGTCAATTTATAATGATAACCAAATGCAATAGCACCTGGTAGATGCACACAGACATCACAGTCATGCACTGATGGAGATCAAGATTTGTGAATCTTTCTAAAACTGTACATTGTCATGGTGTTTTGTTCAAACTCTTATCTGGAATTCCCTGGATGCCTCTTCAGTAAACATATTGCCCATGTTGACACAGGACAAAACAGAGTAAATCCTTGTTTCCTGAGATGCACAAATGCCTATTAAATATATATATTTGTAAGTCTTAAGTGATCAGCTTATATATGGTTGATGGTTGATTGGGGCAGGGGGTGAGGAAAGCGAAAAAACCTATCATGACCTATTATGATTTTTCTCATTACTGTCTGTCCAAAGAAATTATTACAGAATCATCACAGAATCATAGAATACCAGGTTGGGAGGGACCTCAATGATCATCTGATCAAACCCTTCTTGGCAAAATCATGGTCTAGACAACATGGCCCAGCTGGAATATGGTGGTAAGGTCTCCCCTAAGCCTTCTTTTCTCAAGGCTGAACAAACCCAGTTCTTTCAGCCTTTCCTCATATGGCAGGCTTCCCAGTCATTGATCATCTCTGTGGCTCTTCTTCGGACCCTCTCCAGCCTGCCCACATCTTTTGGGTATAGTGGAGACCAAAACTGAACACAGTATTCCAGGTGTGGCCTGACAAGCACTGAGTAAAGTGGGATAACAACTTCCTTATCTCTGCTGGTGATGGTCTTGCTGATGCAGCCCAGCATCCTGCTGGCTTGCTTTGCCACAGCAGCACACTGTTCACTCATATTGAGTTTGTTGTCCACCAGGACCCCCAGGTCTCTTTCCACAAAGCTGCTCCCCAGACAGGTAGATCCCAGCCTGTGCTGCACTCCTGGATTATGTTTTCCCAGGTGGCAGACCTTACATTTGTCTTTGTTGAACTTCATAAGGTTCTTGTTAGCCCACTTTTCCAGCCTATCCAGGTCTTCCTGCATGGTGGCTCTCCCTTCTGAAGTATCAACTTCCCAACTCGGTTTGGTGTCATCGGCAAACTTCACCAGGGTACACTTGATCCCGTTATCCGTTTCTGGCAGTCATGTTCTCTCCTAACTTCTTTAATTGTTCTTGCAAAGAAAACAAAACAAAACAAAACATCTTTGTTTAACATCTTTGTCAGCAACAGGGACAGTGAGATTGAGTGCACCCTCAGCAAGTTTGCTGACAACAGCAAGTTGTGCAGTGTAGTCGACACACTGGAGGGAAGGGATGCCATCCAGAGGGACCTTGACAGGCTTGAGATATCGGCCTGTATGAACATCATGAAGTTCAGCAAGGCCAAGGGCAAGGTCCTGTACCTGGGTCAGGGCAATCCCAAGCACAGTTACAAGCTGGGTGATGAGTGGATTGAGAGCAGCCCTGAGGAGAAGGACATGGGGTTGTTGGTTGATGAGAAGCTCAAGATGATGCAGCAATGGGCACTTGCAGCCCAGAAAGCCAACTGTATCCTTGGCTGCAACAAAAGAAGAGTGGCCAGCAGGTCAAGGGAGGCAGTTCTGCCCCTCTGCTCTGCTCTGGTGAGATCCCACCTGGAGTACTGTGTTCAGCTCTGGGGCTCCCAGTATAAGAAGGACATGGACCTGCTCAAGCGAGTCCAGAGGAAGGCCACGAAGATCATCAGAGGGCTGGAGCACCTCTCCTATGAAGAAAAGCTGAGGGAGTTGGGGTTTTTCAGCCTGGAGAAGAGGAGGCTCCGGGGAGACCTTCTAGCAGCCTTCCAGTACCAAAGGGGGCCTACAGGAAAGCTGGAGAGGGACTTTTTACAAGGGCATGTAGTGATAGGACAAGGGGGAAAAGGCTTTAAACTGAAAGAAGGTAGATTTAGATTAGATATTAGGACAAAATTCTTTACTGGGTGGTGAAACACTGGAACAGGTCACTCAGACAGGTTGTGGATGCCCCATCCCTGGAAGTGTCCAAGGCCAGGTTGGATGGGACTTTTAGCAACCGGATCGAGTGGAAGGTGTCCCTGCCCATTGAGGGGGGGGGGGGGGGGAGGTGGAACTAGATGATCTTTAAGGTCCCTTCCAACCCAAAGCATTCTGTGATACTATGATAAAATAAAACAAAATATTTTGTCTTCCTCATTGTGAAGAACAATTTGAAAATTAAATTTAGAATGCAAAGAAGTAGACCTACCTAGACTATTTGAAAAAGAAAGAAAAAAAAAGAAAATCGCAAAATATGCTTCTTTCATAGATCCTTCCCAGAACTCTGGATGCACCTCTTGAAAAAATGTAGATTTTATTTCCCAAACAAACAGTTGCACTCAGCCAGTGCATCACCAGTTTTCAGGGGTAGAAAATCACAAAGGAAAAAGTAGCAATGTCAGCGTATCTCGGAGCTTACTACAAAGATGAAAGATAATACTATCCCTTTCAAAAAGATCTAGAGGATATGAGAATGGAGGACAGCATCTGGCAAAATTTGATCCCAATTTAACCTGAATACCCTGTCCTTATCTCCTATTAGACGCATATTACCACCTGCTGTGAAAAGGGTGGTTTCATCGTCTGTAGCCAAGGAACAAGTTTCTGCAATGTACTGTGCCACTCCTCTCATATCACAGAATTACAGAATCATAGAATCACAAAATAGTTGAAATTAAAAGGGACCTCCAGAGGTCACCCGGTCCAATCCTGCTCAAGTAGGGCCTCCTAGAGCTGGTTGCCCAGGATGATGTCCAGACAGCTTTTGAATATCTCCAAGGATTGATACTCCACAACTTCCCTGGGCAACCTGTGCCTGTGCTTAGTGAGCCTCCCAGTAAAAAAGTGTTTCCTGATGTTCAGAGGGAACCTCCTGTGTTTCAGTTTGTGTGCATTGCCTCTGGTGCTGTCACTGGGCACTGCAGAAAAGAGCCGGGCTCTGTCTTCTTTACATCCTCCCTTCAGGTTTTTATATACATTCATTTTATATTATATACATTTATATCCATATTATCATATTATATACATCATATTACACACATTATATAAATTTATTATATATTTATTTCCCCTCGAGCCTTCTCTTCTCTAGGCTCAACAGTCCCAACTCTCCTGGGCTTTCCCCATAAGAGAGATGTCCCTTCATCATCGAAGTGGCCCTTTGCTGGACTCTCTCCACTATGTCCATGTTCCTCTTGTACTGAGAAGCCCAGTGCTCCACACAGTACTTCAGGTGTACTCTTACCAGTGCTTAGTAGAGGGGAAGAACCACTTCCCTTGACCTGCTGGCAATATTTTACCTAATGCAGCTGAGGATACTGTTAGTGCTGCGAGGACCCGCTGCTGGCTCGTGTTCAACTTGGTGTCCACCAGGATACACAGGTCCTTTTCTACAAGGCTGCTTTACATCTGGGCAATCCCCAGCATATACTGGTGCATGGGGTTGTTCCTCCCCAGGTGCAGGACTTTGTGTTTCCCCTTGTTGAACTTCATGAGGCTTCTGTTAGCCCATTTCTCCAGCTTCTATATATGTATACCCATATATATGTATATCCATATATTTTCCAGGCAACGTCCTTAGGAGTATACTACAAGCTGCAAGCTGCAGTCAAAGCATCTCTCTTTCACTCATATTTCAGAAATTCAGTTCAGGTGTTTTGTAACATGGGGATGACTAGTAATATTTATAGATGAACTCTGCATGGCAGTAGGCAAATTATGAATGGTCAACGGTTAGGACAACAGGGCCATTGAAATTGCTTTTAATATGGTGGTGTTAGTTGCCTCATTGAATCTGATGGAAGAACACAAATATTTAGTATGAAAATCATAGCCTGATGAGTTAAGGGCTTTGCAAACCCACCAAGGTTTCCGGTCATTAGTTATTGATTCAAAACTTGCTTTCTATGTGTATAGAGAGTGGAAAAAGGACTGTATTTGTGATATGGCACTTTTCTACAAATACAACATATGCTAGTAATAATAGTTGAAAGTCCATACTGAAAATAGTAAATATATGCAAGTATAGCCCTGTCTACAGGAAAATCTTTTGTTGATTTTACTGAGACCACAAATCATAGAACAATTTAGTTTGGAAGAGACCTTAGGAGGTCTTCTGGTTCAACCTCCTATTGAAAGCAGGGCCAGCTTCAAAGTTAGATTGGGCCAAGGTTACATTAGGCCTCAAAACTGCAAAGGACAAGGCTCATGGCCTTGTCCAGCTGAGTTTTGAATATCTCCAAGGATGGAGTTTCACAGCTTCTCTGAGTTACTATTCCAGTGTTGACTACCATCATTGTGGGGATTTTTTCCTTACATTCAAGCAAATTTTCCCTTACTGCACCTCATGTCCATTGCTTCTTTTTTTACATTCCACAAAAATTAAAGTAATGTCAGTTTATACACTTAAGGTAACCATCAGCTAACATTGTATCTATAACCTATCTGAAGAAATCAGGTGACAAATCACACCTTTTACCACTCAAATTATAATCTTGCATAAAAGTGGTATATAAAGACATATTCAGATCTTTCACATGTTTCACATGTTTCTTTTCTAGGTCTAACTTACATAGCCACTTTTCAGTTGAAGTTAAAGTAATTTATACAATACAAGTCAATGATTTGTCTTGAAGAATTCAAGTACCATAATTAAAAGCAGTAGTTAATCTTAATGAATATATCCAACATGTCAAAAAAAGTAGCATCTAATTTAATTTCTTCATGGACCTGACAGATCCCATGTCTCTGCACAGCAATTTTACTGAAATTAATTTAGGGAGAATGGCAGATTATGATTTATTGGTCTGTCATTTAGGTCTCTCATTTTTGTAAACATATTCCCTGGATCATAAAAATATAACTCTGTTAGAACATTTAAAAACTCACTTGGCCTTCAAGTATTTTCTTTTGTTTACCAAAGTTGGTACACCTCTTTCTTCTGTTCCGGTGATGTTTTGTATTCAAATCTCTACTTGCTCAGCTACAGACATAGGGTTTAAATGAAGCAGGACCAACTATGTTAGACAGATGGCCATTTAAAAGGCATTTTGAAAAGCTACTTGTGAAAAAATGGACAATGGCCTATATATGCAATTTTCCTCTCTGAAAGACATTTAACATTAAGTAATAAATCTTAGCTGTATTAAAACACCTATAAAGGATGAAACAAAATATGGAAAGAGTGAAAGAAATATTATAACCTATACCAGGACTTAAAACATAAGGCAAAACCCAATTAAGTCAGAAAATAAAGTAAAGAAGGAGATAAAAGGGAATTAACTACAGTTGCTGAAAATGAAGTACAGAAGAGATCTGATGTGGAGCAATACAACAGAGTGATCCCTATGTAGCTGCTGGTAGCTAGAAGCACTTTGGCAAATCATGTGACCTGTCTATGTATTGTTTTCCTACATGTTTTCGTCTGGCATTTTCCATAAACTGTTCACGTACTTTTGCTGCTTTGAGCTGATATGTTTATCTTTCTTCCTTTGTTCATCTGAAGATGTAACAACAGATTCATAAGGAGACGTTGATTGAAGGTCTGTGACAGGAATGCTCATGTCCATGAACCAGGGAATAATCAAGCAACTAACCAAGAAAATAAGATCCTGTACCAGCATTTCTGTGCAGCACAAATCACTTGATGCATCTTTCTTACACACACATTTCCTACTCGTGTTTGTATACACACAGCCCTATCCCACAGAACTCAACCACACTTATACAATGAGAGAAAAAGATAGAACACCAATGTCATCCTTTTTTTTTTTTTTTTTTTGACATTTACAGCTCTATTTTCATTGAACAAAACTGTAAATTTTTACATGTAAGGCAAGTTTCATAGTTCCATAATTCATCCATCTATAAACTTTATAAAAGGTTCTATTTTAGGATCTCTTTTGTCTAAGGCAGACTTACTGTAAAAGAAAAAAAGGAGCAGGTGAGGCTGGGAAAACTAGGTCTCTAGACAGGCTTTTCATTGATGTTCTAGAAAGTCATAAGTAACTGCTTTCATGAACTTGAGATTTTTGACTGACATTTTTATAGGGTGCCATGTTGTTTCTCATTGTTAATCACCATCTCAAATGGATTAATTTGCTGATTTTTTCTCATTAGGCATTCCTATTAGGCAAAAACTTCCTCAAAGAAGAACTGTTGTGTTCTAACCTCTTTTTTCATGCTTATTTCCAAGGACAAATGGGCACTTAGTCATCCACTAGCTGTGAAAAACAGTTAATGGAGAGGCACCAAACTGATTTTCTTTCACAGAGAGCACTTCCTGCAGCCAATTTATTTTATTTTGCTGCCCATACTAATAATTAATCATTTCTTAAACAATCTCTTTTTTTTATTAACAGGTTCGCTTGAGTAACAAATGTTACGTTGTAATGTTACATCACAGAAATTGATGTGATATCATGCGATTAAAATAAAGATGCCAAACAACAGACAAGCCCAAAACGCACAAGAGCTTAATAAGGCTACACACAATATAGCTGAGAATAGATAATTGAAAAGTAACATCCATGCCTAACATTAATTACCCCAAATAACTTGGAGTACTGACATTAGTAACAGTACACAGGATCATATCAGCTATGGACATAACATCTCCTTGCAGGTTCAGTGCTTTAGCAGACATCTTATTTTTACCATTACTTACAGAAAACTAGCAATGCAGTATTATTGCCTGTTCTTTCAGGTCAGATGTCTCTTCTTACATTAAAAAACTTCCTCACTAAGACTGGAGTGGTGGGATTACCAGCTGGCTGGCCAGTGAAGCCAACGTGGTATGGCAGTGTCACAGTATATTCTAATGGACTGTTATTTCACATACATACATCAATCCAGCCATCATGACACTTAAACAAATGCAGAACAATCCCCTTTCCCATGAATATCAGTAAGATGCAGACATCTTGTTTTCAAAGGAAAATTTTGTTGCAGGACACTGAACCTGAGACCAAAAAACAAGGAAAACTCTGATGCTGCTCCTAGAACTTCTGCACCACGGGTGAATGAACTAAGCCTCAGAGAGCTACAAATACTCACCTTAAGTCAACTATAAGGAACTCCAGTGGGTGAGTTATGGATCACAGGCTAAGATAACAATTTGGGAATTGGTGCCATTTGCTGATTGTTGTAGCATCATGATCAATTCCAGTTTAATATGCAAATCTATTATTTAAATATTTTCTGTAATAATAAAAAATTTGTAACAAGCATAAAACTTCTGCTTCTCTTCAGCACTTTGACTGTGCATACTAGTTAATAAACTCAACAGCACCTGCTGAAGTAGGTGTTATTTTGTACATTTTATAGAGGAGAATCAAAACCAAAATGTTGGGTAATGGTCTTCATCCTGAATTTTGTGTTGCTTTGGCAACACAAAGAGACTCCATTCAGCTTAACCACCTGATTCAGTCAGGCTTGTCGCTCATGGGTAGGATGCAACACGTCAGTGAAATTTGTTCACTAGAGTGCAGGGGCTCAATCAATCTCAAAGCTGGAAAGCTTAACTGTTTTGGACTCAAGATTTCATGATTAGGCCTCAAAACACATCTGCTTTACTGCTTTTACCTCCTGTTGACTTTAATCCAACATGACAGTGGTAAGCTTTTGCAAAGTAACACTCAGCACCATACAGGACTTGATCGTTTCCAGTCTAGTATTTAATTCTACCAAAAGTGCACAAAATTCCCATGAATATCTGATGCTGCAGAAGGCCACTGAGCAGCGCTAGGAGCAAAGGATGGACTGTCTGTTCTGAAAGAGGAAGTTCTTACAAATGAAACTCTCTGCTGTCTTCTTCCCATTAAAATAAAAACAAACTGCTAACATTTTTCCCCTCTAACAGGTCTGAGGTTGTTTGTGAAAGCTTACTGTCAGCTTCCAAGAAACATCTGCATTAATGAATTTCTATGAGATGCTAAAGCTTTTGTTCTATATCATATTATTGGCACACCTGTAAACACATTTTTAGCCCTAAAAACACTGGGGAAACTTGTATTTTAAGACTTGACAGTAGTGAACATTTCATAAAACAATTAACTTCACTTGACTGGTTCAATTAATAAACACTTTCTTGTTCAGCATCTTTCTAGTGCCACCTATTTAAATTCTGAAAGGATCATTGTACGACAGCAGTGCCTACTAAGTCCCATATGCTCAAATGTGTGACAGAGCTGCTGCTCCACAGAACCAAATGCCATTAAAAGCTTCTCTTCCGAGCCACTAACAAATGGTAAAACACACCAACCAGAATTTGCTTGCTTGTGCTCCCCATTGCTCTAGGTCTGCTCATCCACTCTTCTACTTATGTTACACATTCCTTAGGAATGACATATTTGTGATCTGTGCCTGGGCAATGTGTTGCCCCCCAAAAAACCCCAAAAGTCTCCTAGGCTTTGTGATAATACAGTTAGTAAAAATAAGGGGAGAGCCAAGAGCAGAAGTATGTCTCCAGGCTCCTTCAGGATTCTATCAGGTGGACGTCACCTCTTGCACTTTTCTTGCCTACCAAGGGGTCAATTTCTTATGCAGGCACAGCTAGGGAATAGCCACAGTTCAAGTCATGCCTGAAAAAGGCCATTCCAATGGGGGTTTTTTTTGCCTTCTTTGGGGGAGGTATGGGCATTAACAAAGGAGCAGGACTTTTACAATGACTCCCCTTCTGAAGCCACTGTGACCAGCTTTGCATGCTATCATTCTAGCTAGCTTTTACAGTCTGAGTGGCTTGATTTCCCCAAACTCCCACCCACCTTGTAATGTGAATGTAAAGCTTAGCTTGCCACAAAAGTTAGAAGTTTGAGGCAATATTTTCACCTTTTTGACAGTTTCAAATACATTAAAATAAATTTTGAGCAAAGGGGAGTGAGAAACTGGTTCTTTGCAGATTGTCCAGGTTTAGCTATTCTGCTATCATTCCTTATTGAAAGAATAACAAAAGATGAAAATGACAGTCTCTTTCTGAAGGGCACTTTTCTGTGGAAAAGAAACAGTGAAATGATTGCAATTAGTAAATCAAATCAGCATGCCAGAGTGAGTAGTCATATGAACGAACATACAGACAGCAAGCCATTTATTCATACACTCATATGTCAGTTTTACAAAAATTGTAGAGGAAATGGAGCCTCATAATAAAATCAGGTTGGGTATTTATTAATTTTTTTTAATAATCTTACTGGATGGGGAATCATTTGCTGTAAGTGCTATTACTGTTAATGAGAGAAAGAGGGTAGTTAATTTCATGCATATTTTATTGGGAATTTACTCCATCCATGAAATAATTTCACATAACAGTAGGTGGAATACAAACAGGTTAAACTGATATTGTGTGCATGGTGAAGAAGACCAATTAAAACCAGAAGCAAATATTTTGTAAAAATAATACTTTGACAGCATAATAGGAGTCTTCAAGTTCCAATTCAAGTGGAAACACATGCAATCTAGATTGTATTAGCTAATCAGAAAGCCTAGTCCTCATGGTAAATATACACAGCAGGTTGGGCTCTGCAGCCCTTTCTATCAATTTTGTAATGACATTAAAATTAAGGAGACAGCTCTGCCCTTGGTGGTTGTGTGAAGATAACCCTGCCTGCTCTCACCTTGGATTTCTGTGCATGCTAAGACCTAACTGCAGCAGAACAACGCTAATGCATTCACAGCAGCCAGCTGTAGTAACCCATCCTGTCTACTTAAGAAGTACCTGACTCTGTTTTCTGTAATAACTAGCCACAGTAAGGGTAAAAGACCCACTTATTAGCTGTGCTAGAAGGAAGTTCTTGCATGCCCCATGTATGCAGAGTCTGGGAAATATCTATGCAACACTTGCAGCATGCAATGTATTGGAGCATGGTCGTGGGTCATCAGCCATGAAAGGCATATTCTGAATTTATTGTGGAGATTAGTTATGGGAGGAAAGCTTATCCAACCTTGAGGCTTGCAGTTTTAAAGAGGGCAGTGAATTATAACTCTCAGTTTGGAACTCTTGAAAGCAGATAATAGTGCTGTTTGTCACCTGGCTGTTAATCTGTTTCAGCTTTTTAATCTTGCCTCTGCAGGGATGTGCATGTAAAACATTTATAAATATTTTGAGGTGCCTGATAACCCTGCTTTAGCACTATCCTATTTTTTTATATCAGTTTGCTTTCCTCTCAAAATTATTGCCTGAAGCTACTAGACTCAAAATGCTGCATACCAGTTCAAGCAAGCTGATATGATAAACTATTTGTATGTTCACAGCTCTCACCAAACAGAGGCTTAGTTTCTTTGGGACTTATTTTTTGCTCTGAAAGGGAGATCAGATAGATATGTCCAAGGTGCTATGCACTACTTGTGCCACTGTTATACACTCCCTATTCCATTATAGCCATTTCTTCATGTCAGTAACATTTCCTTCTTTCCAAAAGGACATAATGGATTGATTGCACTATAGTTCACATAAAATGGAAATATAATCCAAATCCAGCACTTTGTATGTTTTATCCACAGAATGTGTTTGAATATTTATTAATGAGCCTTTCTAATGCACTTATGTCTGTGACCAGTTAAAACATGTCAGCTGAATGGAAGAAGTGAATTTAAAGGAAGACTCTGAAGAGTAAGAGAAAACTAGCAGACTGGTCCACAACGAGAAAAGGCTGACAGAGCAGCAGGCGTGCTACGCAACCATAGAGACTCATTTTGTTAAGAATTTTTTCTAAAAGGATGCTAGGCTCCTCAAGAAAGGAGAAGAGAAAGATTTGTCCAAGAAACAGAGATGAAAGTGGGTGGGAAAAAAAAAAAAAAAAAAAGAAGAAAAAATGAGCAATAGCATCTGGTGTCAGGATGAAGGAAATGAGATATTGGAGTTGACTGTGCTTTCAAAGATGGCAAGCCTGAATGATGGTGGAGAATGTCAGAGAATTACAAAAGGAGGAGAATACATGCATGCTTAATTGTTTTATTTGGCACATAAGAAAGTAGTGCAGAGAGGTGAGTGTGGGAAGGGTCAGGCATGAGAACATGGGTGATGGACCAATGACAAAGGTGTAAACATCATCCAAAAATCCAAACAGCAGACTCTAGCTATTTTATATCAGAGCATGCAATAGTGGGAGTTTGATGATGGAACAACTGTTTCTCCTGACAGGTTCACTAGTACTGTGGAAATGCCACCTAAGTGGGTGAGAATACATCTTTGCACAGAATAAAAGCCAAAGAGCAAGTATTGGAGACCAGAGAGGCTGAAAGCAGAAGCGACGATGGTCCCAAGACATGCTTTAGACTGCAGCAGATATAAAACTAATCTGAAGAATGCCACAGAATGTAAATTAGAAGATGACAGTTGAAAATCAAATTATATTCCTCATAAAATAACTATTTAAGAAGACGTTTAGGACTGGAAAGTGAGTTGTGCTCTTCTCTTTACATAGTTGTGCAATCCCACAACACCGGTTACAACCCAGGTGTCCTTCTTTCCATTAACCAAAAAAACCGGAAAGCATATGGTAACCTGCTTCATTTAACTTTGTACGATTACAATAAAGACATCAAAGACACTCAGACTTGTACAGTTTGGCCAAATTAGCAGAAGAGTTTCAGATACTGGGAAGTGTAGAATTTCTTTTTTTTTTAAACTACAACATTCCTGTGTCTGGGACTTTGTGTTATGCTGGTTTCACTATGGTTGTCCTAAAACAAATAATCCAGGTTTCACAGTTTCCACTAATACTTAAAAACAAAGACCTCTGCCTTCAGGTGTTGGCTGATAAAAAAAATCTTTCTGCTTAATTTTGAGATGTGAATAAGCGTGAATTTTAGAATGCCAGCTGGATTTATGTCTGATCAAATTATTACTTCAACCTTTAAATCTTATATTGGATTGAAATTTTGATGAGTTTGTCCACAGCTTCCTCAACTTTAATTATAATTCTGTGATTAGAAGAGAGGAGGGAAGGTAACAGTAAATGGTAATGTAGAGAGACAAAAGAAAATCAGAGTAACATCTATTTCATTAATGAGAAACTCCTCATTATAGTTGTTACATTCAGAAGTGGCTTAATGTGGAATGCAACTATTTCAAAACAGTCTTTTTGCCACAGCAGATTGCATTTTGCAGGACCTCAAAGGGATTATGGCATCACCTTAGTATTCTGCTTACAAAAAGTTATCCAGCATAGAAATATTCAGTATATTGAAAGGAACAACAGAATAACATGTGTCTGCTTTCCAATTAGTTAAATACTGCAGAAGTTTATTAAGAAGAGTATCACTGAAGGCATAAATGAGTTGCCCATGTCTCTATGAACCTTCGATGTTGATGGTGGGGTGAAAAAAGAAATACCCCAACACAGTTGTGGAAGTCAAGAATCAATATTTCTGTCTGACTTCCAAAAAAATAATACTAATGATAACTAAATTTATCAGTAAAGTGATAGTATTTAACTTTGAAATTATTAAAGGGCATGATTCTCCATAGCATTTTTGTTAATTTATTTTTTCAAAGCAGAACTGTATTTTTCAAATGAGTGTGTTTCTGTCCAGAAAAGTACAATTCAGAAGTGGGGATTTATCAATATTTACTGCAATTTTTCTTTTTCCAGCATACAGAAAGCATACAGGAGCAGAAAAAACAGCGCTCATATCGCTTTAAAAGAAATCAGGGAAAATAAAGTTATCAGAAGAAGTAAAATCTTATCTCAGATATTGTGTTTCAGTCTCATGGACTTCTGCATTTGCCTGTGCTGTAACATTCTGAAACATAACTGGGGAGTTGTCTAGAGGCAACCCCAAAGGCTGTTGGTATGTATAGTTAAAGAGAGCAATCTCCCAAAGAGGATGCAGAGACCCTCTTTGTCCACAAAAACACTCCTTTCTAATTATTAATTTCCATGGTTTTTATACTCCTTACAAAAATTATGGGTGAGGTCTGCATAGATGTAAACAAAGAGAATTCCTACCTTCTGTCTGACTAGATCCATCTATAAATGTGCAGGTTTCACGAGCAAAGTCTTAGCAAGAACACTGTACCCACAAACTTCTTGCAGCAGAAGCTCAGGGCAGACAGGACTGCTAAATCTTAGGTTGCAGGAAAGAATTAGCTCAAAGGTAACTAGTGATGGCAAGGTGTCAATGTCAAGTGACATAAGAGTCTTAGTGCCTGGCTGTACAGTAACATAGTACACATCAGGACATAAAAAAGTCACTCTCCACATACTGTGTATGCAACCAAATTACTGGCATAAAAGAACACAATTTACACTGATATGAACACTCTGCTATAGTTAATGGGAATTATGGATTAGGTATAAAGCTAAATTTTGCTCCTTTCTTCAGGCAGTTACCTAGAAGACCTATTCTGCCTAAGGGCTGTTGGTGTCAGAAACTATAGATTTACAGGAGACCTATGGAACAGCTATACTAAAAAAGCTTTGTCTTCTACCATTACTTGAGATAACAAGTACATGTAAGAAAATGCGAAGAATGACATTACACAGCACTCATAATTTTTGTAGTAAGAATGAAGAAAAAGTTATCAGATCATTAGTAGTGTGGTTGATAGTCTAGAGGGAAGGGATGTCATCCAGAGGGACCTGGACAGGCTAGAAGGATGAGCATGTGTGAACCTCATGAAGTTCAACAAGGCCAAGAGTAAGGTCTTGCACCTGGGCTGGGGCAATCCCAAACATAGATACAGGCTGGGTGATGAGTGCATTGAGACCAGTTCTACAGAGAAGGACTCGGAGTTTTTGGTGGATGAAAAACTGAATATGAGCTGGCAATGCCCGCTTGCAGCCCAGAAAGTCAATCGCATCCTGGGCTGCAACAAAAGAAGTGTGGCCAGCAGGTTGAGGGAGGTGATTCTCCTCCTCTACTCTACTCTCCTGGGACCCCACCTGGAGTAGTGTGTTCAGCTTTGGTGCCTCCAACATAAGAAAGACACGGATCTGTTGGAGCAAGTCCAGAGGAGGTCCATGAAGATGGTTAGAAGGCTCGAGCACCTCTCCTATGAAGAAAGGCTAAGACGGTTGGGGTTGTTCAGCCTGAAGAAGAGAAGGCTCTGGGGAGACCTTCTAGAAGCCTTCCAGTACCTAAAGGGGGCCTACAGGAAAGCTGGAGAGAAACTTTTTAGAAGGGCATGTAGTGATAGGACAAGGGGAAAAGGCTTTAAACTGAAAGAGGGTAGATTTAGACTAGATGTAAGGAAGAAACTCTTCACAGTGAGGGTGGTAAAACACTGGAACAGGTTGCCCAGGCAGGTTGTGGATGCCCCATCCCTGGCAGTGTTCAAGGCCAGGTTGGATGGGGCTTTGAGCCACCTGACCTAGTGGAAGGTGTCCCTGCCCATGGTGGGGGAGTGGGGGGGGGGAGGCTGGAACTAGATGATTTTTAAGGTCCCTTCCAACCCAAACCATTCTATGATTCTATGATATGATTCCATGATCATAGGTCCAACTTGTTTGAACAGGAAGTCTTCAGCCATGGTTTCCCCTTTTATAACCACAAAGCCACTAATTCAGGACATACTCCCTATCCGTATTTCCCAGGAAACTGAACACCACTTCTCCTAGTCCAAGAATATTTTTACAGCAGGTAAAGATAAACTATCAATGTGAATCTTGCACTTGAAGGGCACAGCTTTTCAAGGGAGTCTTTGACTTAAAATAAACCTTCAACTGTCTCAAGGTGTTCCTCAACTTTTCAGCTTGGCAAAATTATGTAATACTTGATTCAGTTTTACAAACAGCATTATAAGAAATTTAAGAATGACATTGCATTTTATATTCACTTGTATCTCCTACAGGGGTGAACAACATGTATCATGGTCATTTGCAGTTAATGGGATAGTAGTTGGAACCTGTGAGGAAAATGCCAGCTGGTTTGAGGATGCTTTTTAGGAGGCACTTGAATTTAAACGTTATCAAGTTTGACAAATAAGGACATGGGACAATCTTTGTTTTTCCAGACATATTGCTTCTCAGTGTTGAATCTCAGCTAACTGGATGTATATGTATTCTCCAGTAATATTTTATGTTCAAAGGTTTTATTAATTTTATTCCTTTCCCCAGAAAACAGTGGTAAGCTTTGGTAGTGTTCCTTGCTTTTCAGTTGGGTTACCATCCTTGTTATTTCATATTCCAAGTCTTCAGTGAACGTAACAGTGATGACAACAAAAATCACTAGACCTGTCACATAAAAGAAAGCAGTTTTGGCTCTACCTCCTACAGAACTGTACTTCTCTGTTCTGGTTGCACCTTCTACTCAGATTTCAAACTTGCATCTGTTCCCATGCCAATGAGACTGTTTGTGTCAAACTGTCTCCTTACTTCTTACCCTGCTATATGTTACCTTTTATGCTTTTAATGGCTGATAGAGAGGACTAAATATTTCTGCTAAGTTAAGATTTCTTTCAGTTTTTGCTTCTGGGACCAAACACCTTCAATGTGAACCCTGCTGTTTTTCTTCCTCTGCATGCTTCATGGCTTCTCTTAAGGAGAATATATCCTAAACCCCTGTTGTCTTAGAATAAGAAATTAACATCTGTGATGTTTTAACTGAGCAAAATTAATTTGCTCTTCTCTAATTTTTCTTAAATGAGAATGAAATTTTGCTTCAGAACCTCTTTTAGGGCCACTTTGGCCCTAATTAATCTAGGGGGCAAAAAGACTCAACCTTCAATCACAGTGAAGGTTGTGAGAGAAGTGGCAAGTTTCCTGGAAATGCGTCTTTCACAGATCACTGGCACTGTTTATTGCAAATTCCATTAGAGATAATCAGATCATGCTACTCTTCCGTATAACACATAGTCCAGGTTAACTTTCTAATTCAAAGAATGTGGTCCAAAACTTATTAATGCCTTCTAAAACAACCCAGTAAGCTTTTGCTCCACTGAAAAGCTAGTAAGCTAGACAATGACAATTTAAGTGCTTCTTCTCTGAGGACTCTGGTCATTCTCACACAAAACTGTGGGTTTGTAATTCTTTTTTGCTGACCAGACAGCCTATATTATTCCCTCTGATCCTCTCCAGTCTTTAATCAAGGCTTTCTGAGAAAACATTTGGTTATGCACTACCTTTCCAAGTTGCATAGCAAGTTTCCCTGTCAAAGTAACATATGTGATAATTGATCTAGTGTGTCACACCAAGCCAAATTACAGAAGTCAACCTGTGTCTTAATTTTCACAGATACATTTATAAAGATGCAAGAACCAAAAACCTCAGGATTATGTATTCACCACAGGGCACCTATAAAAATAAAAACACAAAGAAAGAAGGAGTGGGCCAGACTGGGAAAAGTCACTTTTGTCTTTTGTTATTTATCCCACTAAAGCTTGCATGTAAGTCTTTACTGATGTAATGTCGCTTTTATTTATTGCCATCAAGTTCTCTACACCATGCTTCAAGAGTAAGAGAACTTGTTATCAGGACTAAATACCTTAAAAACTGTCCTTTATCAGCAAGAAGAACTTTACCTAAGGAACTACTAATAAATGCTGTCTCTACCTAGTCATCCTCCATCAGACAACACTTCCTGATCTGCTTACTTGGCAGTCCTTGGTAGCCCAGTTCCTGAGACACATGAAATCCTAGATTTGGAGCAAAATATATGTTTCTTTGTATGTCATTAGGATGGAAACTAATTCCATAGCAAGAATATGAGGTGTCTGTCCCTGGCAGAGTGATTCAGAGTGCCAAATGTGGCACTTAGGTTCCCTGTGAGACCACTGATGAGAAACAGATGTTTTCAAATTCATGCTTCTCAAAATCTATGCGGAATCAGAAAAGAGCTTGCCCTAAGCTTGGCCTGAATGAGCATGTCTGAATTCTCTTATTTCATAAAGCAGAGCCACAGTGAGATATTTTCAGCCTTTTCCAAAACCAGATTCCTACTCACAGGCTTTGAAAGAAATAAATATGGCCCAGCCTTTTTAAAGTGTAGCTGGAAAATCAGGAAAGACCTGTTTGATGTGAGTTCTCATCCAGAGCTGGGGGTGTGGACTTAGATGGGACTTTACCCTCCCCACCTACCTTTTATCAAATCCAGTTGTGTAGGTGCCGCATATCAGCTAGTTAAACAGTAGTAACTGACATCTAGTCAGAGTAGTCAATGAAGTTGAGGAAGTGGTTCATCTGATCAACACGGAAGTCTACTTCAGGATGAAATCCTTCCCTAAACCTATGAACACCACTCTGGAAGTCACGCCCTTGCTCCCAATTCCCTGTTGAGCTGTTACCCAGCAAAAAAAACCCAACCCCTTAGATAAAAGCTAGATACAGTTTAGGTATATTGAGAGCAGCTGATCAAAGGAGGGAGTAAAATGTGCAGTATTCAGGGGGAAAAACCTCACTCAGAGGAATACTCACACTTATAGTAGTGCCAGGTGCTTGGCTGGCCATACTGTGGGCTCCTTGGGGAGTCAGGGTCCTCAAGGAGACCGTGTCCCACAGCAGCTTCCCAGGGTGTGCAGCAAGACAGACCCCGTGGCAGCCCTTGGCCTCCACCAGGCACCAGGCTCATTCATTTTGGAAGCTTCTTGGCCACAAGACCAGTTCTTCCGGAAGCTTCCAGGATCTAGGTTGGGTTCCTTCTGGAAGCTTCTCTTTTGCCAGGCCAGGCTCTCCTTCAGCAGCTGTACTTTCATTCCCACACTGGGAACAGCAAATCCCTCAGGGTCTAGGGCAGCATTTCTTCACAGCGACATTAAAACCTTTCTTCTTGGCTCTGCTGTTTCAGCCTGACCTCTTCACAGTCTCTTGCACCCACCTCAGTGTTTACCTCAGCTAGTGCGGCAACAGACAGACAAAATTACAGAAATGTGTGAAAAGTTCAGAACAGAGCTTCTGATAAGAGTGAGCCAACGTGCAGATGTGAATGCAACAGCTGTGGTGGGGGAAGAAGAAAACTCAGAAGTCAGTAACTCTAGTTAGAAGACCATGCTTTAAGAGGGGAGAGACCAAGGCTTCCCTCCTTCATGTGCTTAGCACAGTTTCTGTATGATATATTAGATGGTTTGGATTAAAAAAAGCCCCAACAAATCCACAAAAATACTTTGAGAAAAGTCCAGAGAAAAAACATTGAGAAATGCCCCAAACTTTCTGTCTCCTTCTAGCTATTCTCTTGGGGTAACCAGAACATTTTCTTGAATTCATTTCCCTAAATCCTACCTATGCCTTCTTGTCAGTGCCAGAGAAAATACTCTGAATCCATTCTTAGTTCTTCTGCAACAGAAGTCTGAGCATCTGCAAGACCAGACTAGATGACTCCAACAGCATGTTTTTCCTACTAGCACTGCCTTTTGTTATAGCATCACAACATTTAAAAAATATTACATTCTTCCACACCAGACATACTAAATTTATAAAACCCCACCAATGTTTCAGTAAAACACTCCAACCACTCTTCTGTCTCCATAGGAAGATATCTCAATCTGGAACATTATTTTAGGTTGGTTATGTCTTCTTAGTCACCTACTAGCTGAGACATCAATTTCATGTCTTCTAATATTATTTATTAATTTTACTGTTAGAAGCATTTAAACAAATCTTTAGAGGTAATGTTATTGACAATACTTCATTTTTTCCACTTAAAATTATTTTCAAGACCACGTAATAGTCTTTTGCAATAAAATTTAAGATTCTTACCCAGCAAAATCCAAGATAAAAGTATAATTTTTTTGACACATTTCAGATATCGTTCAAGTTTTGTAAGAGCATGGAAATATAGCAGTCGTGGAAAGAGAAACAATCACAAAATAAAGTATATTGGCAGCTTGTCCAGCAGGGACCCAGTATTGACCAATGCGCATGAAATGTTAATACTGCAAGAAACAATCATATGTTGACCCAGAGTTTTATTCTCCTTAGGATATAAACTCTGCTAGTGCAACATTTCTGCACTTCATATCTCTGCTATATTTAGTCATAGAATGGCTTGTGTTGGAAGGCACCTCTTAAAGATCATCTACTCCAACCCTCCTGCCATGGGCAAAGGGTCAGTATAAGTACAAACAAGACAGATTCCAAAGTTAAATATTGGCTTCAGTGTCAAGCCTCACTCCCTAGGCCAGCCCAAAAGACCCCAGTTTCATTAAACATGTTGCATATAATTCCTGCTTGCTATGTCCTTATTAATCAGTTTGTTGCTTCTTAATACTAAGTAGAAACTTGAATTATTCAAAGATTTTTCAAATACATCAGTTTATTTTTGTATACTCAAAACCAAACTAAATTGTATTATTCCACTTCTTTTTAGAGCCTTAAGGATTTTAATAATTTCTTGCTGCCTTACCTGGAACACTTAACAACTGGTTTACCTTATGTCTTTTTCTCATTAGATTACTTGATAGATGACACCTGTCTTAGTTATATTTATATATTAGGAGATCAATCCAAAGACTTAAGACTTATGTGCTCCTGAGTTTGGGGTATTTTAAAATGTGATCATAATACTCACTTGTGCTTTCCAAGTAGCTTATTTATTCAAAACAGAAGTGAATAAAAGCCCCAAGTAAATACATCCATTGTTTTATAACAATCCCAGAATTATAAAACATATGCTTATGTGCAGTCATTTCTATTTCAATGGCAATGTTGTCTTTGGTCTATTCAAGTCCATTCAATCACTTTGGCTTCAACAAAACTTCACAGGTAAAAATGAAAGCAGAATATGTCTCTGAAGATCAAAATGGTAAAAACCACCCTGAGATTACATCTATGAAATGAAGAAACAACATAGATGAATGGCCATTTAAGTGTTTGAAAGTCTATCCATTGGTAGACTCCATTTGCACTCCACCCAGCTAGTCCAAATGCATTAATACCAAAATGCATTAATAGATTCTCCTGACAGGTCTGTTTTTTTGTGTTGAAAAGCACTAACATAATAGAGCCTCGCCCTGCTGTTGCAGTAGGGAGTCCTTTTTAGGGGATGTGAAGAGAAAGATTGTGTGCTCTCTTCCCACATATCTTAAATCAGGTTTTTGATACGTGCAGATAGAAATAAAGGGCTGAATTCTGAAGTCCTGTTTTGTAACTTCCCCTGAGAAAAATAATATTGGACTGGAAACAAATAAAGATTGCAGATTGCAGGATTTGATGGAGAACTGTATATTATGCATCCTCAGTTGGAGATAATGGGTAAAAAGAAAAAAGAATTATTTTGCCAAATCTTGCTATTTTATTGCTATATTTACAAGATTTGTTTGGGGGGGGGGGGTGTCTGGTAATTTGATCGAAATCTCAACTGTCATTAAAACATAAAATAAATGCTAGCATTCCTGATGGTGGGAAAAGCTTGAATACATGATCCAAATAATTATCTCAACACTCAATAGCTTGAAAACAAATGTAAAGCATGCCAATTTCTTGTACCTTTAAAAATTCTTGTGATTATGAGAGTCTCATTCAGGTTTAGCAAATGCTTGGACTGGCAAAGGCTGTATTCATTGAATTCTGCAGCTACAATTAAAAACCACCTAAAGAAACCAGGTTTCAGGTGACTCATTACTGGTCACATGAAGCATAAATAGTAAATTAAAATTTAAAATATCTGCTTTTCATTAGAGACATTGACTGAATCACTCCCCTGTTCTTCCCTTCTAACCAACAGTGCTGTGAATTTTCCACTGCAAAGTAGTGTATGTAGCCACTATATGTAGACCAACTGCTAAACTGACAGCATGGACATTTTTTAAAATAAACTCATGACAGACTGAAGCATATCTTTCACCATTTTTATCCAGTGGTGTTAGTGAAAAACATTTCTACAACGCTTTCCCCAATAAGCATGCTAAAATAAATAATTCTCAGTCTAAAATAAATCTCAGTCTATTGGATAATTTATATCTTTTCCAGTGAATAGAAGGGTGTTCACATTCAGTAACAAACCAATGGACTTCTGGTGACAGAGCTGATTGAATGGCCTGACAGTTTTCTGGAAGAGAGTTTTTCTGGGGGAACCTATTTTGAAAGCTATATAAAGCACATAAATCTAATTTTAACATTAGCATGATCCATGGAGCAGGTTCATTGGAGCTTTTCACTCCATGAAGCTACTGAAGCTTGACAAAATGCCCTGACATAAGAAAGTCTGCAGGGGGCTTATGATTACATACCTGATGGGCCACTGATGGGTGTTGCAGAGAGGCACAGATAGAGAGAAGCTGTATGTGAGACCCCAGCTGGGATACCCACCTCAATGACGTAGAGATACACTGTGAAGTAGTTTATAATAGAGCAGCTGTAATAATAGAGAAGCTAAAACTTGCCATGGAGAGGAAAAGCAAGAGTCACATTTGGTTGTCAGTTTTAATGATCTCCTTTTCCCCTCTCCAGAACAGTACCAGAACAGTGCCCTTTCAGAAAGGAATTGTCATTTTCTAGGAACTAGTCTAAATTTGGGATCAGCCAGACTTCTACCCTGATACCTCGAGGAACTAAATGACCTGAGAGAAAATGGCAAAGGGACTACTCAGCACTTCTTTCTTCTTCCAGCCCAATGATAACTAGACTGGACAGTAAGAGGAGGAATCATCTGAAATCATGATGGATATTTGTAGGTGCAAGGAAAACAAAGGGATGAGGTTACAAACAGATAGTGTTCCCTATTTTTCCCCTGTAATGCTGAGGCTGACTCCAATGCTTCCTTTAAAAAAATAAAAAACCTGTCTCAGCAGTTCTGTTATCAACAGTGTCTCCTTGCCAGGTGGAAAAACAATGTCAAGTGAAATCCATGCAAGTAAATTTTCATTGTTTATCCAACCTCTTGATAGAGCCAAAAGTCAGTTGTATTAATGGGCAGCATATGTAACTTGTGGATTAGCTGTTTTATGAGAGCAGAGGCTTCAGAGGCAAATAAGCAGAGTGCTTTCTGCTCCCCACGCTTTCCCACTGTCCTCTTTTCTGCTGGAATAGAGTTAATTTTCTTCCTAGTAGCTGGTATAATGCTGTGGTTTGGATTTAGGATGAGAATAATGTTGAAAACACTGGTGGTTTTAATTGTTGCTGAGCAATGCTTACACTGAGTCAAGGACTTTTCGGCTTTTCATGCCGTCCTGCCAGCAAGTAACTTGGGGGTGCACAAGAAGCTGGGAGGGGACACAGCCAGGACAGCTGACCCCAACTGACCCAAGGGACATTCCAGACCATAGGATGTCATGCTGAACAATAAAACTGGGGGGAATTGGCTGGGAGTGGGCAGCCTGATGCTCGGGGGCTGGCTGGGCATTTGTCAGCAGGTGCTGAGTAATTTCATTGTGCATCACTTGTTCTGTGTATTCTTTTATCATTATTATTATTTTCCCTTCGTTTTCTGTCCTATTAAACTGTCTTTATCTCAACCCATGAGTTTTACCTTTTTTCCGACTCTCTCCCCTATCCCCACTGCGGGGGAGTGAGCGAGCGGCTGTGTGGCGTTTAGCTGCCTGCCGGGTTAACACACCCACTTATGGTATCCAAGTTGTCTGTTACCTGGCATAATGGAGACTTCATCTTCTTGTTTTCATGACTTCATTTTAACCATTCCTGGGCTGACCGTTCCACATGTCCTAAAGGGAGAACTTTCTGTCTCTGAAGTGAATTCACCAAAGAAATACTTATTTCAGTGTTCAATCTTATTCTCCAAAGATACTATATCTGTCTCTTTCTTTGACTACTCATTTTATTAGATAGCTGTGTTCAAATTATAACCTCTTCCTTATTTTGTCTATCTTCCAAATTAGACTTATCTAACAAGCCCCCAGGACTTGCAGATATAATTTCATATCTACCCAAAGGCAAGTTCTTATAGACATGTGGCAGGTTAGCTGCAAAAAACACGTGTTCTGGTTGTCCATAGACTGCCTGCTAGGAACAGGAGATGGACACCAAACCTACTCATTCTAGTTTGCTAAACATGTAGTTTGATTATGCTGGGCTTCACAGGCTGCAGTCACCTGTGTTGTAGTGGCGCAGCTCCAAGATGTTAAAAATATTAACAACTTTCAAGGCTTAATTTGCCAGACAGATGAAATTATTGGTGATTAAGTTCATTTTCATAACTTCTGTTTTTGATTAATTAGTATTAAGATGTATTTGCTTGGCAGTATTTACCAGACCATCTGTACTTTATTGAATATATTTCATTGATTTAAATGGAAGACTGATGTTGTCTGCATAGTCAAATTCCTAGCTCACCTCCAATGCCATCTGAACTGATCATATATTTTGTAATGGGAACATTAATTATTCCAAACAAAATAGGGAACCAAGATATAGCCAAAGCCTTTGTTAACCAATGTTATTAACTTTTACTTTCTGTACACTGTGTGCCTTCATTAATAGTCAACTATGGGCTTATTTGAAGGGTTGCAGAGATTTGTAGGATCTCCTTCTCACATTACAAATTTTCCCTATGAAATTCAGGTGAAATTTGGGAGCATTGGTGGAAGAAACTATTGCCTAATAAAAGTTGTACTTTCAAGACAGGGGGCATCATTTCAAGGTTCTTTTGTCCTTGTCAAAGTCTAAGCAGTCTTCTATTGTGCCTTTGTTTTGTTAAAAGAAGGGATGTCAATTTATTTTTTTAAGATAATTATTTTTCACTGGTGAAGTCTAGGTTTCTGAAACTCGTGGTTCCTAGCCAAAAAAGACATTGTTTGGTGTATGGTTTTTACATCTACCTTTCAGTTATCATAGCCAACCCTGGTACTCCTCGTGTTTGATGAGTTTGATATCCAGCTTTTGAATGGCTGTTGGAGAGCAAAAGACAAAGTGTTTTCTGTCTTTAATAGGCTACATGCTCACATGATGGTTTACTGCAGTTTGACTCTGTAAACTTCTGCTCTTATACTAGAAACCTTGTAATGGAAAAAAAGAAATACATGTTATATGCAAAGCTGAGAATTCATTGTTGGCTTAATTAAAATCCTAACAACGTAATAAAAATAGAGCAAACACTTGTTATTGGTCCAGTAATACTGACAGTCACAGACCAAATTATCTAATTAATCCAGGAAAGTCTTAATATAATGTCATTAAAATTATTGTGCACATTTTCCTAACAACCCTTTTCCGTGAAGTTTTGCTCAATGTTTTGTTGTTCTTCTGGGTCCTAAAGACAATGGCAGCAGTTTTTCTTAATAAAAAGGGAAGTGAGGTGGGTTGCACCCAAAGTTCTTTGCCAGAGAACTGCAATGCAGATACTGGGAGCTTATTTATTCTCATCCTTGGGTCCAATTAGGCAATTTTTATGCTTCTGACATGCTCTGCACCCTATCTTTCTTTGTTGGTCTACAGTTCCACATTATGCCTGAATTTACTTTATATTGCATATTTTATGTATATTGGATATTTGATCCTTATTAATTTTATTATCCCTAAAAACTTTTTTTTATTTAGCTTCTGAAGTCACATTCCTTTAACAGTCAGTAACTGAACATTGCTGAGTTTTTTATAACTGTAGAGCCTCTTGTATAATTCATTGCTTATACTTTCAAAGCCTGTGTTATCTCTTCACACTTGCACTTTGTACCACAACATTATTCTGGAGTCATAGATAGTTCTTTCTAAGAGATTAAGTATTTGTTAGCATTACCTGTCACTTACAGATAATATAGCCAAATTATTTTAGCAATAGGCTTTACACTGCACAGTTATACAAAGCAAAGCAAAACAAGACAAGTTAGGTAATAGTTACCTGATCACCAGGCAATTGCTGTAATCTAAATCAAAGCTCAAGGCATGGCCTAGACAAGCCCAGACACAGCAAGCCTGAGAAACCCCAATACAGAGGCCTTGCAGCATTAGTTTGAAGCCTGTAAAACTTTGTTATTAGCAGTGACAATGCTGGAGGTGCTGGGTTACACAATATTATGAAATTTCCCCCTAAATTAATGCAACTAACTGGCACCTCAGCAGAGACCTGAGTACTGCTTCAGTATAGGAGGAGAGGCAGGGTATATAAGGGCTTTACTTCAAGAGGATTTATGTTCCTAAATATGCTAGGGTCTCTGAGTCTACATATTTCACCTACATGCTATCTAAACTTGGCAGGTGACTCTGCAGGCAGCTCCCAGGTAGTCTTCTTGGGCATGGCTCCAGGGCACGCTCAGGCAGGCGGTATTTGAGGGAATATTCTCTTGCTGCATGTGCTTATAGGCTCCTGGGTTTACTCCTTGTATGAACAGAGACAACAGTTTAAAAACTGTCACGAGGATGGCCCTCAAAGTTAATGAAGACAACTTCTGGGCTGTGAAGTTCTTCCAGTGAAACAGGAACACAGTATTTAGCAGTGCTGTGGTTCTGTGACAGCAACAGAAACCAAATAAGTAGATAACAAAATGTTCTTTTTCCAGCCAGTACTGCTCCACATGGCCTGGATGGTTTATTGTGTAAAAAATGTGGCCTTGGAAAGGTTAGGGAGAACTTTGCTGTTGACTAATTTCTTATCATGCTGCCCGAGGATATATGTGGGTGAAATTACTATTTAATTTGAATCCAATAGCCAAATTTCTTTTCTATTATTAAAAAAAATAGCGCTACTCTTGATATAAGAAGAATAGAAGAGAGACTTTATGGTCTCTTTTGCCTGCAATTCCAGCTGGTAGCCGTTGCAAGTTTAAATAATATATTTTTGAATATAACACCTCCTCCACCCCTCCCCCCCCCAAATGGCTATCCTTTTATTCATTGACTTCTTTAAACTGTTCAAATAATTGCTAAAAATGTGTAGGAGTTGAAGTGTATTTTCTTATTAAATATTTCTTCTGTATGAGCTTCAGTGAGCTCTGTTCGTCACTCATGCTCAGGAGTTTCTGATTCTGAACATGAAAGCCACAAAAAACAATTTGCCCCTTTCTTGCTTATGTCATTCATATTATAAAAGGGCAATTGTATTCATCATTATTTCTTGGACTAAATATATATCTGTACCTTGTAAATCTACTTTACATCTGAGGATTTTGTGATATACCGTAATTGAATTCACATTTTCTGGCATCTGTTAATAACCTTTCCTGTTCTTTGTATTACAGTGAAGTAAAATGATCATAAGTGGATGCAGAATACAGCAAAGTGACAGTCTCCTCTGCCTCCTGCGATACAGATATTTCAGGCAGTCTAGGTGCCTCAGCAGACATTTAAGGCTCAGTAGCTGTGGCTGCTGTAACACAATCCAAGCATATCTTGTTTTTCTAATAATTCTCCTGAGTGTCACTCTCCAGGAAGACACTGCATTTCTGTGAGAGAATCCACCTGATTTCCCAGGGTTTCCAGAGGAAACAGGTTTAATTTGGAAAGTAGGACAAATTCAGTGAAAAGTTGATTGACTTTGGTAGGACCTAGGTAGGACCAAAGGGCTTCCAAGGTCAGGCTTACCTAAGGGACACTGGTGACTCTGTCTACCTAACACAAATGTCCATTCAAGTGTCCGAAGGTTCAGAGAGATAAGGCAGAAGATAGGCAATTGTCACAACTTTTATGCCAGCACTTTGATGTACAACAGCTGCAGGACAAAACCTGGTGCATCGGAATTTCCATTTCCCCAGCTGGGGTACCTACACCATTTAACCAGCTAATGAAGTACCACAGCTCTTTTCAAAATAAGAAAAAAAGTAACTGCAAGTGATTTCACTAATAACCACAGTGGATTCATGCACTGCAACACAGTCATGAGCAACTATAAACTCAATTTTTACTGTGTCAATACCAGTTCCATGGTCAACCAGGAAAAATTCCAGTTTGAAAAGTTTCACAGAAGGCTGAGGAAGTGAAGAGGAATGAAATGTGAAAGCAATAGCCAGTTCTTAACACAACATCCCTAATAACCTCCTTTATTTATTGTCCTTAACTCCCTTCCAGCACCTTGTTTTATCTACCTGTCATCTCCCATTTTATTTGAAGATTAAGTCCCTTGGAAAAAACACCCCAAGCATTTTTCACTTTATGACATGACTACCAATTAATACTTGGAACCTTGCCTCTTCTCAAAAACTTTGTCTATCATTTAGGAAGATGAAGAAGTAGCAGGTGAAGAATATTTATGTAATTTCTCCTGGTTTGTTTTTAATTTTTCCATTGCACCCATTCAGGGTAAGGGTAACAGTTGAAAAACCCTGCTTTTTACCACTCCTGCACATATTTCTCACACAAGCTTCAAATTTCAGTTCCTGTAAATGGCTTGGTGATCATATTTTCCTGTCAGTCCCCACCCTGCCCTCCTCCCCCACCCCTGGAGCCAATGCTGGGCTTAATGACTTCATTTCCCAACATTCTCAATATCAAGACTTTTATAGACAAAAATAAGACAGTAAAAAAAAAAAAAAAAACCATACAAAAAGCTACAGGGCTGTTTCACACTGATGTGTGGCTCAGGAAAAGAAAGAATGCACCCAAAAAAAGCTGCTTATGCCTTGTATGTTGGGCTAAAACATGTATGTTAGGCACACATCTATGTCGCTTGATCTATATACTAATACCTCTTACCTCCCTGCCTTCTGTAAGGTATAAATGCAGGTGTGAAGAGAAGTTGTGTCTATTTCCTACTTTTACTTGATTTATTTGACAAATAATTCTCTGTGTCTGCATTTATCTTCATCTGTATTAATGCATGCTATTAGATTACTCCTCTTGGTCTCTGCATTTTTATCAATGTTCTTGTACTTGTTTGATTTGAGCTGCTTTGTTCAAAACAAAGCAAAATAGAGCAATATCAGAATTCTGTCATAGCATTGCATGAATTCAGAAGTCATCTCCTAGGTAGGGTCAAAGCCCTGGAAGTCATCACCTTAACCAAGAAGGAATCAGACTGGAAGAAGCATTTGTTAGTAATGACAATGGCTGTAGAATATAGAGTTTAATCCCCTGCATTCAGTCTTGGTAAAATCATATTTATTATATTGATCTACAAAGGTTATATGGATTCCATTGGGCATCAGGACAAAATTAGATTTGATATTACGGCTAAGAGTATCTCCCAGAAGGCAAATGTTGTGACAACAAACTGTGAAAGGGCAAACTCTAAATGTTGATAGAAAAGGTTAACATCATGCTGAAGAATGTAATAGAAAAGAAACACCCTACACTCTACAAATTTGACATAGAAAGTATGTAAGGAGCAATTCCAGAGACAACAAATACCAAGAGAAAAAAGGAAGCCCACATCATTAAGCAGAAAAATGAGCACATTTTCTGAGGCTAAAGAAGCCTTCTTAAAAAACATATGGGAATCTTGTATAAATAACACAATATAAGACAGATCTTGTCCAAATAAGACAGACGCTGGGTCTGGTGTGAAGTGGAAATAAGGAAAGCCAAGGGAAGCTCGGAAAAGTGGCAAAGTAAATAATAATAACACTGAGTTGTTATCCATACGAGAGAGAAAAAAAAAAAAAAAAAAAAAAAAAAAAAAAGGAAGTACATACAGGAGCACAGGACCCAATAAACTAATGACAAAAGAAGGGCCATAACTGAGATTAAAGAAAAATAAAAGGAATTTAATGTTCTTTTAAAACAATCTTTATAACAGATAAAGGACAGGGAAATTTTTACACCAAAGTTCTTTTTGTATCCTTCTTCCATAACTTTAAAGTCTCTGAAGGGAAACCTTAAAAGAACTTAAATGGTCTCAAGTGCAGTAAATAAGCTGTCATAGCTGCATTTCATCTGGGATCAGAATGAAGTGTGAAAAAGGTGACATACCTATGGGTCTGCTACTTTTCTCCTTAAAAAGAACTGCTTTCCAATGCAGGAGAAGCAAAATTTTATGTCTCTTGGTCCCCAATTTCCCTGGAGTTTCTTCTTTTATCCTGATGTCTTTTTACCACATCTTTCTGGGGCTTTAAACAATCCCTTCTGCCTCTAGAATCCTATAGGGTATTCCTAATTCCTCTTAATCTCCCACCTTTCCCATTCCTATTTTTCTTGTCCATCATGTCCATCCCATGTTTTCTGCAGGCTTCAAGTCTTTCCTTTCTAACAAGCTTCTTTATTTATAACCTGCCCACAAGGAACCTGTGGTTTCTTTCTGTTCTGCTAGAAATCTGCACTGGCTATTTAGACGTGTAAGCTCTTAATGCCAGGTATTATGTCTCCTTTTAGGAATGCTGCCTGGCAAAAGGAAGGAGGGAGGGTGATACCGTAGGCGGGTAAGAAGCACTATGAATATTAAAAAAAAATTACAGGTCCTGAGGATGCAGTTGCTTTCACATACATTTTCACATTTTAGATAGATGAGAATCATTTTCCAGCTTTAGTCATACAGAAGTTGGGCATGCAACTTTATCTTCTTCAGTAGTCAACAAAGAGAGATGGGTTATTTCTGAAGAGAGTTGACCACATCCCAAAAGAGGTAGCTGGTAAAGGTGTTTTGTTGAGCAAGGTTGATTTTGCTTGTTTTGTCATGACAAAGCATAGTGCAGAGGCTCATAGGTATAAAGTGTAAAGTCATTAGAGTTCTTTATGTTAATTTTTCATGAAGCTATTAAAAAAAAAATTAACATAATTGGCTTGAGGTTTCACTAAAATTAGAATGACTCCAAAAGGAAAGCAAAGCTGTTTGGGGAAGATTTATTTTCTGAGTTTGAACCATATACTTATCCCTAATTTAAAACAAACAAGAAAAAAGTATATGTTTTTTTCATACTTTTTCCTTCATTTCATAGATATCAGGGATCAAATTGAGAGCTGAGAAGTACCCTTGCAGGAAACAAATGAAGTGACAGCAGAGTGGGAGGAATAAGAGTTGTTATCCAAAATGTTCCTGACACCATCACAGCCCTTGAAGTGTTTGTTAAATAATATATTAATAGTACACACAGCCTAGGAGAACGTCATTCTGAACAGATGCTGTAGATAAGGCAAATGGTGTAATCGCTGTGGTAACGCAACAGGCTGGGTTCTAACCACCGGCCTGGCAGCAAAACCTGTTCAGTCCCAATTGCTCTTAGAAATAATTTAGTATTACTTTCTGTCTGCAGACCCAGTATCTTTATGGTTCCAAGTGCAGCTTTATGAGGAGTACAAGTTCAGGAACGGCTGCTGATGGTATATGCAACAGTCAGCAATGCACTCTCTTGCCGTCTTTGCTCTGGCAGGCTGTCATATTATATTTCAAAATGGCCAATACCTTAAACACCCGAAGTCCTTATGACCTTAATATCTGGTTTCAGGCAAATACCAGTAATGATCTGCATTTAGCGCATGTTACTGTCTCCATAAAAAAGTTGGTCTAGATGTTGTATGTGAAATACTAGAGCTGACTCTGAAAAGCCATCAGTCTGAGGTGTGACATTTCCCCACCCACTAGAAAAGGGCACTATGCTTCACCGTGCATTAAAGATTTGTTAGGAGTTTAGACAAAGACAAAGATTGTTATTAACCCCCTGGCAATACAGGTAAAACTGTTTGTGCCAGACCCACAGATATCAGCATCTTCAAGCAAGTATGATGAGAAGAATAGCCAGTTCTCTTTCTGCTTGCATCAGAGACACAGTACATAGAAGTGAGAATGATCCCAACAGATGGATCAGAACTATAAAAGAGGTGTGTCCCCAATGTTTGGACTGGTTTTGTGCAGGGGATCTTAGAGTTCAGTTATTGGTGAGAGCTGAAATTTTCAGCAGCAAAGAGGAAAAGAGCCTGTCAGTGTACCAGCCAACACATATAGGGTGAGACAAATGGTTAGGGATTATCTCTAGGCAGGTGGATGTATTTTTTCTTCTTTTCACTTCTATAAAGATTTGAAGATGTGTCTGGTTTGGATTTAGTAAATGTGTCCTTCTTTCACCTTCATCCAGCTTGAATTAAGTACGAGTTTCAGGGTGACTGTAATTGACTACAATCAGGGCACTTCATATCTCCAGGTGTGGTGTTTAGGGACTAGGAGGTATCCAGCTCCTGCTTCTGTCACTGCTGCATATCCAGAGGGTATGCATTTAAACTGCACAAGCTATTTTGGGAAATGGAAATTTGGTGGCCTTGGGAAGTTTCTTCCAGTGAACTCTGGCAACCAGAAGACTATTCTGACACTCAGCAAGACGGTGGAAGCACACCTCAACCTGTGGTTTGAAGGGAGACTGTAATGTCAATTAATTTACAGTTTTAGATTTCTGCAGTAAAAAGAGGCCAGGAAAGACAATGTAGGTAAAAATGGGCCTGTTTTTTAAAAGATGTAGCCAGTCTAAACAGAAGATTTGCTGCATGGATTTCAATGTAAGATCTTATAATTACTTTAGGAAATCTTCACTAGAACTTTCCAGTCTGACTGTGGTGGGTCAGCCCTGGCAAATGGTCAAACTCCCGCCCAGCTGTTCACTCAGTACCCTCATCAGCACGATGGGGGAGAGAATAGGACAGAAAAACTCATGGGTTGAGATAAAGACAGGGAGATCACTTACCAGTTACCATCATGGGCAAAACAGACAACTTAGGGAAAAGTAGTTTAACTTAAGGCCAATTAAAAATAGAGCTTAATGGTAAGAAACAAAGACAAAAATTAAGATGCCTTCCTCCCTGCCCCCCCGCCTTGTTCCCAGGCCCACCTTCACCCCTTCACTCCTGACTCTTCTCACCCCAACAGGGGCAGCGCAAGGGCTGGGGCCAGGGGTTGCGGTGGGTCCCCCCCAGACCCTCTCGGCCGCTCCTCCCTCCTCACACGTCTCCCTGCTCCAGCGCGGGCCCTTCCCCGGGCTGCAGTCCTTCAGGGACAACCTGCTCCCGCCCGGGCTCTCCACGGCCGCAGCTCCTGCAGGAAATATCCCCCTGCTGCGGCCCCTGTGGGGCCCTCCCCGGGCTGCAGGGTGGGTCTCTGCTCCAGCGGGGTCTCTCCAGGGCTGCAGGGGATCCCTGCTGCCGGCCTGCACCGCCTCCCGCCCTCCGCCTCCTCCTCCTCCTCCTCCTCCTCTGCCTGTGCCGCCTTCGGCCCTTTCTGGAACCTGTTTTCCCCCATCTTGGCTGAGGGGCTCAGCTGTGTCCTGCGGTGGGGCCGTTGGAGCCGGCTGGGACCGGCTGGAACCGGCTGTGTCCGGCACGGGGCAGCCCCGGCCTCCCCTCACACAGGCCTCCCTGCAGCCACACTGCCGGCACCTGGGCACGGAGATCGCATAGACTGGCATCTCTGAGTATCTGTATCAGATACCTTTCCAGTTGCTGATGATTATAGTGTTGATAAACCTGTTTTATTCATGAAATACCATAGAATCGTAGAATCATGGAATCATAGAATCATTTAGGTTGGAAAAGACCCTTAAGATCATCGAGTCTAACCATCAATCCAACACCACCATGCCCACTAAACCATGTACTGAAGTGCCACATCTATGCATTTTATGACTCCACCACTTCCCTGGGCAGGCTGTTCCAATGCTTGACAACATTTTTAGTAAAGAATTTCTTCCTAGTATCCAACCTAAACGTCCCTTGCCACAACTTGAGGCCATTTCCTCTCATCATATCTCCAGCCACCTGACAGAAGAGACCAGCGCCCACCTCACTACAACCTCCTTTCAGGTAGTTGTAGAGAGCAATAAGGTCTCCCCTCAGCCTCCTTTCCTCCAGACTAAACAGCCCCAGCTCCCTCAGCGGCTCCTCATAAGACTTGTGCTCCAGGCCCCTCACCAAGTTGGTTGCCCTTCTCTGGACACGCTCCAGCACCTCCATGTCTTTCCTGTAGTGAGGGGCCCAAAACAGAACACAGGACTCGAGGTGCAGCCTCACCAGTGCCCAGTACATGGGAACAATCACCTCCCTGCTTCTGCTGGCCACACTATTTCGAATACAAGCCAGGATGCCGTTGGCCTTCTTGGCCACCTGGGCACACTGCTGGCTCATATTCAGCCGGCCGTCAACCAGCACCCCCAGGTCTTTCTCTGCCGGGCAGCTTTCCAGCCACTCTTCCCCAAGCCTGTAGCACTTCATGGGGTTGTTGTGACCCAAGTGCAGGACCTGGCACTTGGCTTTGTAGAACCTCATACAATTGACCCCGGCCCCTCAATCCAGCCTGTCCAGATCCCTCTGTAGAGCCTTCCTAACCTTGAGCAGATCAACAGTCCTGCCCAACTTGGTGTCATCTGCAAACTTACTGAGGGTGCACTCGATCCCCTTGTCCAGATCATTAATAAAGATATTAAACACAACTGGCCCCAATACTGAGCCCTGGGGAACACCACTTGTGACCCGCTGCCACCTGGATTTCACCCCATTCACCACAACGCTCTGGGCTCAGCCATCCAGCCAGTTTTTTACCCAGTAAAGAGTACACCTGTCTAAGCCATGAGCTGCCAGCTTCTCAAGGACTATGCGATGAAACACAGTGTCAAAGGCCTTACTAAAGTCCAGGTAGATAACATCCACAGCCTTTCCCTCATCCACTAGACAGGTCACCTGGTCATAGAAGGAGATCAGATTGGTCAAGCAGGACCTGCCTTTCATGAACCCATGCTGGCTGGGCCTAATCCCCTGGTTGTCCTGCACATGCCGTGTGAGCGCACTCAAGATGAACCGCTCCATAATCTTCCCCAGTACCGAGGTCAGGCTGATAGGCCTGTAGTTCCCTGGATCCTCCCTCTGACCCTTCTTGTAAATGGGCATCGCATTGGCAAGACTCCAGCTGTCTGGGACCTCCCCTGTTGACCAGGATTGCTGATAAATAATGGAGAGTGGCTTGGCAAGCACCTCTACCAGCTCCCTCAGTACTCTTGGATGGATCCCATCTGGTCCCATAGACTTGTGAGTGTTCAAGTGGTGTAGCAGGTCATTAACTGTTTCCTCCTGGATTGTGGGAGGTATATTCTGCTCTCCGTCCCTGTCTTCCAGCTCAGGGGGCAGACTACCCTGAGGATAACTGGTTTCACTATTAAAGACTGAGGGTGAAGAAGGCATTAAGTACCTCAGCCTTTTCCTCATCTTTGGTGGCAATGTTCCCCTCTGCATCCAATAAAGGATGGATATTCTCCTTGGCTCTCTTTTTGTTGTTAAAGTATTTGTAAAAAAAAAAAATAATTTGTTATCTCTTATGACAGTGGCCAGATTAAGTTCTAGCTGAGCTTTTGCCTTTCTAATTTTTTTTCTAATACCAGGAGATTCGAGGTCATTATCATCTTCAAAACCTGTACCTACCTATCTGAGCTAAAGGTGGGATTTTTTTACCAACACTAGCATATTAGGAAAATCCCTAGTAGAGAGCTTGAAAAATGTTTTACATTAGTATTTTCCTATTTTTTTTACTGTTACATATGGTGGGGGTGGTGGTGACAGCTCCTAAACTTCCTGCTAGTGTTGCCAGTGAAACACTTGCATCGCTCAGGGGCTGATCCCTCCCCACCTCAGATCTACTCCAGCTCCCTGCCAACTTCCTGCCAGTCCTTCTCCATCCAGGTAGCTCCCAGCATGGTACCTCCTTTTGGACTAATGTTTCTACAACTTTAACTCCAATTTTCAACATCATCTTGAAAACAGACCTCAAGCCAGATCTCTTTTCCCCATAGATATAAAACAATGAAGCTGCATGTTTGTTGGATGTTTAACTAGTGCTAGGGATAATACAGTAAAGGGAGTGCTTAGTACTTAGTACTTGCATTTAGTTACATTTTTTTAACAGATCAAATGTCTATGTCCATAAGAGCATCTTCATTTCTTCCCCTTCCTTCCCTTGTGTAACAGTCAAACACCTTAAGGCAGAAAATGCTTTCAGGTCCACTTGACAATAATAGAGGTTTTATCTCCATAGAAAGAATAAAATGTCAGTAAATAGATTGGAGAGCAAAATATGATTTAATAGCCTAAATCAAAGCTTAGTGATGCCAGTGAAAACATCCCTGTGGAAAGACTGCAAGAGAAAAAGCAAGTAGATATGAAGAACATCAAATCAAAGGTTCCAGATATCAAATTTAGGTGATTTCTTTGGAAAGAGCTTAGCATGAAGTTAAATACACCTCCACACATAAACAAACAGCCCCACAGTCTTACGTAACCTTGATTTAGATCCAAAAACAGAGAAAAAGAGAATCTTAAAATGGCAGGTTTAGCTTTTGTTAGAACTTTTACTTATCTTTACATCTGTGCTCCTTCCTCATATGTGAGGTTTTCCTTTTTATTGCTCGTTAATGTGCAATTTTTCCATCTGAGATCATTCACACAGAGAACACAAAAGAAGGATTTTTTTTGATCCTGACTTCAGAGAAAAAGTTGGCAATGTACTGAGAAAGAGAGTTAAACATTACATGAACAGAAGGGAGAAAGCTAGCTGGTGTTTATGCTCTGCACAGTGACCATTGTCTCTCAACTCTATTCTTTGGACACAGTAGAAACAAGGAGCAATTAAGTCACACATTGGAATTAGCTCCGCTTTCAGCTAACCTTTTCGACAATATAATAATACACTGTGGAGAAGCACATGCTCCTAAGGGGTATTTAGAATTAACAGTAAGGTTTAGGTCATTTTCCCACAGCAAAGTACAATGTAGTGTATTCTACAATCACTTGTCAGAGCTGTCAGTTAGCCTGTCACTTTTGATTGTGTCTCTATGAGTCCCAGAGTTGCTTGACATGGCTCCAGTCAAGGAAGTCGGGTGACAAACGTCAATGGTCTCACTAGGAACCTGGTATGCCAACCACTATGGGATGCATATTCTTCAGAATCACGGATTAAAAGACACAAACATAAAACCATTTTAAAAAAAAGAGCCCATGTGCCTCAAATAATGCAAGAAGTCATTAGCTTTTAAAGCACAGTCATTGTAAAAACTTTGTTTTTTCCCAAAATATTTAGTCGCTTTAATGGTAACTGCCACTAATTGAAATATTTTACATTCCATCTGCTTGGTATTCAAGCTGAGAGAGAGTGGAAACAAGACTGCCAAGACAGTGCAGCATTTAACCTTTGCTCTCAAAATATTTTTGTAATACTCTGCATACTTCTCTGCATCCTTCTCTGCAATTTGTCTTCCAATTGTGGGAACTCTGTATCCCAATGCATTCGTCCTCATGTGTACTTCAGATAATAAAGTTTGTAGTGTGTGTGTACATTACCAACCATTAGCATCAACTCTTATTTTTATTATCTCACTTTTAACTTTCTTGGCAGCTAGAGAAGTTCCTGGAAAGGCTGTCTTTTCACACCTCAGCACTGCCCAAATCCTTTTCTGAGGCAGTTTGATGTTGGTGTCAAGGTGAGCCTTTCTGATTCTGAGGAGACTTGTCTTTGTCTTATTGTAAATTAAATATTTTAAGTGCCTTCTCATATCTATCATCAACCCCTCACAGGTTTGCTTATGTCCTGTAACTGAAGTTTAATAGGGTGCATATTTTACCATCTCCACATCTGTCTTCTAACAGCATTTGCAATAGTGAGGACTTGAGTGAATTAAATTGCCCATTCACAGCCTTGTTATAGAATTCTCTTGCATGCTGTATTTTCCTCTGAGATAAAAGTCTCTTCTTGAGGTCCTCCACAGTGTACATCTGAAAGGTCTTCTCTGAGTATCTTTCCATTGTCCTGCACTTTTTCCATTGTCATTTCTGTTACTGATGGAATTATGGGCACCAATATATAACAGCATCTTGACATCAGATATTGTACAAAGTTGTTGTTAATTAGTATCTTTTGTGATAGTGTTTCTACATCCAGGTATAGCCTGTCATATATTTTCTTTGATGCTTACAGCTTTCTTTAACAGAGTCTTAATCATTTCAACTGCTAATTCAGCGTTGACATTTGACTGGCTGCGGGAAGGTGGTGATTTGCTGTGAGTGAATTCTTATTGCTGGGTAAATTGTACAAACTGCCTGCCAGTAAACTGCAGTTTGCTGTCTGAAACAAAACAGGCTGGGGTAGCAGGCCTCGTGGAAAACCCCACTGCTCTGTCTGTGAGGCTGTTCTGACACTGTCAGACAAATTGCTTACTTTGCAGAAACCAGAGTAACAGCCTGCGATATTGAAGCAGTGAAAGAAGTTACTAGCCAAAAAATTTGCTTCTGTTTTGTTCTGTGGTCTGCGGGGTGCACAGTGCCTGGATACTATCTCTTCCTTCTGCTTTCCCTGCTTTTCACAGCTTTTATGAAAAATGGAGACAATCATGAAAGCTACTGGAGGAGCTAGAGTTTGCACATAAATAAAATTTGTCTTTGTCCTCTTCATTGCTTTGGGGAGAACCTTTACATATCTCTAGCCCTCTCTTATCAGCCTGTAGTTTTTGCACTTCAGCAGCATGAACAGGTGATGGTGGGTAGCCAAGAAGACATGACTTTTTGGAAAATATTCTTGTTTGGGGTATAGTTGGTATACATGTGGATGTTCTAGTTGAACTCCCTGACCACACACATCCATTTTCATTTGGATGGTGTCTTCCTCCTGCCAGTAAGAGTGGACCTGACAGAAAAGCGACGTGTCATGGCCCCTAGACTTTGCCTCACTGCATCACCATGCAGTGCTGCTTGCCCATTTACACAGCAGCAGTTACAGTTGATATTGCTGCTTTCCAGGTCCTTGCTACACACTGAATTGTGTGAAAGTAACAATATCCATATATCCTCCTTCTCCAGGCATCACCTAAAAAACTTAGACAATGTAGCCAGCTCAAAAAGAAGATGATAGAAAGGTTTGAATTTTTTATTGTTAAGTATGACTGCTTCATTGCTTATTCCTTGTCCAGCATCAGGATATATAGCTCTTGGGCAGTGAGTTAGGGTCCTGAATATCATGCTACAGTAAGTAAGAAAGCAGTCTTGTTCTGATGCAATTTTAGCTTTGCTACCCTGCTTTTCCTAATAGAGGGACAAAAGAATGGATGTCATCTGCCACAACTTGCTTCTACTGTTTTCAATTCCAAACACAGGTGTTGCCATCTGCAACTTTGGAAAAGCTTCCTGCAGGCCACACAATTGCTCTTTACCACAGGTCTGATTCCATATGACCTGCTCAGTTACATATATCTACCAATAATATCCAATTTATGGTGAAGCAATTGCCCTCATAATGAAACAGCTTCCAATAACTGGTTCTTGCCAATGTCTGTCTCTGGTCCTGAGCACCCCAGTTTTGCCTTGAGTGATTCTTCCTCAATGTGAGACTTTGGCAGTGGTCTCATTTTAGTTCCTTTAATTTATGCAAATGTGCAACTTCCTTGTCTTTCAGTAGATACAATTCTGCTTATCCAGCTTGTGAACCTATGCCATGGTTTAACCCCAGCCAGCAACTAAGCACCACGCAGCCGCTCACTCACTTGCTCCCCCCCCCCCCCCAGTGGGATGGGGGAGAAAATCAGGAAAAGAGGTAAAACTCATGAGATAAGAACTGTTTAATAGAATATAAAAAAGAAGAAACTAATAATGATAATGATAACACTAATAAAGCAACAGCAGTAATGATGAAAGGATTGGAATATACAAATGATGCACAATGCAATTGCTCACCACCTGCCCGTCGACACCCAGTTAGTTCCCAAGCAGCAATCCCCCTGCCCCCATTCCCCCCAGTTCCTATACTAGATGTGACTTCCTATGGTATAGAATACACTGTTGGCCAGTTGGGGTCAGCTGCCCTGGCTGTGTCCTGTGTCAACTTCTTGTGCCCCTCCAGCTTTCTTTCTGGCTGGGCATGAGAAGCTGAAAAATCCTTGACTTTAGACTAAACACTACTGAGCAACAACTGAATACATCAGTATTATCAGCATTCTTCTCATGCTGAACTCAAAACATAGCACTGTACCAGCTACTAGGAAGACAATTAACTCTATCCCAGATGAAACCAGGACAACCTATTAATGATGCTAAAATGACTTACTTTCTTCTGTTAATTTACTTTGGATCATTATTCGAAGTAGATATTGTACTGAGTGAAGAGTAACCTGCAGGACCTCTAGAAGACAGGTAGAACTTTCCTGGTAGCCAGTTAACAGCTCTGTTGCAAAATTTCATAACACATTTTTTGAGCTCAGTATTTTTCCTTTTTCTCTCATTTTTCTATTTCTGCCTGAATAGCCTGTCTCAGATTTAGTGCTGGTAAACTGATGCATCCACAAGTTTTAGTTGAAATTGGCTGTATGTTAACAGAATCAGCAGAAATTTTAGCCTTTATCTTTTCTTTGCTATTTTACTTGGAATTTGCATTACCAAAGTAATTCAATGATTAGTCATGATATAATATTAATGTAACCTTTTTTGATTTCCATATTGCTCTTTTCTCTAATACAGAGCTGAGGTACTCTTTGTACTGGGCTCAGAACTGATGTCTCTAACACTGAGCTGTTTCTGATGCCTGTCTTTGCATCTCCACCTGGTCTAAACTGCACAAAGCAGGCTGGGGTTTGTTATTTTTATATGCATAAATATAATTCATATTCAGGTAAAATTATTTCCTCAATATTACTGTTTTCTTTCTTCATAGAACACGCTTTTTAGTCAGGCTTTAGAATTAAAAAATTGTGAAATATTATTTATGACTGGCATATGTAGGGTATTTCCTGCACCATTCCCCAAATCTTTTTTTGCATTCTGGTGCTCCTGTGGGTTTCTGCTGCTGCTATGAGTTAGCCTCACTTCAAGTTTCCACTCTTAAGCCAGGTAAATAACTGCTCCATTTCACAAGTCATTTGGAAGATGAGCTCTATTCCTGCTTTTGCATACATATATGGGTTTCAGACATAGTGGTTTGGTTCCCTGAGCATTTGTACTAAAACCTTTTTTTTCATCCTACTAAAGACTCTGAAATCTGGTGATATATTGACATTTAACATTTAACATTTGACTTTGATGTGATGCCATGTGGATTGGCAAAAGCTTCTGGAAATTTCTAAGAAATTACCTGAATTTGAGTGTGCCACAGCCTTACTCTATAACAGTGTTTCTGGTCATTATTATTCCTTTATCTAGCTTGGCAGCAATCTTGTAATTTTACCATTACAATCAAAAGAAAGTGTGACTTTTAAAGGATTGATTTCAGTGTGCTTAGAGACAGAAATTTGGTAGGCTGCCATAATTAATATTTTCATTGTGCTGGAGGAAATCATCTGCTTATTTATTCTCTTTTGAGAGAGCTTGTAATTTTTTTGAACTCCTGGATTATGATTTTTCACCGTGCTAACACTATATTTAGAATTCAACAAAGGTGAAAAGAAACCAAAGGGCTGATTCAGTCTTTCCATTCCTCCTTCCCTACAGTATCTCTGACACGGCACTTTTTAAAGGACTGTTCCCTAAGGATATAGTTGCAATGCATGTCCAGAAATACTGTGCTTTATATGCATTAACCCTTATTTAAGACTGCTGAGAGCACTGAACAACAATCTTTGGGATTTGATTGGGGCCATCACTTGTCACCTCTGTCAAGGAAGGCTGTTGTAGACCACAAGAGCCTGATAGCCACATCTGACTTCTCTAGGTCCTAGTGTGCACCCCAGAGACATCCCACCTATGTCCTGGGACATATAACAAACTCTCAGCACGTGCCCTGTCTCAGACGAAGGAGAAGCTGTTTCACATGCCAGATGGGAGCCTGGGCAGTCCTTGATTCAGGCAGTTTGGACATCAGGATTCTGGTGAAACATGGTAGCATGCACCCACAGATGCGGCATGTTTTTTCCCTCTACTGCTGAAAGGGGACACAGTGCCATTAAAACAGGTATGGATACTCCAATAGGGCTGATTGCTGCACTGGATTTCCCCAAGGTCTCCATTTCAGTGGAGTAGTGGTTTGTCCCATTCCAAATCACCATCTTCCAAATGGTGGTGGTTTAACTGACTACAGCAATGCCTCTGGGACAAGGGTGTTTCTCCCTTTACTGCTTTTTACCCTCTCCTGGAGAAATGGACTCTGTAAAATTGTATAGACTTCATTGTACAGGATACAGCTTGTTCCTATTCTCAAGCTTTTCTCTAAAACAGAGAACATAAGAACTTTCCTTTTTCCTTATCAGGAGCTGAAATTGTGATATTGTCACAGGCCTAAGATATTTATGCATCAGGTTTATTGTCCTGGACTAAAACCTATGGTTTAATCCAGCTCTGGGTCATGGAAGCATTCCACAGCAGAATTAAATTCCTTTGCCAGTAGACCCTTTAATTTTTTCTTTCTTTATTTATTTTTTAACTCTTTTGAATGAAAGATGATGAAACAGGAATATAACAATGTCATGATTCTTTCTGGTCAGGGAATTAGAGTAATTAGGGGGTTTCACTCTATAAACACCCTTAAGATATTTATTCACATCCACCTGCCTTTCAGGGAGCTTCTGGATAATGTAGTATTCTACCCAGTGTCCTCCCATCCTGGTTTTAAATATTGATAAGGCAGGGAAAATACATGCAATAATTAGGCTATTTTCAGAAGCTTAAAATTGGAAGCTGAGGCCTAGAAGCAAGAAGCAATTTAGTCTCAGAGTTCAATGACAGAACACAACTGAGACTCCTGGGGGCACATTCAAGAACAATAAGAGCCTTATATTTAAAAAACCCTTTACATGCATTGCCCTGACATTATCTGATTTGCTAAAATCCCTGTTCCAACCAACATGAATTCTATGGGAATGGAGAATTCAGTTTTAACCTCTCAAACCATTGCTTACTACCAACAGGCTGATGCATGAGCAGCGGCCCCCCTGCCAAACTTCCCCCTAGTTTTATTGAGAGCAGGACGTCCTATGGTCTGGAATATCCCTTTGGTGAGTTGGCGCCAGCTGTCCCAGCTGTGTCCCCTCCCAGCTTCTTGTGCACCCCCAGCCTACTTGCTGGTGGGATGGGGTGAGAAGCAGAAAAGGCCTTGGGTCTGTGTAAGCACTGCTCAGCAATAACTAAAACATTCTTGTATTATCAACACTGTTTCCAGCACAAATGCAAAACATAGCCCCATACTAGCTACTATGAAGAAAATTAACTCTACAACAGCCAAAACCAGCACATCAGAGACTCAAAGATATGTAATTGCAGAAATATGCTTTCATTCTCAGATAATACAAAAGTTTTTCATTGCAGCTGCTTAAGTATTTGCATTGCTTTGAAATGGTTTATGTGTACAATCCTGTCCATTATAAATGAATAAAATGCCTTTCTCCTCTTCTTTTTTCTCCATTTTTTTTCCCAAGGGATTTAAGTTTAACATTGAAAATACCTGCTCAAAGTTCCTTTCAACTGCAACTTACTATACACTGTCTCATAAATGGACCTACATTTCTCTCAGGAACATCTTTCCTCTTTAAATGAATTATGTCTGGAGTTGGAAGAAACTTCTAGCCATAAAGATCACTCTTTCTTTCCTCCCTCCTCATTCTTGTGCACTCTCTATATCACTGTCTGTCTGTCTCATCTTTTTGAAGGCTTATTGCCTTCCTTTTGAAGTTGGTTTTGTTCTTTGTACAATACGGTAATCCACTGCTTCTGATACCTTTTTTTAAAAAACTATTCTGTAAATCAGATTGCTTTCAGCAGACATTTTGTGTGAAATAATAGCACATAACTAAACTAATATCAGATCAAGAAAAATGTCCCTTACTGTGAATGTTGCTTACCTATTTTCTTTCATCTTCTTTGTTCCTTATTCCAATCATTTTTATAATCAATGACTGGCAATTTTGATATTGGCAAATCTCTCTCTCCTTTGGCCTGGTACATTGCATCATCCATTTTGTCAATCCAAAGTTATTCTGCTCTTGACTGTTACCTCTTGGGTGTTAGTTATTCAATGTCATCTTCTCTCTCCCCCAGGAGCGAAGCTGAATGAGGAGTTTACTTGTTACATTTGATATAATTCTGATATAGCTATCAAAACTTAATATTGACATCTCTCTGCTTGCCAGTTCTGATGAGGGGCTTCCCAATGTAAAAATTGCCTCTTACAGCTCCTTCTTTGCACCCCTTTTTTTTCCTAGTTGTCTTTTCTTCTTGCTTCTGGCTTTGTGCTCCTGCTTCTGCTGTCACCACTTACACTGCTGCTCAATTTCACCAGGTCTCACACAGGTCCCTTCTGCATCGACCTCCTGTGTTCTTTTCCAGTGTTACATACAATTCAACACTAATACCTTTTCTTTAGTGACTATACCTCGTCATCATCTCTTTACCTGTGACTCCCCCTGCTCCCATTGAAAGTCAATGAAGTGAACGTTTTTAGAGTCAATGCTTTCTAGTGGTTTTCAAAAGGCTTCAGGTCTCAATGAGCCTTTCACCTGGATTTTTTTTCAGGAAATTCTCTGAAGATTTGGACAAAATGTAGAAAGGTCACTTGTGTATCCAGCAGCTCTCTGAAGAGCAGGTGGATATGAATAAATGTTTCAAGGGTGTTTGTCGGTCAGGAAGGGGGGCTGACCCTGGAAGAAGGTGGCAATGTGATTAGCATCGCTTCTTACCTTGGTCAAAAGTTGCTGGAAAACGTGAGGGACTTGAGGCTGAGGTCAAAACTGGGAGAATAGCTACCAGAGTTCAATTCTCTTATCAATCTGGGCTGCATATCCGTGGCCATGGATCTCCAGGACAAACACAACATCATTCTTTAACAGCCACTGTTCACAACCATGGTTCTTACCCATCAGTTGGTTCATCTCTCATCTATAACTACGCTGTAGCATGCACATGCATTACTCATATATAATTCCCTGCTATGTGGACACTCACACTATCTGCCAAAGTTTGTCTTGACACCTAACTTTATATCCCATATGTGGCCTGCCACTTCTTGTAAAAAAATATTTGCCTACAGCAGTTAAGAGCAAGCTGCATTGCACAATGGAGAGTCTCAGTATGATTCTTGCTTTTATTATTAATTTTTTTTTTTTTCTTCTCTATGGAAATCCCAAAGCTCTAATAAGGAATGTGGCTTCTCCTGGACTAGATCCCACTTTCACTAAATAATAGCCTTTTAAAAGAGGTAATTTTAAGACAGAGCTATAACTACTATGCTTCCCCTTTTCAACATAAGGAGTACAAGGCATAGGAACAGGAATACAGATGTTCATTGAAATCAAATTGCAGTTCATAAACTGTGTGCAGGCAGATGCCCCAAATCACAGCAATGCCACTATGGGAAGCTTGGCATCTGTGTATTTGAGAGACTACAGAGCAGCTGTCATCTTCCTGGTAAGACGACAGATTCTTTTACTAATAGGTTCTTTCAGAGAAGATGTGAATCTGATTCTGAGTGACTCAGAGACTTGTTTAAGCACCAAAAGGTGTTCTTTTTACTTTGAGTGAGGAGAGTGGCAGACTCAGTCGTGACGTCCTGATTGCAGAGTTGCCAGTAGCAACTGGTCACTTTTGTGCAGTTCAGTGAGAAAAGAATCCCTGGTCAGGCCTTCCCCCCCCCCTTAAAAGATTGCGTCCTCTAGAGGGCAATACAGAGCACGGCCTAGTTTCCATGCCCCACATTAACCTGTGGAGGTGCTTTTCTCTCTATTGATTATATAGGAAACCTAGTGAGGTTAGTTCTAACTTGGGCAGCCTACTAGACATATACATTAAAACAGTGTGAAAAATCTCATACAGGAGCATAGTCTTCACAGCTACTGGTGACTGTAAGGAACTATCCCTAGTCATAGTCCATTTCAGTGCTCTAAGAAGGCAAGACATCGGAAAAACCACTAGGTACGTAGTGTTAAAGACCTGAGTTCTCTAAAGCTGCATCTCTACCAGTGTACTAAGTAGTGCCAAGGCAGTGGCAGGTAATCATCTACACTGATAAGCCATTGGAGGGGTCTCTGGTGCCATTTTTACCATTATCAACTAGCTGCATTTCAACAATTCCCAAGCACGAATAAGGAGCTATCACAGGCCACATCTTCCCCAAAGCCAGTTTGTATGCAGCCTGAAAGTAAACTACTCTAAAACTATGGATATGGCATGACTACAGACATATCTTGCTACTGTAGATGTAGCCCCAATATTGTGAGGGCCAGTGCTTAGGTACCCAAACAGAAGTCCCTTGAGAAATTCACCGCTTGTTTACACAGAAAATTTAATTTTGGATAAGACTAACATTCACTTATAATGGCACATTCATTCTACATTATGCCAATCTGTTCTTATTCTGACCTAGTATAAACAATTTTCAACATTTAGTTATGGTCATACCAGAAAAAAAATAATTATTTTGGAATCAGAGGATACACATGTGCATGAATTCAAAAAAGCTGATCTAGAATACTTTAATAAAGAACAGACTGCTTTTTTCCCTCCCCCAATAATGCAAGTATAGACAAACCCTGTACTCCCCATCTGTCACAAATTGTAAAGGCTCTCACCATGACAGTTTTCCACTGATTCAAGATATGAAAAACAAGACAGGGATATTTTCTGAAGAATGTCCTGGAAGCCTTAGAAGGTTATCTGAAAAACTCTGGGAAACTGAGATTCAGAAGCTGAAGGAAATGCCAGTTCCTCCTATACCCCTGATGTTGCTCCACAGCACAACTCTGTCGTTCCCTTTAACAGAGGAATAGTTAGTTACAGTTTGTACTGAGATTAGGCTAAGCTGCTAAGCCTGCCCCTTTTCCTAGCACAGTTCCCCTGCAGCTCTTCTCATCTTCCAAACCTCCTACTCTATTTTCACTTTCCCAGTTCTGATCTATTGTCAGGAGACATGGCTTTTCCAGCTCCCTGGCTGCCCTGACTGACTTGTTCAAGAGATTCTACTTCCAAAGACTGTGAGAGAGGCTTGAGGACTTCACCTCCTGTAATAGCTATCAGACTTTGATCAAATCTTTAGTCATACCTCAAACTTTCCATCTCAAAGTTGGTCTCCAAGAAGACTCAACATCACTTAGTGAAGTTAATAATTTTTGCACATTTTTGTATTATTGCCTGTGCTACTGGCCTTATGTATTAAAAAAGTGTTTAATTTAGTGCTCATTGTGAAAAGAATTGTGTGACCTGTTGTGTTTAAGTAAAAGGGATTCCTTAAAGAGCAAAATTACCTGGAAAATTCTGTGGAAAACAAACTTTGTCTTCAGATGAAGACTTTGCCATTTTTTTACAAGACCTATTCCCTAATCTTAATCACGTGGCTGCTCAAAGAACTGTATTTAAAAAATTAAATTCCCTACAGAAAATTCAGGAATCTCCCTGCTTAAGGAACAGTTATCAGTATCTGAACACTGTGATACTGAGCACAACTTACAGCATTAAAAAGGGCAAGTAATTCACCCTGAAGTAATCAAAATGTGGTGACTTCCCAGAGTACAAAAATGTGATTGCTTCCCACTCCTCAAACCTGAAAATGTTCACTTGATTTACTTGTACAATTGAAAAGCAGAAATGGCAGTCTGGAAAACTTTCCAGAATTCACAAGCAGGTCCTCTTTTAACAGCAGCATTTTCAGGTAACTTAGCACTTCATATTGCCATTCTCCTCTTCATCACATTCAACTACCAGCTAGATATTTCATGAAGCCCACAACCTTTCCTTTCTCACAGCTCTGTGTGAGATTGACCAGATTAAGGCACTGCCTTTTTTATACTGTCTCTCAGACATATCTTGAAGATCATTTTTTTCCTAGAATCAGTTCTCAATCATGGGGCTGCAACCCACAGAAGAGAAATTGATCCTTCCAGAGCCAACTGAACCAACCTATTTCTAAAGATTTATTTGAAATCTTAGGTAAGCAAAGTCTTAGTATGGGAATAGTCCTTTTCTCCAGAGAGGAACAATCAACCTCACAAGCACAAGTCATAAGGAGTAATTGATGATTTTAAGTACCATTGTTGAAAGAAAGGAGATCAACAGATACATATAGTAGAAGCAAATCAAATGGAAGGAAAATTGACTGTTAGTAAATGTTAGATAGAAATTAGAATAAAAATCTTTAACTTTGTATTTCTCACCTAGATATTGAAGATACCAGGGCATCGTACTCAACTACCTAAGTTGTCTGATGCCTCACCTCCAATTTTATGTTTCTATTATTTATAACATATATTTAACACTTGGGAGATACTGGTAACCCAGTATGATATAGAAACAGGAGCTTAGATTTCCAGAAGAGAGACATCTACAGCTTCAATCACAAGGAGATCCAAACCTACTGAATTCTGTGGAAAATCTAACATGAAATGAATCACTCCTACTTTGGTTCTTCAACAAGCAAATATAATGTAGAAAGTTATTTGCATGAACAAAATTTGTATCAGTAACCTAAAAAGTGGGATTCACTTGAATTTTTATTTTTTCAGTTTATTGCAGAAAAAAATCAAATGCTTAAATCTTAAGTTAGTCACTTCAGCTTCCTCTTTCATCACTGAAGTGAGATTTTTACCTCTGAAGACTGAGTTATATTTTATGTTAGATATCCAGCTTAGCATGGGATGACCCCCCCCTAGAATGCTGATGTTAGATGAGCTGTATTCCACTGCATGCATGTTGTTTCTAGAATTCAGACTGAAACAAAATGAAATGATCAATTATGTTTTTTTGAAGTATGTAGTGGTGAACTTCAGAAATATTTAACCAATAATTTTTGCCAAGCATAAACTTCTGTTTGATAAAAAGCCTACAGTAAAGTGTTTTAAATGTCTTATGTTGTAAGACTGGAATATGTATTTAAGATTTTTTTAATGCAGTTGTACTTAGAATATAGCCTACAGATGAAGCATAACCTTGAACTCTCTTTTAAAAAGTTCTGTGTTGTGAAACACTTGTCAAATTAGTATGTCTCCATTTAATTAAAACTAAACATAAGCAGACCAAAATATTTTCTAATTTGCAGTTCAGCTCCTTAAAACGGTATATTTGAACAATATGTACTGTGTGGTTTAATTAACAGGGAATAGAGCTCTACAAGTTGGCCCTGTATCACATCTTGTATAAAATAATGTTTCTAATCCTGCATTAATTTACTCCCCACCATGACTAGCAGAGTTCAAAGACAAAAATTAATATTTTCAGGGCTTAGCTATGCACAGTTATCTAGACTCCTATCTTTTAATCTTGATTTCCACCCACGCCACAGCTCCACAAGCAAGAGGATTAAGAAAATAGGACAGTGAATGCATTACTATCACTGTACTCTAATGCATGTGGAAGTTATTGGAGGATAATACGGTACTTTATCTAACCTCAACCTACTCCAAAGTATGCACTTCAAGTCACATTTAAATGTCCCACTATGTATGCTATTATTTTGTCTTTGCACAGTCCTTGACAGCAATGGGAAATGGCTTGTGAATTTTGGTATCCATCTTTCACAGAGGGAAATGAACTAACACATAAGAACCAAGAAGGATTTTTCTCATTCCTACCCACGTTGCTCCTCTCAGATCAGTCCTTAGGTGAGTCATCTCAGTTGGATGTGTATGAATATAGGGTTAGAAAAATGCCATTATGGTTGCAGAGGTCAGTGTAAATACTGGTTCTAATTTTCACATTATTTCTCATTGGGAAGATACTGGTCCCCTGCACCTGCAGATGCTGTGTTGGCAGCAAAACTGCTGTGTCTTCTGGAATGGCTCGCAGCCCTATGCAGTGGTCAGTCACAATTTTAGGAAAAAGCAAGAGAAGTTCCCTTGGATTGGCAACATAGTGACGATAGATTTCCATTTTATCTCCACTGGACCAATTAAGGCATGTGGTGTGTGTGAAGCAGAAAGGTAAGATACTCAGCAACTGGTTCCTCTCAAGATTTTCTCTGTGAAACACTTTTTTTCTGAAGGTTTGTCCTTGGCTGGGAAAATGTGTCACCTCCATGACAGGGCGTGCAATAGCGGTACATTGTTAATATGTTAGCATATAACCCAACAATGTTTTATTGGTGGAGTGTGATGGGTTGACACTGGCTGGATGCCAGGTGCCCACCAAAGCCATTCTATCACTGCCCCTCCTCAGCTGGACAGGGGAGAGAAAAATATAACAAAGGGCTTGTGGGTTGAGATAAGGACAGGAGAGATCACTCAACAATTACCGTCACGGGCAAAACAGACTCAGCTTGGTCAAAATTAACTCAATTTATTACCAATCAACCAGAGTAGGGTAATAAGAAATAAAACCAAATCTCAGAACACCTTCACTCCACCCCTCCCTTCTTCCCAGGCAGAACTTCACTCCCGGATTCTCTACCAACCCCACCAGTGGCACAGGGAGATGGGGAATGGGGTTTACGGTCAGTTCATCACACGTTATTTTCTACTGCTTCATCCTCCTCAGGGACAGGACTCATCACACTCTTCCCCTGCTCCAGCGTGGGGTCACTCCCACAGGAGACAGTCCTTCACGAACTTCTCCAGCATGGGTCCTTCCCACAGGGTGCAGCTCTTCATGAACTGCTCCAGCACGGGTCCTTTCCACATCATGCAGTCCTTCAGGACCACACTGCTCCAGCGTGGGTCCCCCACAGGGTCACAAGTCCTGCCAGAAAACCTGCTCCATGGGCTCCTCTCTCCACAGATCTGCAGGTCCTGCCAGGAGCCTGCTCCAGCGCGGGGTTCCCATGGGGTCACAGCCTCCTTCGGGCACCCACCTGCTCTGGCGTGGGGTCCTCCCTGGGCTGCAGGTGGAGATCTGCTCCACCGTGGACCTCCCTGGTCTGCAAGGGGACAGCCTGCCTCACCAGGGGCTTCCCCACAGGCTGCAGGGGAATCTCTGCTCTGACACCTGGAGCATCTCCTCCCCTCCTTCTGCACTGACCTTGCTGTCCACAGGGTTGTTTCTCTTACATGTTCTCACTCCTCTCTCCGGCAGCTGTTTCTCTCCACGTCCCAGCTTTTTTCCTTCTTAAAAATGTTATCACAGAGGCATTACCACTATCACTGATTGGCTTGGTCTTGGCCGGCAGTGGGTCCGTCTCAGAGCCGGCTGTTATGGGCTCTGTCGGAAACAGGGGAAGCTTCCAGCAGCTTCTTACAGAAACCATCCCTGTAACCTCCCCCCCCCCCGCTACCAAAACCTTGCCACACAAAGCCAATACATGGAAATACTGGGGGGGGGGGGGGGGAAGACGACAATAAAATTTGGTTCACTTCAGAAGAATAATGACTATGTTCTATTTTTACACCTTCATTGTTGGCAGTCACACAGTTGCATCTCGCTGCTGCTGCCTGGGTGGAGCAGAGTTCAGATGCTCAATCTCATTAAATTTAATAATGGCTGCCTAAGATTCTTCTACCTACTATTCCATTTTGTGAAATGCTTAATTAACAACAAGTTCTCATTATTGTTGTTTGATTCTTTGAAGCTGTTATTCTACTGACATATAAGTCTATTAGCAAATAAAAAATTAACAATTGTGTCTGTATGCTTCATTAAAGAGTTGATACAGAACTATAACCCCTTTACCTAACAAATGGATTGTGCTCATTTTATCACATTAGAGAAATAGAATCAGGCGGTATTAAGAAAAAAGATGAAAAAGAAGGAATGACACAGTTGATTAGTAATGGACAACAAGCCTGGATTTTTGTGGTTTTTTTTATTTTATTTGGACATATGACCAATGTGGCAGCTTGAAAGAAATGAAGAAAATAGAACATAAATGACTGTCCATTTGTATGTTCTTTAAAGTGAGATAACATTGTTTCACTGATGTTTTGGGCTAAGTCAAATCTCCTCACAAGGAATTACTTAGGTGCAGGCACAAAGACAGTTACTTTTCAGTTAGACATTGATGTCTAGTGCCATTTGCTGTGCCACAGTCTTTGTCTGATTTCAGCTTCCTACTCCAGAAGGGTCTGGCTTAACCTTTGTGTTGTATCTGCCGGACTCTTGAGGATGTCTCAGATACCATGAACCATTTCAAATAGCAATAAGTACTTACATTCACTTGACTGAATTGAGTCCTTACCAACAACTGCAGAAGCACAGCTGGCATGCAGTAACCTACTGCACCAAACCTTATTCACTTCACAGGACGTTGGAGAAATGTGTTTCATTTATATGAATCTCTCGTTATTTTCAGTACTTCTGCTTTATTAAATAACAATTGTGGGATTTTTTCTCAATGGGAAGAACATACTGCAAAGAGAGCTTAATGATTTAGCACCCTCAAAATGCCCATATATGTTGATAATTTTTTAAGTTTCTCAGTGTATTCTGAAGTCTTTTCAAGTAAGCCGCTTGGATACTTCATCTATTTTTAAATCACTCTAAGGCATTGTCTCCAAAGAAAAAAATGACCTCTTTGTGCTCTACACTTAACCACAGCATGCAGGAGGTTGGATCTGAAGATAATCATATAAAAATAGGCATATTGTGTCAGAACTGAGATATGGTTATTCCACTATTCTACCTCTGACGGTGACCAACAGTGACTATCTGGGAGGTGGTATCAGGCACGAAATACTAATACTTCCCAAAAATATTCTCCTTGCCTCCAGCAGTTTATGACTCAGTGACTTCCAGAAACAGATAGCTGTCCTTGTAAATAGGAGCCTGGGCAGATTGTTCATCCTGTTTGAAAGCTGCTCTTTTTAATTTCTTTTCAATTTGCCACTTGTTAGTTTCCTTTAGGTTCATTTCCATTAGGTGTTTTGGTTTTCTACTGGAAAAGACAGCAAACAGCTGATGCCCATCCATCTTCTTTAGGACACCTATGGTTTATAGGTCTCATTAATACCCACCTGGACTGCCTCTTTGCAGGTTGAAAAAGCCTACGCTACATATAAGTGCAAAACCTGTTCCAGACCTTTAATCACCCTTTTTGCTCCTTTGAAACTCTCTATTTCTACCTTTTTTTTTTTTTTTTTTTGAGATAAAAACTGGGGAGGGATGAGAATATCATATCCTACAGAAGATATGGACAGACTGTGGACCTGTACAGTGTCATAATTATGTTCTTTTTTTTTTTTTTTTTTTTTTTTCTGTAATTCTGAATATTCAGTTTACTTTGTTGACACTACTTATCATCAAGCTAATATTTTCACAGAATTATATACTGTAACCCCAGGCCTTCTTCCTGGGTGATAACAGTCCACTCAAAACCAATCATTTTCTATGTAAAGTTTGGACTGTATTACTGCTTGAGCATCACTTTAAATTTATCTACATTGAATGTCATCTGTCATTTTATTGCTTAGTTATTCAGTGTTGTAATATATTCCAGAAACCATCAGCTGCCCTGTCTTTCCTCCCATAAATTACTTAGTATCATCAGCAAACTTTGTTGACTCATTATTCGCACCCCTTTCCCAGGACAGACACTGGGGAACTCCACTGCTGACCTATCTATACTGTTAAGTCTGATTGCTTTCTGCTATCCTCCTTTCCGTAGCAATTAACAAATTATTCCACCATACAAGGAGCTTCCATTTTATACCACAGCAGCTTGATTTTGGCAAGAGTATTTGGTGAGTTTCCTCAATGACTTTCTTTGGCTTTTTATTGAATATCTTTTGGAAGTCCAAATAAATATATTAATTAAAAAAAACATATTTATTGATTCTTCAGAGTACCCCAGTAGGTATATAAGGTATGAATTCTTTTCCAGAGGCTACTTTGGTACACACCCACTATTTATGCATGTGTCCAATAATTGTACTCTTCATTAGAGGTTCTACTGGACATCTCAATATTACTCTACAGTTCCTAGAGTCTCACTTCAAAGATATGTTGGCTTTACATTAACCATGTTCCAGTTCTCTGGAGCTTTTGCACTTCAAGTATATTGATCATATCCAGCTTATTCAATTTGTTTTATAATAATCACATCAGTCTTCCTACACACGAAATTTCATGTAATATTTTTGTTATGAAAAGACTATTAAGTTATACAAGATAGGATCAGTCATTAGATTCTGTTTATTGCTTCACTTTTACAGTAATTACAGTACTTCAGTGAGGAAAAAAATTTCAATTTATCTTTTTAAATTAAAATCTCCATGAACATAATCTCTGTGAGACTTTATTTTCAGTAGTTCTGAACTGTTTCTAGCTCATGGGCTACTTTAAAAATCAATTAGCATGAAACAGTACTTTCTCCTGTCATTCGCCACCCAGTGTTTAGCACTGTCTCTTAATAAGAGAGAAAAAATGACAATAGATCCTATGAATAATATTTACTACAGAAGTGTAAAAAGCTGATACAAAAACATACTTCAAATATGTTTTAATTTGACTACTAGAACATTATCTTCATTCAGTACACTAGCACATAGCCTACTTTGCAAATAATTTACAATTTCACGACTAGGCAAGACCTATTCTATTTAAAGCTATGAAATCAGGCCTTCATTGAATCCCAGTTAACACATACTTGCATTGAGAAACAGCGCCAGAAAATGTGAAAACAATATAGTTTTTCAAATTAAGGTAAACAACTTATTATTTCACAGCTGATGTACATTATGCTTTTGAAGATCAGTACTTTCCCAACATAACAGTTTTGCACTCAATGATCTGATATTAGCTTTTAATTCAATTTAGTGGTCTTACAAATATGGAGTTAATATCAATACCGTGGTCCTTGATCACTGTGGAAATTTGAGAAAATCCATCCCTCAAACACGCTGAATACGATGTTAGAAACCAAATCAGCTTCTGTCTTTGGCAGTATTTGCTAAGGAGGTTGTTTTTTTAGAAAGAGATGTGCAACTAAAGTGGAAGTTACTGGAAGCCACCTAGGATCACAGGACCTTTTTTCAAGTAACCTTACCTGTGTTGTCTAGGTCAGATTTGGCCTCTGGGTATTTAGCAGTCTGCATTTTTAGTCTGGCATTACACTATTTGGCTGTGGAAGGAGCCACGCTCTGTTGAACAGAAGCCATGTTTCGTGCCAGAAGCAGCTATTTCTTATTGAGAAATTAAGTGATTGTTTTATATAGAATCTGTAAAACACACTGGTAAAGTAATGTAGCTGTATATTGTTAGGTTATATGATACAAGGATCATCTGCATGCACTCAAGGAGCCCAGAAGCACAACAGCCAGCGACTGGAATGGGACCATCACAGGCCCATATTTATGGATGCCAGCAACTGGAGAAACTGGAGAGTGTGCGTATAGTGTGGATATGTATGTCAGTGTGTGACTGACAGTATTAAGAAGGACTCGGTGGTAAGTAGCTAAGAAGCTTAAGAGGCAGGCATTGAAGTGGCCATAAGTCTGGGATGGACTGAGATACCAGAAGGTCTGTCAGTTGGCTACCACAGGGACCAGGAGGTCCAAGCCAACTACTGGAGACACTTTAAGGTCTGGGGATCAGCTGAGAGACCCATTTGCATGTATGCATATCTGCACATGTGGCAAAACGGAGATTGGAGGATTCAAGGGCCAGTGACTAGGTAGGCTGAGTGTCTAATGCCTGTTACTGGTGGGCTCCATAGTGTGTGTGCCTGCATGTATTTGTATTCACGTGCACAAGCAACTGGAGTGGGGCTTCTATGCCTAACTGGCAGCAACTGGGCAGACTGGGACCGAGGGGCAGCTGCTGGCTAGAATGAGTGTCTGATCACAGCTGCTGGAAGGATACACTTTGCGCATACGTATAGGTTTCCCACTGACAGATCTTCATCCTGATCACCTGCAGGAAGGGAACGGGATGAGGTGATGGTGCTGTTTGTGTTTAAGTGCTGAGCTGATGCATCTGTGTTGATCTGTGTGGTCAGTTGTGTAGAGATGTGTTGTTATATACATGTTCTGTGTATGTATGCTTACTGGGAACACATGCTCAGTCTTGCTTCTGGGTGGACCTGGGCGCATGGAGCTGCAGTAGTCTCATCACTATCAGACTATCAGATTTGGCACTCCTAACATATATTGCACGTTTTTTTTGTTTTAATGTGCTGTAAAAAAAATATAAAAAAAAATATCTCCAACATGATCACTTAATTAGAAGAAATTACTTTCATCAGAGAACTAAAAAAATGCAGGGATGTCCAAAAGATAGGAGAAAAACATAGTATGGACTGATCTATGTCTAGCTGACAAAGTAAGCATCTAGTCTAAACTATTCCTTTTTGTTTTCTTATTATGTGTAGATCAACAGGCACATCCTAAAAAAATTACGGATCCCATCCTAAAATGGGGTTGATGAGGTGAATTGTTGTCTAATGTTTCTCTCCTTCACAGATTCTATAAGACTGGAAACCAGTTAAACTTAGGTAAAATGAGTCCTACCCAGAGAAGCAGAAAAGATTCACAATCCATAAAAACTTTTCCTTCACCCTCCAATTTCCCAAACCACTGGTTTTAATGTGTAAGACCAGATTGGTACCAAAAAGTATTCCTGCAGTGATATGCTGCTGTAAAAAGGATACCTTAACCTGTTCTCTCTTCCAGACCAATGAACTGTCATAATGGCTAAATGTCTATTTAAGGTCTGTGTCAGGTAAGAAAGAATCCCACAGGCCTGAGTTGTCAGAGCAAATAATATATAAAAAGCTGTTTAATACTCACAAGAAGAGTGTTTGGATAAAACCATCTTTCTTACGCAGATGGTCATTTGGTGAATAATAACCTCAATTTTACCTTATTCATTGCTAAGAAACTAAATTTTCAGGGAAAGGTTTTTGTTTTGTTTTGTTTTGTTTTGTTTTGTTTCTAAAAATATATATTTTTTTTTTATAAAAGGTAACTAATTTAGTTTTAACACTGCAGAAACCTTAAGTCTTTGAATAACAGTTTAAAAAAATCTTTCACAAATTGCTTTGTGAATGTAATGCAACCCTGAACTAATCCAGAAGACCAGTGTTATTGCACTTTGATATTACGAAGATAGTTTTTTTCAGGCCTCAGTCAAGATAGTAGACTCCTTGTGATGGATGCAGTCCAGAAACATGATATATACCTGATGGAGATCCACTGAAGTAAGAAGGTTAGCTGTACTTTGGTCTCCTCTCCTTTCTCTAACACTGTCTTAGGATGTGGATGTTCCGGATGTGGATGTTCCTGAATCGCATCAGTTGAGCTCAGCCTCAGTGCTGTGATGACTTCTCATTTCCCATTTCAAATGTGGCTGTCTCTATGGTGGCCCTTGACAACCCAAATTATATATCTCAAAGTAGATGAGAGAGAAAAAAACATCTGAGAGGGGAAGCATCACAGAAATAAGAAAATGATCTAAGTGAATTTCTGGTCACATATGAAGTCTATTGTTAATTGTAAATTTGGACCATGAGATCTGGACAATCAAATCTGCTGTCACAAAAGCAATTCTTCTCTGAACAATTGCTGGTTTCAGGCTCATTAGTCCCTCCTCCGTTAATTTCCTCAATACCTCAACCCCTCAATCCACCACAGGAAGCTGCTAACTAATATACCATGGGAGAAAGGTGTATGAGGAGAGGGGGTATTTAACAACGAAAACAAACACTAAAGACATGGAACTAATCTAATAAACCATTCAGGTAGCAAAGGAGATGTAAAGATGTTAAAGAAATTCAATTGCTTCCATAGATGATTGCATTTTTCTGCCGTTTAGCGTCCTTCCTATCTTACCAGAATCGAAATGCTGAAAAGCCAGAGCATTAGAGAGGTGGAAAGGACTTTGTGTGAAATGGTGCCGGAGAGGAAGGTAACCTCCCTTATCCTGCCAGTTTGTCTCTCCAGGAGAGCTTCACTTCTAGTTTTAAACTATACTAGCACAACCCCCAGTTGTACTCAAACATCTTGTGTTACAGAATGTCCCAAAGCAAGCTAATGCTGGGTCCCAGTCTCAGGGCTGTCCCAGATGGAAAAGGGATGCACAGTGTCTATGCCCT